>NC_135580.1:43080166-43383196 GCF_965152235.1 Eretmochelys imbricata
ATTCTGCTTCGAATTAGGCTAACAGCCTATCCTGAGGGAGAAGGACAATAAAAGCATAAGAAGATGGTATTAAGGTATTTAGATCCCCATACAGTTAGCATTTAAATGGTCCCAACTCAGCTCTGAAGTTAACACCTTGTGGAGTTAGTAACTTTAGGAGAGCGTCCACACATTTATTGCTGCTATAAACAGGTGGAGACAGCTGTCTATATAGCCATCTATGTATTTATATGGCTTTCTTTGCCATGATATACTAAAGCCCTGCCTAAGTAGCTAAGAAAAACAAATACAAAAATAAACTCTTGCTTTGCCAGCTGTAGGGGAAAATTTGGATAGGTAGTGGACTTTTTTCAATATTATTTACAGATAGATACACACACACACACACACACACACACACACACACACACACACAGATGGGTGGGTGTGCATGCACATGCAAGCTTGTGCACATGATATTCACAGACAGGCCAACAAGGAAAAGCTACCTGAAAAACCTGGGATTGCATTAGGTTCCTGAAGTCAGTGGTATTTTTATTTCTTGCAGGAATGAATTCCTTAGTCTAGGTCCAGTTCCCACTGAAGTTCTGACTACCTCCCGTGCTCACATGTATTCCTGTATGTCTCAGCTGACCTAACCCAATGGGGTGTTCAATCTAACGAATATCAGGCAAGGTACCTTGAATGGCACTCGGTTTTCAATGGGGAGTCAGCAAAAAGAGTAGAGCACTGTGGTGCTGTATTCACAGCAACCAAGTTACTGAGTAGATGGATTACTGCATTTTGTGCTATTGGGAGTCATTAGAGGGGGTGTGGTTTTATTCCCAGGTATACTGAATTGCAGTAAATAAGCCTGGCAGTCACAGACAAAAAGATCATCATTGCCATAACTGATAGGATGGGGCAACAGTCTTCTAGCCAGTCGCACGGTTAGTGGGCATTTTTCAAAGCCATGGATACTTGCATATTGAATAGCATTGAGAAATCCAAAAGTAACCTGCAGCAACATTATAACCAGTGGGCAGGTGCCCTCAACAGAGGAGAGTTCCTCAATGTGCTTCCTATCAGTATCACCTCTATCTTGCCCCTCTTGACCTTTGGCCTGCTTCTCTCCATCCAGCTGCTGTCCTCTGCATGGCACTGGAAGATGGTGCTGTTTACACTGATGGTTTGTTATTGAGTGCTGAAATGTGTAGTGTTTCATGTTAAGAAAAACAGCTTTAAATAACTGGTTTAAAGAGACACAGAATCACAGAGTTTCCAAAGTGAAATATTAAGAGAACTAGGTTCACAGAAGGGTGATGAGAATGGTTTGAGGTCTGGAAATCACATCTTACAATGAGAGCCAAAGGTGCTAAAGAGAAAGTTAAGAGATTCACAGTCTATAATTACCTACGGGGGGAGAAGATGTGATGCTTTTTAACCTAGCAGACAAAGATGTTACAAGAGCCAAAGACTGGAAGTTGAAGTCAACAAGTTTCAAACTAAATACGATGTGCATGTTTAACAGTGAGGGCAATAAACCATTGGAACAGATTATCATAGGAAGTAGTGGACTCTCGATTATTTCTTAGAGTCTTTAAATCAATGTCCTTCTAAAGGACATTCTAGTTCACCTGCAAGTTGATGGGCTACACACAAGAATCACTGGGGAATTCTACAGTCTGTGTTATGCAGGAGATCAGACTATTAGATCAATGATCCCTTTTGGCCTTGAAGTCGATGAAAATTTTGGACCTACCAATCTTGACAGCATCCCTTTCACATTCTAGTTTTTAAACTGGCACATCTGAATGTACATAAAAGGCAAGTTCAAAAACAATCACATGCCCTTTACTATTGATTGGCATTGGAGCTAAATGATGCCAGCCAAGTGACACAACCTTTAAATACACATTTGGTGATGAAGACTTATATGTGGATGGAGATTAAGTAATACCAGATCTCATAAGTCTGCACTTTGTCAATGATTAGACGTAATCCATCTCTGTCTCACATTGGGAACCCTACTTTCCTCACACACATTTCCAAATTACATCACGCGATTTAATCAGTAACAGCTACAAGCGCTTTGCTAAAATTCAGGCATTTCTATCGTTTGTCCTGATACAACTCCACGTCTCAGTAAACAAGGCTAGGTTTAAATCTATGCACTGTTCCAAGGTTTGACTTAACCAAGTTAAAACAAGTTTCCAAAGAAATGGTAACCTCATACATTATTATACAAAGCATCCTTGTTGCCACAGCCTTGTCAGAAACTTTGGTTGCACAGGACTTTTTGTCTTATAGGAACATAAGGCCAACTCAAGAAAATGTTAGGTGATGTCTGAGAGATCCTAACAGACATTACAGGGAATTTGGTACATGTCCAAAGAGAGGATGGCTCTTCTTAGTCAAAGGAACAATTTTAAATTCACTTTCCTATTTAGCCAGAGAGGTACCTAGTTGGAACAATACGTCATAAAGGCCTGTAAATAAAAGCCGCAATCCCTTGCGTCCACGGCCTGAAAAGGAATTATTTCCTCAGGAAGATTGGGGGTATTTTGTCTATTAAAAAGGAGGTACTGTGAAGATATACAAAAATATGGCTCTAGTTATCTCCTTCACTTCCATAAGGGTAGAAGAGTCAGAGTGGACAGATCTAGCTTGGGAGGCACAAAATGGGGGAGCATCATCTCTGTGACACTGTCCCTCCCTCTGGGACCCGCCAAGGAGCCTCTCTGTTGGAGCTCTTCTTAGTTAGTCCACCCCAGGTTTTCAGGGCTATGAGGGGCTGATGCCAGGAAACTGCCATTCTCTGCAACATGCTGGCCTCCACAGACCAAGGATATATTCCTGGCAACACTTTGGGAGTCCTACATAAGTAAAAGGAAATAGGTTATTTAACTTTGGCTCAGCACATGTGTTTCCGGCAAAGGAGCAGCTTCTGATGGGCCAAGTAGCTGTGTTGCCAGTGAGGAGGAGAAGCCAGGAGAATAGCAGAGGGCTAGACTGGAGCTTCCCTTTCCTGTTTATTCCCAAAGTCTGCAGGGTAAGGAGATAAAACCCACTCCACAGCCCCCTAAACCCTCCCGCTTCTGAGGGAAAAGGAAGTTCACCTCCCTAGAATTTCCTGGGCCTTTCTCCCAAATATTTCCTTGGGAGGATACAAAATGACCCCATGTCTTTAAGAATTCCTTACCTCTTTTATTTAAGACCTTGGAAATACTATAGTTCCTGGGAAAGGCTACTGTATTAAGAACTGCTGTAGCACTGTAAGCATGGGGGTTTATTTCTTCCTGGACTAGAACAGATGAATCCCAATCCATTGGGACCCAGTAGCAGTTAAAGAAATTAAGCCCCCACAACATTTAAGGCATATCTACACATACAGTGCTCAACGTATCTGGTAAAGAGGCTCTATATACCAGTAGGAGAGAGCTCTCCCATGGGCATAATAAACCCACCTGCGCGAGCAGCAGAAGCTGTGTTGGCAGGAGAATGCCCTGTGCTGGGGCTGGGGGGAAGGGGGGAGAGGCAGCAAGCAGCCCATGGAAATGCTGCTACCCGGAGCACAGAGGCACCTCAGGCAATTGCCATTCAACATACAGGGTTTGTAAAAGTAGCCTCTGCATAGCCAGGCAGGAAGCACATAAAGGCTGTCAAAATTAACGGCAAGGAACTCCTTGGGTGGAGGGATACAGTGCAGAAATTTCTGTAGTCAAGAGAAAACTTGTTTAGGAAAAAACTTACTGCCAGGGCAGATGGCAGAGCTTTTGTTAGTAGAAGGTCACAAAATCCTTGTGCCTTTGGCTAAAGTGCACATGGAAACTGAGGATTTGGAAGCTGAATTGACTGTGGCAGCTGTACCCAGTAACCCGTCACAATTATTACTGGGGAATGACTTTTTCAATGTAGCTTGGGCTGTAAAAGGGTCTGCCAGCAGGAAGGAGGAATACCATGGTGAAACCCCAGAAGGAAAGGGTGAAGTCTCAGGAACTGCGGGGGGGAATGGGAGAGTGCCTCTTTAATTCCTCTGCAGCAATGGGAAACAGTCTGCTACCAGCGGTGGGTGAAGTTGAGACCAGTTCCTGCTGCCCGGTGGCTAAAGGCAGCATTTCCTCACGGGAAGAGGGGAGCGTATTGCCAGTCAGTGAGAAAACTGTTCAGGTGGTGGGCTGCCAGCAGGTTGCAGCTGAGCAAGGGATAGACCTCACTCTAGGGGGCAGAGGAAGATGTGTCTTAGAGGGAACCCCAGAGGGTGATGGAATCCTCGAGACCACTGAGGTGCGTGAGGGTTCCATGGTGGCTGCCAGTGAAAGGACTGTTCTGGCTGTTAGCTGTGAGCCCTTCACAGCTGAATAAACGATAGATCCCACTCTAGAGAGCACAGAAGTATGTGTCTTAGAGGGAGGCCCAGAGCGGGGAGTTGAGAAGGAATTTGGGGAAGTACGGGAATATCTCCTCACTGATTACATGGGAGGGTTTGCCCAGGGCAGAACAGTTGTTCCAGCATCTGTGCTCCCAGGCACCCCACCTGTGGCTTAGGTTTTAAGAGGGAACTGTGTAACTGACCCCTAAGGGGAGCAGTCATACAACTGACTTCTTGGGGACAGAGAGGGGGGTGGCAGATGGTATCCCAATAAGGTCCCACTTTTGCAAAATGCTGTTCCTGATGTACTTGTGAAAACGAACTCTGTCTTTTTAGTAGGATTCTCATCCTGTCTTAAAGACTTGAGTGTCAGTGAAAATGCTAATGACCCACCGGAGAGAGGGGAGAAGAAAGCCATTTCCCGGGTGGATAAGATTACTCCTGAGGGAATTATGCGTCACTGTGTGTGCACAGAATTCATATCCCCTGCAGATTTCTTTGCTTCCCTGCAGAAAAATGACTTTCTGACAGGGAAGCAAAGGGAAGATGCAAGAACTGTCATGCACCATTCCCTAGCTACACAGGTACATCATTTCAGGCACCCTGAAGCAGCCAGCAGAGAGGTAAATCACCGCAGGGCTGGGGACACCTAGCCTGCGGCTCCTACCCTGAGCTGAGATCAGCTGCTAGTCCTGGCTAGGCTGGAGGCAGGAGAGAACTGGACTTCGTCTTCCCGTGCAAGGAGTGGCTGGGGCTGCATCAGACCCACCCCCAGAAACCTTCCACAGCAGCAGGAAGCTCAGCATCCTCCCCTGCTTCCTGCCCTCATAACTCCTCAGCTGTGGGGGGAGGGGTTACTGTATGGGGAGCTGCTCCCCCATCCACCCAACCCCCATGCATTCCAACCTCCCATACCCAGACACCCCTGCCAAGCCTTGCCCCATATGCCCGGAACCCCCTTAGCCCTCTATACCCAAACCCCACCGAATCTCAACCCTCTGCACCCAGAGCCCCTGCCTCCAGACCCCCAACCCTGCACCAAGACCACCCCCCACTGAGCTCCCATCACTCAAACCCCCACCCTGACGAGTCCCTGCACCACCGAGCCCCACATCCAGACCCCCATGCCACTGACCCCCAACTAGCTGCACCAAGACCCCCACCCCACCAAGCCCCACTCCTCCAGCACCCAGACCCCCCCCTTCTGAGACCCCCATGCCAGACCCTCCGCTGAGCCCCAACCACCTTCTCCTGGAAGCCCTTGCAGAGTCCCATTGCCCCTGCACCTGGAACCCCCCCAATGAGCCTCTGCACATCCAGATCCCCCCAAACTCAGACCCCCCACTGAGTTGCCTGCACCCAGATTGTCCCACACAGAATCCTCTCACCTCACACTTGGATCCTGCCTGGTTGAACCTGCCTGCCTAACATCTAGGGCTCCTGGTTCAGAGGGGCAGGACCCCAGGGTGTTTCTGGGGCAGGTCCAGCCCCTGTACTGTGTCAGGGTCAGATGCGGGGGGCGGGGGGCGGGGGGAGGGGGCCCCGCGGGGTGATCTCCCACCTTCGTGCAGTCCATGGCCTGTGCTTCCCACTGCCATGCTGGAGCCTCTGCATTTATCTACTGACAAATAAAGCTGTAGAATTATGCAGAATTTTAAAATATTGAGCACAGAATTTTAAATTCTTTGGCACAGAATGCCCTCAGGAATATAAGATCCACCAAGCAGCTAAGAAAAGCTCAAGGGCCAGGCAGGAGAGTCCCATGGGCCGGATATGGCCCATAGGCCATAGTTTGCCCACCTCTGATTTAGAGTGAGAATTTGATATTCATAACCGATCTATGTAGTATATTAAGCTTAGTTTGCGTGTTTTGTTTATTTACTAGGTAATCTGCTTTGATGCGTTTACTATCTCTTATAATCACTTAATTATAGTTTATTATAGTTAATATAACTTAAACTTGCAGCGCAAGATGGTATAATTTTGGATTTACATTCCAGAGAGGAGGTGCGTGCCTTAGGAACTGGGAGGTGCCCTAGCTGTACCTCTCCATACTGAGCTGATCACAGCATCTGTATGTAAATGCAGCTGGCTGTAAAGTGGTAGTGCAGGCTGGTCACAGCAGTACAGTGTGAAAGGAGCCCAGGCTGGTGGGTCAGGGGGGCTCAGTGGTATCCCAGTTCCACGTGGCACTCCAGGGGGGACCCATCACACTGGGCATTTGTCCCATTTGTTCTTGCCAACTGATCAGCTGAAAAAGAGCAAACTAGACAAATGCACATTTTCCAAAAAAGAAAAAAAAATGGGGTTCGACCCCAACCGGGGTGCAGAGCAATGTGGGGGGGGCGGCGCAAGCAGCAATGCCAGCTCTGCACTGGACGAGGGCTCAGGAGAGCACCTCAGCCTGAGCCAGCCCTGTAGGCAAAGGGAGAGAGAGGGGGTCGGGTCAGCCCCTTGCAGGTAGACGTCAGGGAGCTTGGGCCAGCCCTGTGCATGGGAGACCTGGGGGAGCAAGGAGGCCTTGGGCCAGCCCCACGGGCAGGAGGCATGGAGGACTTGGGGACCAGGTGGGGGCCTCGAGCTGGCCCTGTGTGGTGTCCCATTTTCCCTTGGGAAACATATCGTCACCCTACTTAGATGTCCCCCTTCCTAGTTAAGCTTGAGCTCTGGAAATAGCCAGTCCCTCTTTGCATTTGCTCCACTGTACTAATTTTCACTTAGCCCTGGGTCTACCCTGCACAAAGTTAGACAATAATCTGATAGATGTGGAAGGGGATGGGAAAAAGTGCTAGGGGGAAAAAACAGATATTTTTTGTAAAATAATAATTATATAATAATTGTGTAAAATAATCAATATGATTTCCTGCTCAATTTCTGAGGGATTCCTTTAATTGACTAACCTCCTCTTCTACAGTGCTAAGCAAAAGAGAAATGTCTGAGGGGAAACGAGAGAGTATAGCAGGTGTAGAACATAATACTGCCAAATATTTAGTGCAGGTCCAGCAAAATGGGAAAGTTTGGGTGCAGTTTTTTTGTAAACTGACTTGTGATATGCACACTACAACACAGATAAGAGAGTGAGTAACTCCCCTTATTTAACCCTCTTTTAGCCATGAGTGTAACGCATGTGGAAGGACAGAAAAGGAATATGTGCATTACAAGTTACATCTATTTTTCAGCTATCCAAACTCATTTTCTGTAATCTGCATCTTCCACCCCTGAATAATGCCGGTGAAACTCCACTGCTATTTTTGGACAAGATGAGACGGTGCTGAATTATTTAAACAAGCAAAGATTTAAGCTGCTGCTTAAATGTGTCTTAAATTATGAATATACGCAGTTTATGCAAGGATACTTATAAAATGGAGGGCTTGAACCTTATGCTAGAAAATCTTATTTCAAGAGCAAGGAAGGCTTTTCACATTTAACAATAAGACCTTTTGAAATCCTCTTTTTCACCCAGAACTCAGAAACACTCTTTCTTTCATTATGTTCAGCAGCCATGGGATTTTACTGACACTTGTCCCTATCAGATGCTTTGTTTTTAATGTTAGCAGTGATTATATCAGTTTACAGCAAACAGTTATGTGGGATAGGGTGGAACATTACAAATGGGCATATACAGAAGATAGAGGGGGAGGGAAAGAGAGAGGTAGCAGATCCACAGGAATAAATAAGCATAGCTCCATTTACAAGCTGACATTCTGCCCCTTCCTGTTTATGCTTTTACGAAGTGGGGGGGGAATGGAGAAAATTTAATATATAAAATTCATTGAAGATATTCTTTTCTGAAACTTAGAAAAAACACTTCAAGCTCCGACTACCATCTGTCTAGTACAGCCACTAAGAAAAACTAGTTCTTCTGGTGTTTTTTCCCATCAAAACACCACCGTTGTTGGATATTATTAAAGTAGTTCTGTATTAAAATCACAAATGAGTTTGATTCTCCATAGTTTAAATTCCAGGGTATTACTAATTAAGAGGTCTCTTGGTTTTTGGTACTGTTTCTCTCCCTCTATGTGTGAAACTTGCAAACTGCTAATTGTGTTAGTACAGAGTCTCTTCTCAAAGCAATTCTTTGTAACAACAACTACTCACACACAGAGAGACTCAAAGCACTACTCTGTAACAACAGAAACAGCACCCAGAGACTCCCCGCCCTTTTGTTGTATTCATCTCGTTTTGTTAACAATTGTGATTAAAATAGAGATAGAGGATGGATGTGGATGGATGCTTGGTGTGGATAATAACTGAATGATCCGGGAGGTGCCAGCCTAAGAATCCCGTGTCCATCAGCCGGAGAAGGCGTCAAGTGGATATAACCAGAGGACCCCCGGAGGGCAGACTGGAATCCACCCAACAGCCTCAAGAATAGGAGAACCAAAGAACAAGATAACATCTGGCAGCACGGAGCCGTCAGGAATGCACCATCTGCTGATTGATTCAGCAACAGAATGATGAAGCAATTCCCATAGACTGGCATAGGAAGAAATTCCTATAAAAATGGATCCTAGAAAGTGAGAACTTTGGGGTCTGATTCTGCAAACCAACTTCCAGGAGCATCAGATGTGCATCTGACGAGGCCCTGCTCCCTCCTCACGTCCAGGCCACCTGGCCAGTGGCTTGGCATGAGCAACTCTAAGGCTGGTAACTATGATAACAACCTTGCAGAACGTGTGTGTGTGTGTTTGTATATGAATGAATGTGTGAATAAATATGAAATTGAATGGAATGTTATAGCTATAACTAACTGCTTACTATGATTCTTTCTGTATTCACAATAAATGTGGCATTTTGCCTTTTCCCCTTTAATAACATCCTGCTCGTTTTTATTTTATTGGTTTAACATCGTCACCCTCACATTATAGAGTATAGTTAAACCCAATTTTGCATTAATGATAAAGCAGCAATTTAAACCAGGGCCAAAGTCTGTGCTCCTCACTTGAGCAGAAAGCCCATGGGACTTTTGCTTAACTAACGATAGGAGAATTTTGCCCTACAGGTGAATACTTTCAAAAATATACAAGCAGTAGCATATTTAAACCTGGACTGTCACCTTAAAGTTCAACAAATTTACAAATTCAGTCCACCCGCTGTCTGGCAACATCAAATGTTCAATCTGTCAGTTTGAAAACAAAATATCTGGAATATACTTATGCAGTGAAGTATTTGTACACAGTATTCTACTAACGTGAAATCTGCAAACAAAATCCAAATCTTTATGTACAAGCTTTGTAGCTGAGACCTGTTAGCAATGCGTGCAATATGAAAATTAGAATTACCAGCACTCCAGCTACCTTCGAGACACCACTGACTTCCTGAGGTAACTACAATCCATCGGTGATCTTCCTGATAACATCATCCTGGCCACTATGGATGTAGAAGCCCTCTACACCAACATTCCACACAAAGATGGACTACAAGCCGTCAAGAACACTATCCCCGATACTGTCACGGCTAACCTGGTGGCTGAACTTTGTGACTTTGTCCTCATCCATAACTATTTTACATTTGGGGACAATGTATACCTTCAGATCAGCGGCACTGCTATGGGTACCCGCATGGCCCCACAGTATGCCAACATTTTTATGGCTGACTTAGAACAACGCTTCCTCAGCTCTCGTCCCCTAACGCCCCTACTCTACTTGTGCTATATTGATGACATCTTCATCATCTGGACCCATGGAAAAGAAGCTCTTGAGGAATTCCACCATGATTTCAACAATTTCCATCACACCATCAACCTCAGCCTGGTCCAGTCCACACAAGAGATCCACTTCCTGGACACTACAGTGCTAATAAACGATGGTCACATAAACACCACCCTATACCGGAAATCTACTGACCGCTATTCCTACCTACATGCCTCCAGCTTTCACCCTGACCACACCACACAATCCATTGTTTACAGCCAAGCTCTGCGATACAACCGCATTTGCTCCAACCCCTCAGACAGAGACAAACACCTACAAGATCTCTATCAAGCATTCTTACAACTACAATACCCACCTGCGGAAGTGAAGAAACAGATTGATAGAGCCAGAAGAGTTCCCAGAAGTCACCTACTACAGGACAGGCCTAACAAAGAAAATAACAGAACGCCACTAGCCGTCACCTTCAGCCCCCAACTAAAACCCCTCCAACGCATTATTAAGGATCTACAACCTATCCTGAAGGATGACCCAACACTCTCACAAATCTTGGGAGACAGACCAGTCCTTGCCTACAGACAGCCCCCCAACCTGAAGCAAATACTCACCAGCAACCACATACCACACAACAGAACCACTAACCCAGGAACCTATCCTTGCAGCAAAGCCCGTTGCCAACTGTGCCCACATATCTATTCAGGGGACACCATCACAGGGCCTAATCACATCAGCCACACTATCAGAGGCTCGTTCACCTGCACATCCACCAATGTGATATATGCCATCATGTGCCAGCAATGCCCCTCTGCCATGTACATTGGTCAAACTGGACAGTCTCTACGTAAAAGAATAAATGGACACAAATCAGATGTCAAGAATTATAACATTCATAAACCAGTCGGAGAACACTTCAATCTCTCTGGTCACGCGATTACAGACATGAAAGTTGCGATATTACAACAAAAAACTTCAAAACCAGACTCCAGCGAGAAACTGTTGAATTGGAATTCATTTGCAAATTGGATACAATTAATTTAGGCTTGAATAGAGACTGGGAGTGGCTAAGTCATTATGCAAGGTAACCTATTTCCCCTTGTTTTTTCCTAACCCCCCCACCCCGCCCAGACATTCTTGTTAAACCCTGGATTTGTGCTGGTAATGGCCCACCTTGATTATCATACACATTGTACGGAGATTGATCACTTTAGATAAGCTATTACCAACAGGAGAGTGGGGGGGGGGAGAGAAAACCTTTTGTAGTGGTAAACACCCATTTTTTCATGCTTTGTGTGTATAAAAAGATCTTCTATACTTTCCACAGTATGCATCTGATGAAGTGAGCTGTAGCTCTCGAAAGTTTATGCTCAAATAAATTGGTTAGTCTATAAGGTGCCACAAATACACTATTAAAGTGTTCTTCTCATATATATATATATATATATATATATATGTATATAGTGATGGGGCAAGGCCAGATGGCTATAGAAAAGTAGAGAGCAATAGATATATTAGCTCCAGGCTAAACAAATCCCTGGTACCAAGATAAGTGAAATGGCAGCTGCTCCAGGTCAATTAAGTCACCTGGGGCCAATTAAGAACTTTCCAGAAGGCAGGGAGAAGGCTAAGTTGATTGGGACACCTGAAGCCAATCAGGGGCTGGCTGAAACTAGTTAAAAGCCTCCCAGTTAGTCAGGTGGGTGTGCATGTCAGGAGCTGTGGGAGGAAGTTGTGCTGTTGGAAAGGCTGAGTAGTACACACCATATCAGGCACAAGGAAAGAGGCCCTGAGGTAAGGGTGAAGTGGAGCTTGAGAAAGTGAGCGCTGCTGTGGGAGAAGTAGCCCAGTGAATTGTACATGTCATGTCTCTAAAAGGTCAGCTACCATAGCTGATACTATTAGGGACACTGGGCTGGAGCTTGGAGTAGAGGGTGGGCCTGGGCTTCTCCCTTCTTTTGCCCCCTGATTAATCACTGAGACTGGGAGACAACAGAGACTGTGCAAGGAAGGATATCTTCTCCTCACCTCCCTTGCTGGCTTATGATGAAAATGGCTTAGTAGATTGTGACCCTTGTCTCTAGAGAGAGAGAAGGGTTATGTGGAGGGTCACAGTGAGCCTCTGAGGCTAGCGAAATCTGCCAGGAAATGCAGGACCCATGGAGGCAATATATAGTACATTTGTATTCAAAAGGGGAAAACTACATGGACCTTATAGAAATGCAGTATTGATTGTTACATTATCTCAGTGGGTTGCTCCTTCTACATATTGAACTGATGATCAACATTTGCCAACTTATTCAGCACATCAAAAATAAAGGGAGTTTTTGCAACAGGAACAGCAGTTAGCATATAAGGAAGGACCCGGATAGATTAATGCCAAACTCCTTTATCTAGGAAGTGTTTTGAGCAAAGTTTAAAAATTCAAAATCAAACAACATACATATCCAGAAAGATCAGGCTTTCATAGCAAAAATTCATAAACTGCTTTCTTTGGATGTGCGAGTTGAAATGTTTATCTCAACTCTTGAACATTATCTACAGTTAGCCCTTTATTACTTTACAAGTGGAAACTTGCAACTATACAACAAAGGGTATCTTCTGTTTCTTTTGTTTTCTTTTAATTCTTCATCTTTAAAAAATAAACTAATTATATTGTTTTAGAAAAGCACAGACTTCTGCCACTAAAATCTACACCGAAAATAACTGCTGGTCTTTTGGAGAAGCAACAGTTGATTAATCATTTCTTTTTTAGACTATGTTGCAGCCCAATTCCTGATAAAATGGATTTATTTATAGCAATATTTTATTTGAAAAGTACTTGATAACAGCTGGGATTTCTCTCTAGGGAACTGCATGAGCTTTAAGGGGGCGGGAGAGAGGAAGCAATGCAGTGTCCAGAGTTGAACTTGCGGTGCAATTAAAATTTTGCTTTAAAAAAATCCCTAGCAAGATCAGTACCCTCCTTCCACCTCTGCAGAGAGCAAACAGCCCAGAATCAGACTCATGCCATTGTGCCCAGAGAAGTCTCCCACTCTCTCCCCAGCCCCGATACCCCGGAGCCCAGGTCGGGTTCCCTCGGGTATGCCAATCACACGCCTGCCCGGTGCCTTGCAGCAGACCCAGAAGTTGCTGGTGCTACTCACTTGGGGTTGCAGCTGCTGCGCTAAGCACGGCCCGGGCAGCTCAGCCGCTGGTCTGCGGATCCCTTTGTTACCGCCCGGACACTTGGCAGCTATTCACAAGCCACTGTCCTCGCCGGTTGCTTGCCAGCGAGGAGAGAAGCCAAGCTCATCCCCAAGCCGACAGCCCGGCCCGGGCTGGGGGGGCAGGAAGGGGGAGGATGTTATGCAAAACTTGGAGGCCAGGGTGCTGTACAGCGGCCCGGCGCTGAGCCTACCTGCTGCGGGGGGAGGTGCCGCACCGCTGCCCCCTCCCCACGAGCCGGGGTGGCCGGGCTCCCCGGTTCCCCCCGCCGCTCCCCTCCCTGCAGCCCCCGCAATCCCGGCTCCCCCACCGTGGGGAGGGGCACAACGGTCCCCACCGGGGGGGTGGCGGCAGCAGAGCCCCCACGTGTTTCCCTCCCCGCTCCGGGGGCGGGGGCAGAAACCAGGGAGAGTCCAAACGACCCCGGGGAGCCAGCGCCCAGCCACCCTCGGAGCCCCGGCCGTGTTCCTCGCCCCCTCCCCGGGCCGAGGCAGGCGCGGAGAGACGGGCCGCGGGGCTCTGCCGCCTTTGTCTGAGCCGCGGCAGACGGCGCGTCTCGGGAGCCCGCCCGGCCGCCCCCGGAGTGGGCTGCCCCCCCCCCCAGCGGGCACCGAGCCCCGCACTCCCAGGAGCGGAACGCCTCCCGCCCCCCCCGGGCGGGTTTCCACCGCCCAGCTGCAGCCTGAACCCTGACCTACCTCCTCAGTGCTGTGCGGTGGGGCTCCCTCTCCTCCTCCCCCAGCCACTGCCCCTGGGCTCTCCCCGCCGCACTGCCCAGCCAGTGCCTATGGGCTGGGCGGACAAGGCAAGCAGCGTGGTGCGGCTCCGCTCCTCCGGCATAGCGGAAACAACGGTGCGGAGGGCTGCCAGTGCTCCTGGGCCAGCAACAAGGCGAGGCTTTGTGTGTGTCCGAAAGTCCAGGGTCGTAGGAGAAGACGGTGGAGACCAGAAGCGGATAACAAGAGCTCAGAGTGTGCTGAGGAGCCTTGAATGAAACAGATCCCCCTCAACTTCCCCTTTCAGCTGGAGCATAAACCCCTCCAGCCACGCTCTCATCATTCCCCGCACCCCCGGACTGTTCGGGTTGGCCGGGGGGTTGATTCTCCGCTGCCCTGGCCCCTGCAGTCTTTGTCCTTTGGTGTCACAATGGCAGCCGAAGTGTAATGATTACACGAGGCGCGGGGGGAGCGGGGCCGACACTGGAGGACTGATGAAGCTTTTGTTACAAATGTACCTTCCAAGCCTTGCATGAAAGAAGCTGTATCATTTGAAAAGTACGGAAATTAGTACCGGTAATAAATAACTAATGAAACAAATAGCAGACGTGCACTACTTTCTATGACAGGTTTCAGAGTAACAGCCATGTTAGTCTGTATTTGCAAAAAGAAAAGGAGTACTTGTGGCACCTTAGAGACTAACCAATCATGCTCAGATAAATTGGTTAGTCTCTAAGGTGCCACAAGTACTCCTTTACTTTCTATGAATCGCCCTTCTCAGTTGGGTTGCAAGATACACACTGAATTGCACTGAGAATATTTTTTTAAAATTCATACTTTTGCCCCCTCTTAATATTGTCCTTCAGACTTTTGTACCACTACAGATACAGAAAGGGAACAGAACAGCAGGTTTTCTATTAGGTGCTTGGGGAGCAGGGAGTGTACTCATGCTATGAAATGGGTTGTTATTGATAATGAAAGCCTTGGTCTAAACTACAGAGTTAGTTCAATCTAAGACATCTTACATCAACCTAACTCTGTAAGTGTCTACACTAGGGCATGGCTACACTTGCAAGTTAGAACACATTAAAGCAGCCCCAGGCACCCTAACTCACGATGCGTCCACTGGCAAGACACGTAGAGCACCCTGACTCTGCAGCTGGAGAGCTCCTGGTAATCCACCTCTACAAGAGACATAATGCTTGGTGCGCCCCGGCTGGAGTGCCGCAGCACCAGTGTGGACGCCCTGGTCTGTTAATGCGCTCTGATCGGCCTCCAGAAATGTCCCAAGATGCCTGTTCTAGCCAATTTGGTCATCACTTTGAACTCTACTGCTCTGCTCTCAGGTGACCAACCGTCAGACCCGCCCTTTAAATTCTCTGGGAATTTTGAAAATCCCCTTCCTGTTTGCTCAGCAAGGCATGGAGTGCTCTCAGCACATCTTTCCAGGTGATTCATGCCTCCACGTGTCAGGCGATCCCCAGTATGGAGCAATGGCAAGGTGCTGGACCTCATCAGTGTTTGGGGGAGGAAGCTGTCCAGTCCCAGCTGCGCTCCTGCTGTAGGAATTACAATACCTTTGGGCAGATATCAAAGGACATGATGGAAAGGGGCCATGACCAGGTCGCACTGCAGTGCAGGATTAAAGTGAAGGAACTGCGGAATGCCTACCGCAAAGCCCGCAAGGCAAACCACCGCTCCAGTTTTGTCCCCGCGCACAACCTGCCGTTTCTACAAAGAGCTGTATGCAATACTTGGGGTCGACCCCACCTCCACTCCAAGGACCACCATGGACACTTCAGAGCCCAGTTCAACAAGGCAGGAGAAGGAGGAGAGCAGGAGTGACGGTGCTGAGGAGGACCCGGCATCCCTAGATGCATGCAGCAAGGAGCTGTTCTCAAGCCAGGAGGACGGTAGCCAGTCGCAGAGGCCAGCGCTTGGGGGAAGGACAAACACCAGAGGACGTGCCCGGTAAGCGGCTTTTATTTTGGGAAGGAAGTTGTTCGGTGCAGACTCTTGGGGCAAGGAGGGTTAGGGCCGCATGCATGCTTAGATGCGGATTAGGGTGGTGATGTGCTCTCTCACATCGTGGTAATTGGCCTCACTGATCTCTTCAAAGGTCTCATGCAGAAGCTATGCAATGCACTTGCACAGGTTCCTTGGGAGTGCTACTGTGCTCCTTGTCCCAGTCAGGCTAACATGTCCACGCCACTGTGCCGTGAGGGGTGGGGGGACCATTGCTGCATACAGGCAAGCTGCATATGGGCCAGGGCGGAAGCCGCATTGTAGTAGAAGACTCTCCCTTGCTTCCCAGGTCACCCTCAGCGGCGAGATATCTTCCAGGATGAAATCCTGTGGAAAATGTGGGGACAGTGTTCAGTATAGGGGTCCCCTGCAGCTGCTGGCTCTCCCCAAGACACAGAACCTCAGAGGACAGTATGGCAGTGAAACAATCAGTCCCCCTCGACCCTGTGCTTACCATTTTGGGGCTCCTGTGGGTTATGTGCGCTCAATTTGGGAAAGGCAAATTCTACTATTGTTTAGACTGTGCTTGTCTTTAAGTACAGGGGAACTCTGCTTGCTCTGTCTGGTGTGAACAATACTGCCTCTGTTAAGTGTTGCATTTTGCCTTTACAGATGCAGCCTTGAGCTCTCAGCCATCCGTGTTATCACCGGTTGAAAGACTCCAAAGAATTAGGAAGAGGCCACGTAGACGCAAGGAAGACATGCTGCATGAAGTAATGCAGCAGTCCCGTCATGAAAATCGAAAAGCGCAGGAGTGGAGGGAGAGTGAAAGGAGGTTCCACCAGCAGAATGCAGAGCACTGGCACGAAAGCGCGGAGCGCCAGCATCAAAGCACGGAACAGCTGATAAGTACTGTGAAGCGCCAAGCGGACTCGATCCAGGCGCACGTAGCCATGCAGGTGGAGCACTACCCCCGCCCTGCAGCCCTTGTCCCAAAACTCTTTCCCTTGTGCCCCCATTTCACCTCCAACCCACTTTCCCCAACATCCGGGTTCTTACCACCACCAGTTGCCTCCAACACCTGTAGCTTTACCACCCAGCCCTGCAAACTGCGACCCTTACCCACAGCACTCAACCCCCATCACCATGCATTTTAGCCAGCCTGAAGTGCAGCACTCATTGCACAGCACTCCAAACAGGAAGGCTGAGTATGAGAACAGGACATACACAAATCTGTGATTGAACCATTTCCCACCCCTTGTCCTTTCTGTTTCCCAAGCAGTTGTGTTTCTTTTCAATAAATAGATTTTCTTTTAAATAAATGGCTTTTTTGGCTTTGAAAACATGCTTTATTATTGCATTAAGTAAAACATACCTTAGCCCAGGAAAGCAACAGGCACTGCCAGTCAGTGTAGCAAACACAGATTCCTACTAACATTAGAACCACTGTGGAGGGCACCAAACATTACTGGTGGCTTTCAGCCTCAAATTGCTCCCTCAAGACATCCCTAATCCTTGCAGCCCTGCACTGGGCCCCTCTAATAGCCCTGCTCTCTAGCTGTTCAAATTCAGCCTCCAGGTGTTGAACCTCCGAGTTCCATGTCTGAGTGAATCTTTCACCCTTCCCTTCACAAATGTTATGGAGGGTACAGTACGCGGATGTAACCATGGGGATGTTGTCATCAGCCAGGTCCAGCTTCCCATACAGAGAGCACCAGCAGCCCTTTAAACGGCCAAAAGCACACTCCACACTCATTCTGCACTGACTCAGTCTGTTGTTGAACCACTCCTCGCTGCTGTCGAGGCTCCCTGTGTAGGGTTTCATGAGCCACGGCATTAAAGGGAAGCGGGGTCCCCAAGGATCACAATGTGCTCTTCGACTTCCCCTATGGTGATCTTCTGGTCTGGGAAAAAAGTCCCAGCTTGCAGCTTCCTGAACAGGCCAGTGTTCCAAAAGATGCGTGCGTCATGCACCTTTCCGGACCAGCCTGCATTAAAGTCAATGAAACTCCCACGGTGATCCACAAGCACCTGGAGAACCATTGAGAAATATCCCTTCCAATTAACGTACTCGGAGGCTAGGTGGGCTGGTGCCAGAATTGGAATATGTGTCCCATCTTTCCCCCTTCCGCAGTTGGGAAACCCATTTGTGCAAAGCCAGCCACAATGTCATGCACATTACCCAGAGTCACGGTTCTTCTGAGCAGGATGTGATTAATGGCCCTGCAAACTTGCATCAACACGATTCCAGCTGTCGACTTTCCCACTCCAAACTAGTTAGTGACCAATCGGTAGCTGTCTGGAGTTGCCAGTTTCCAGATTGCAATAGCCACCCGCTTCTCCACCAGCAGGCCAGCTCTCAATCTCGTGTCCTTGCGGCACAAGGTCGGGGTGAGCTCATCACACAGTCCCATGAAAGTGGCTTTTCTCATCCAAAAGTTCTGCAGCCACTGCTCGTCATCCCAGACTTGCATGATGATGTGATACCCATCACTCAGTGCTTGTTTTCCGAGCCCAAAAGCGGCAGTCCACGGTGATGAGCATGTCCGTGAATGCCACAAGCAATCTCTTGCCGTATGCGTGATGTGAATGGACATCATCCTCGGACTCCTCACTGTCAGTTTGTAGCTTAAGGAATAACTTGACTGCAAAACGTGACGTGCTGGCGAGACCCATCAGCATATTCCTCAGCACTTCGGGATCCATTCCCACAGAACGAAAGGGAAGACAGAGCGCATAGTACAAAAAGTGTTGAAAGATGGCGCCAAATGTGGATGGAAGCACAGGGATTGCTGGGATGTGAAGCAATGCGTCATGGGGGGGTTGGGACAGGACCCGAATGCCCCGCACCCAATGATCCCTTCCCACAAGCCACAGCGCCAGAATGGGAAGAGGTGCTCTGTGGAATAGCTGCCCATAATGCACCGCTGCCAATGCCACTGCAAGTGCCGCAAATGGGGCCACACCAGTGCGCTTGCAGCTGACAGTGTGGACACACTGCAGCACTTTCCCTACTGCGCTCTCCGAGGGCTGGTTTAACTCACAGCGTTCTACAGCTGCAAGTGTAGCCATGCCCTAAAATGCAGCTCCCACCAGTGTAACTCGCCCACTACACCAACTCCATCTCCCCTAAAGGCATAGCACTTAAGTCAATGTGTTGCCAACTCTCATGATTTAGTCATGAGTCCCATGAGAATTATTGTTTTTCTTAAAGCCCCAGCTCCTGGACTCAAGTGGATATATGAGGATTATGGATATATGAGGATGAACCTTCATTCTTAAAGAAAAAGTAAGTTTCTAGCCCTCATGGCTGTGGAGAAAACTTCAAAATGAGACCCCAATGCACCCTAAAAACTCAAAAAGCAGATGGCAAATAAAAAAGAACCCCAAGTGTATTATTTTTACATCATAATCTCATGATTTTAAAGCCAAACTCATGATTTTTGGAGAGCCTGATTCATGCTTTCTGAACATTTGAGGTTGGTAATACTGTGTTTGCAGTTCTTGCATTGGTCTGACATTGCTTTTCACCCATAGATTTTGCAGAATCCTCAATCAGCCACATTAAAACGAGACTCCATCATCAACAGTAGATCTATGCTTAACAATAGATGCATTCATGCCAACAACACTCAGGTGCCTCTGACAAAAAGATCACACCCCTCCCTACCTTCTTTCTGATATTGCACTAGAAAGTCATATGACCTGCTTCTATTCCACTATCCAAGACCTTCACTAAGGCCATGTCTACACTAATAAGCTTACAGCAGCTGAGCTATACAGATACAGCTGTGCCACTGTAAGATTGCTCATGTAGCCGTCTATGCTGACAGGAAAGAGCTTTCCTGTTAACACAATAAAACCACCTAAATGATCGGTGGTAGCTATATCAGTGGGAGAGTGTCTCCTGCCAGCATAGCACTGTGCACAAGAGCACTTATGCCTGCAAAATTTATGTTGCTCAGGGGTGTATTTTTTCACACCCTTGAGCAACAAAAGTTTTGCCAACATAGGGGGTAGTGTAGACATGGCCTGCCATTGTCCCTGCCAGCAGACATGGTTAGTAGAACTGGAATTTAAATATGAAGAGCCAGGCCATTCTACTTACTCTTCCAGCAATAAACTTAATTATTCCCTTGCAAGTATGTACTACAGTAGGGTCTTTCTCGATGATAATGAGGGCATTTAGGGTGTCTATTGTTGTACAAAAGTTTCTCCCTTCTCTCCCATAACAACACTCTTGGATCAATCCATAAAGCCCCCACTCCTGTCCCCCACAGGAAGACTTTTTGGAAAAGACTCTGCACCTTTTCCCTAGTGCAAGTGACCTTGTGTATATGACAAAAATACAACCATGTCAGGGAAACTGGTTACAGCACAGTTGTCCTCTAACTTGATTACAACATGATTCTATTTTGAAGTGTATTGTAGACCTTAACAGTATTTTGTAATCAGGCTGCAGCCAAATAACTTTCCTTGGCTTGTTGGCTTACTGTGGACAGCCCCTTTTCGGGAGCTTTTCTGGCTCCCCTCTCTGCCAGTCGTGCTGGATGTTTTGGCTGATGTTAGAACTGATGGTGCACTTTGTGGCAGAAGCTGTGCGAGAGGGGTGTACAACAGGCAACCAAGAGCAAAATATAGCCCATATATAGCATCATAAAGTGTGGCTCATGCTACTCTTTCTTCAGAAGCGGAGAGAGAGAAAAAAGCTACTCAACTGCAGGTTTTTACTGCTTGGAATCACACTTCATATCTCTTCCTCTATCAAGGTTGATACAACCACAAGTAAATATGATTATCTGCATAAATATATTTTGTAAACTATATATAAATTATCCTCCAAACAAGCTGCTAATGGAGCAACTGTTGTCACAAAAACGTCAACTCTGGAACCCAAGAGATCCTTGGCACATGACCAAAATAATGCCCTCACTCAGGTCTGTGCAATTCTTTGGAAATCTGATTTTGCTGGGGACAGCATTTGACTTGCTCTATAGCATGGGTCACCTCTATTAGAGAAGTGCTAGAAAAGAGGTACAGAACCTATGACATCCCACTGCCAAAAGTGAAGGGGAAGCGTTAACAACCAATCAGAACCTAAAAAATAGGATGATTGAAAGGCTGAGTTTGTGCAGTTCTTCTGGCAGAAGTGCTTTTGCTTGTGCCTAACTGTGTTGCAGATCCACTGGGAAAGGATCGAGGTCAGAATGAGATCCTTAACTGAGTATTTTTCCAAACTTTTTTGTGCTTAAAACTCTGTGTTTTAGTAGCTCTGAGCCATAGCCTTCCTCCCATGAAAAGAGATGAGATATGACACACAGTTAATAGATGGCTCTGCACAATTTCGATGTTCATTAGCTCTAGTCTCTCCTATGGCATCACTCACCATGCTCCACCAATGATGCCAGCCTCAATAATGCAGTTGCCTGTTTCTTCCACAATTATACCATGCATTTCCACTCGCCCGTACATGGAACGCTCTCCCATCTCCAGTCCACCACTACCTTTTCATCTTTCAAATTCCCCTCCTTCTATGCTGCCCAAAGAAAATGACACAACAGTTACAAGTTTTAAAAAAAGTCTTGAAAAAGCTTTCATGGGTAAAAAACCCACTTCTTCAGATGCATGGAGATGTCCTACTTCTGACAGCAGAAATCTGTGCACGGGGTTTGTAGATGCGTCTATGGGTAGCCAGAATAAAAGCAAGTATGCATATTGATTTTGCAGAGTTAATTTGTGTATATTTTGTTGGTTTAGGGGAAAAGTTCTGAACTATGATGTTGCCTCTTAGCAGGGTCACATGGTGTAGGGCAAAGCTACCTAAGCACACAATTCATTATAAATTTATATTTCCTGTTCGTGGTTTTAGTAAGCAATTAAAAACAAGATATTTTGCAGGTTGCAGTAGCAGTAACTGATAGATAGTAACCTGATGTCACTCTGGTGCTGAATTATTCACATTATACACTCAGCAACCTAAGAGGATTACATTATCTCTGATTGCAGTTACAGATAACACCGCCTGAAGGGGAGGCAGGAGAAACCGATCTATTTACAAAATCTGTGTCAGTGAGTTGCAGTATACTGGAGAAGAGTAAAGGTTTCCCTGAAAGCACTGACTTCCAGGAGCCAGACTATGCAAAGAATCATAAAGAAGTAGAAAGAGTCAAATGTCCAGAGTTAAATGAAAAGAATGTAACAGCCCCTAGACTTTTGATCCTTAATGAAACTAGATCTTTACTTTGGTAAGGACTGCAGGATTAGCTCCAAATAAAACAAACCCAGAGGTCAGACTAGAGGGGATTAGATGCTCCATAATCTGGTTTCTCACTTCTGGGATGTGTTTACACTAGGAAACATCTTTCAGCAATGGAGAGTTGCAACAGTGCTACCACTGGTGTGTAGTATACTGGCTGGAGGCATTTTTTAAATCCATGTCCTTTAACCCCACTCAGAGCCCAATCTACACTTTGTGCATATGCTGTCAGTACCATCAGCAAAGCTCCATTGTTGCTGAGGAAATAACATATGTGACATTTTCAAACATGGACATAGCCCAGGAGTCCTGAGTTCAAGTCCTGCCATTGCTCTGAAATGAAAGTAGGTAAGATGGTCTCACCTTAGGTTTTGAGAACTTCTTTCCACATCACAAGGACGTTGCCCAATTGTCTATTTTTACTCAGAGTAAAGTACTGGCACAGAAGAGGGATGTTGCAAGTCAGGCAACGTGTGTATGGGGAATCTCGCACAACTTTTTTCTATACTATGTTTTTGTCTATCCAAAAATATCAATTCCCCACCCTTAGGCACCACATTCACCTTTTAACAGAGAGAGAGAGTGAAAGTGTGTGTTGGATTTTGATTGAATAAGGGGTTTGTCTGGTATGGTTTCTGCCAGCAGGATCGTAGCTGCATTATATATACGGCGTAAAGCTAACCTTCCCAGTCACATGCAAGTACCAAAACATATAAAATATGGGGAAGAGAGAGGTGTTTATTGTTAAATATACTTTTAACTCAGTGACAATCAATGCCCATGATATTGTTTAGACTAGACAGGAACCAATATCTTTTAAGGGTTAACAGAACCTTGGCCTTTTGGGTGCTTTTCTATCCCTTCTTGTTAGCTAATTAGGATAGAAAATGTTCAATTAGCCTTTTATAATTAAGCAAACAAGTTGTGACAGGCCATGCATTTCTGGGAGGTTAGAAAATACATTACAGTAGAAAACGAGCAGTTAAAGTTACTTCAGTCAATTGAGATTAAGATCCCAGCTAATATTAGTACAAAATCTACTTTGTTCTCAGAACCAGTTAAAACATGTCAGTGTTACAATGTGACAGGACCAACCCATGTTTTAATCATGTTCCCAAATAAGGCTCTAGTCCTGCAAAGTAAAAAGGATGTATCACAGTTCTGGAACATAGTTTGGTCTCATCTATAGTGCAAGACCTAACCATATGAGGGGAATACTCTGAGGAAGTGGTTCTCAAACTAGGGCCACCGCTTGTTCAGGGAAAGCTCCTCGCGGGCCAGGCCCATTTGTTTACCTGCCACGTCTGCAGGTTCTGCCAATCACAGCTCCCACTGTGGGAGGCCAATGGGGGCTGCGGGAAGTGGCGCAGGCCGAGGGATGTGCTGGCCGCCCTTCTCGCAGCCGCCATTGGCCTGGAGCGGCAAACCGCGGCCAGTGGGACCCGCGATCGGCCAAACCTGCAGACAAGGCAGGTAAACAAACTGTCCCACCCCACCAGGGGCTTTCCCTGAACAAGCGGCGGCCCTAGTTTGAGAACCACATCTCTAAGGTAAGATCTCCTTCCGCAGTAGATGTTACAGTGCAGGTGGGATCTTAGACTAATTTGCCAGAAATACACTGCCTGAAGGGTTGCAATGCTACAACGTAGGATTACCTCCACCCCAAGGAAGCTTTATTTGCTCAGTGGCAGCCAGGATATTTAGTCACAGCCAGGATAAGTCACAAAAATTTCACTGGGATAGAGAGTACAGGACCTTTAAAGCCAGCAAGTCTGCAAAACTGGTAGGTGTCTCTTCACTGCGCAGATGACAAGAGCAGTCTCTCCTCAAGACAGGTCATTAAGACAGGAAGAGGGGATGCACAACTATCCCACATGGGGTTTGTTTAAATGGAGGTAGCAGGCAACCATAACATGACGGAAACTTTAAACACTTGGGATGGAGGTTATAAATCCACGGATTCCCAACTGATCCAGAACAGCTGGCAGGTATAATGTATAAGAGGCAAAGCAGCCACACTTGTCAAAGGGTTATATACTGTAGTTAGGAGAAATGAACAGTACCAGGTTAGGAATGAATACAATAATTATGCTCCTACACCACAATGACTCTTTGCATATACCATTATGCTCTAGTGCCATCTAACTCATGCTGACTCACATCAACCCCTTCATTCCTCCCTCCCCATCACAAACGGGGGCACGTTAATACAAAACAGCCCCGAAGAATCTCCAGTTCTCTAGAAGTTTTGCCATTTCTTTCATCAAAGTCCTGTTTCTGAGCTAGAAACCTTAGACAGCTTTTATGGTTGAACTTTATTTTTGCCCCCACAACTAGACTGAGGTGACAGCATTCTTTCTTTTTATATTTGTTTTAGATTAGAATTAGAATTAGAAATTAGAAAGTCAACACAACCTCTAACCAAAAATGGTTTCAAAAGCTATAACTTTAAGAATCCATAAGGCAAAGTCAAACAAGCCAAGGCAATCAAAACATTCTGAATAGCAAATACAATAGTAAACCAACTTTATTTCACATGAGAAAGTATGGTCAGAGCACTGCACACATCCAGATTTTGAGCCTAAGCAAAAAAAAAAAAAAACGTTAAGTTTTGTGTACACAAGGAAATGGAATGGTTGAGTAAAAATGGTTTTATCCTATTTCAGAAAGGCGGAACCAAGTTGCAGGTATGTTTGCTGAAGCTGTATTGGAAGTGATTTAGCCTGGTGTACAGTTGCACTTAAAGTATTTGAAATATTTCCAAAATAATTGCAGGGTTTAAGCAGATGGGGTACTGAGCAGCACCAGTGGTACTCATGGTACACATATAACCATCCTGTGCTCACCCTTTGAAGCAAATGAATACATGAACAGCAAAGAATACTACTCCATTATGCATGCCTTTGGGACACCACAACACATTCATGGATGTCTACATCAGATGAACAGGCAGGGTGTGTAATGCCAAGGTGTTCTGAAGGTCCAGCCTGTCTCAACATGGGCAAGTTGGTACTTTGTCCCCCTCAATACAGTTATCAATGGGCTGACCTTTTCCACCGATTTTAGTTGACTCAGCATACCCTCTGCTGCCCTGGTTGACAAAGCATTATTCTGATTTACACTAACAGGACAAGAGGAAGTTCACTGCACACTGAGCAAGTGATGGATTGTGCCATTCATTGGCCAATGGAAAGAAAGATGGCACTGCTTACACACTCATTTAACACCATACATGTGATTGGGGCAGGTTGTGTGCTTCACAATATATATGAGGAGAAGGGGGAGTACTTGGGGAGGGAAGAGCTTGACAGCAATGATTCTTTGGGGTCTGCATACAGACAACCACCAAACATATCTCTTGCTGGTACAGAATCTGTTACAGCAATGGCCATGAAGGATGCCTTGTGCGGTCACAGTCTCAAGCTGCATGGGAATACACTGGTTAATGGATGTGTCTGGCACATGAGGGCTGGTGCCTAGAGATAAAATATGTTTATGCATGCATTAAAGAAACAAACATTCCTTTCACTTTAAACTTTATTGAGGCTAATCATGGAGAGACCAGCTGGTCTAATATAGTTCAAAGATCATAGGCAGTATGTTTTCTGTATTTATCTTGTTAACTGTAGTTTATCAACCTGCACACTTAACGGGCCAGATCATTAGCTGGTGTAAAGCAGCACAGCTCAACTGCAAACAGTCAGTTGTCACCACATGAAGAGCTCATCTTATGTTTTTAAGTATATGCCAAAATGCCCAGATGTTCCAAGAGTTAACAGGGCTGTTGGAATTTTACATTTTATTTTCTTACTTTAAAACACCTGTTTGAGTTAAGCTTTTGTTTTAAAAAAAATTATCAGTTGAATAATATTGCGCAATACCATACCAGAAAAAATTGCAGAAATATCCAAAGACAGTAGGACCCATGGTTCTTCTGTCTGATGGAAAGACAGTGGTTTTGGGGAGGATTTTATTATTTGTTTCAGTAAGACATTAGCAATCTCCCAAATGCTCTTTTAGTATTCAGTAGCTAGCAGTTCAAACTTTACATTTCCAACACACTTGACAAATTCTAATATTGAAATCATATTTAAGATAGTCAAGTAGCTGAAACCTCATTTGTAAATTGCAAACTGTGAAAGTTTAGAGACAGATTCTGCAACCCTTACTCCTATTGAGTAACTTATCCATGCAAGTGTTCCCATTGAGGTACTGCTAAGCATTACACAGTATCAGTAAATGAAGCAAAATATTGCCCTTAACATTTAGGATTCCCAAGGAAACAGTTTAAGAAATTAAGACTCATGTTTTACTAGAGCCTAATTAGAACTCAAACCTCAAGTACTTTACTTTTGTTCTAATTCTAGAATCTACCATTTGAGAGAGTCCTAAGTTTGGCCAAGTAAATTCTTCTGTCTCTGTCAGAGATGTTATCATTGGCACACAGAGGAATTAAATAGGAAGTGGACACTGATGTAGATCACCCTCAGTCTTTCCTATTGAAGTTGTTCCACTTTAATTAAATAATTGAATAATAAAATATGAATTGGGCCAGAGAGAGTGAAAATAACTGTATAGCCTAGTCGTTAGGGGACTTACCTGAGAGGTGGCTGGTCCCTGTTCACATTCCTTCCCCTCAGAAGGAAGGGGGGCTTGAACCAGAGGTCTCTCATATCCAGAGTGAGTACCCTATCTACTAGGCTAACGGTTATAAGGGAGGTCCTCCCCCTCCCACCAACCCATTTTGTTTTGGGTCCCACATGCTAGTTAGGTGGTTGACTGCCTACCTTCCCCCAGTTCTTGGATTGCTAAACTGACATAGGCACCTCCCTGCACCCAGGCGCCCATCTCAGTGAGAGGGGCAGGACTTAGTACACCCTCTGGTCAAAAATCTCCTATTGGCTGGCTTTGTGGACCACATTTTAAGATTCCTGTCTCTTCCAATTCATTCTGTAGGAGCCTATGCAGCTAACTTAGGCTTTGTGGATTCTAGCAGTCTAAAAGTTTGGCACCTCAACACAACACCTAAGTCCCTTCATGGATCTGGGCCTCCGTTCCTGTTTAGCTTCCACTTGAAGCTAGGGAATGAGCAGACTTGTCTGGCCCAGTTCCAAATCTATGTGAACATTGCAAATTCAGGAGTAAACTTAAGTATTATTGGGCTTGTCTTCTATCATGCTTTCCCCTTGTGGCAGCAGGAAGAGCAGCCAAGCATTGGAGTTCTCTAACCACTCACAATAGCCAGAGCAGCACTGCATTACTGAGTTTCTCTCCTGCTGCAGGATTATGCCTCTTACTGTATTTGCATCTTAGAAGATGCCCATGTGCAGCTCCTATAAAAGATATGCATCTTTTAAAAAATCAGCTCTTGAGACTGATATTATACAGGAAACTCAGAAGGAACCTTTCCTTCCTCATGCTTCTGTGATAGATTCACCCATTATGCAACAGCTACATGTTGTGACTTATGATTGCTGTGCTTCTAGGAATGAAGTGTTTGTACGAAGTTGGAAAGAGGAGGTAGGGTATTAGATAACAGAGTCTTTCAACCATCCTGTGTCTCAACTAATCTGGTTCCATTAATGCCTTGGAAATTCAAGCTGCATTCACCTGACAGATGATTCAGTATTTCCCTTTGAGCCATCTGCATTTTAATTAATTGAACTAAAATCATAGAAATAAAATATTTTTTAAATACACAGGTTGTGTTTGTAGTGGGGCGAGCACCCTGCTCCGGGGAGAAAGGGGTTAAAACGAGCTCTAGGAAAGGTCTGCCCCGAGGAGCCAATCAGGCAAAGGCAGGTAGCAGCCAATCCAGGCCGGTAGGGCTGGTATAAAAAGGGCTGTGAGCTAGGTAGGAGACAGAGTCTCACTCCAGCCTTGGGGTGGGAAGGATGGGGTTTCTTGGGAGCACAGGGTACCTTCAATAGAGCAGTGCTGGGGAAGAGGCAGGCTGAGCTGGGGAGCCCAGGCCTGGCAACCTTCCAGACTGAGGCCTGACAGGAGGTACTGGGGCTGCAGGGAAAGGCAGCAGGTCCAACCCCCTAGCCAATGATGAGTGGCCACTTCAGACTGCAGTTTGCCCCTGAGGGATGGGGCTAGATGCAGACTGGCAGTGTATCATTGAGGCGAGATGGGCTCAAGGGAGTGGGGTTCCCTGGTTGAGGGGCAACACCCCAAGGTAAGGGGCACCATAGTCCAGGAGGTATGTGGGGCCTACACAAGGTGGAAATAAAGGGACTGCAGAGGGGCAGGTAAGGGCAGGAAGAAACCGGCCAGAGGAGGATGCTCCTGAGCTGGATAAGCTAATTCCTGGACTGACCAGCAGGAGGAGTCACGCTGGTGAGTCAGCAGCCTTGCTACAGTGCTGCTTACATTCTCATGCCAACGTATGGTTGTCATATCTAATGCACATTCTCATGTAAAAGTAAGGTCTGATACTCCGATCCTGAGTACGTGCAGCTCCTACTGACTTTGAACAGACCACAATAGCTCTAAAAAGCAGGCCGTAAACCCACTGCTTTTTTTAGCAGGGGAAGGGGCAAACAACTTGTGTTGTTGTATGGTTACTTTCTAGTTCCACAAATGATAAATTGAATGCACTCAAGGTAGAAAACAGAACTATTTGTCTTACTTTTCTGCCTTAGCAGCTGGCTCTAATGGAAGAATGTGTCAAGTGCTATTGACTAGTGTATGAAAGCAAAGTATGCTCTGTAGAGTGAGCACCAGGAGCACTTACTATAAAACACTGCACGACTACAAATACGATAATTACTTTTGAAACACATAGTACATTGGAAAAGCTTACAGCTGAGGCAAAAGATAAGAAATGTTTGTTGCTAAAGGAAAAGTGTGTAGGATTCTTGTGCTGGGATCCTGGATAAACAAATAAGTAAAGCTAATTAAAAAGTTACCAACGGATAAATATATATTTAGGAATTTCTTGGCCAAATTCAATACTATTACATGGATTTCAGTGGAAGTTTGCCTGAGTAACAATGGAGTTGTCACTCAACAATGTGCTCAGGATTTGGATGTATACCCCATATACATAGTTTGCTTTAATTGAGTTATAAGGGTTCAAATAATAGAGCCCATGCATGCCTACTGCTCTTAAACAATAAGTGTCTGTTTCAAGTAACAATCTCTCAATGACCAGATTGCTCTGTGAACAGTGCTTAAGAAACCTGAGTAGAATTTTTCATTCCGTGTTCATAGGTTGATCTAAAAGGAATATGCAATGAGGCAGGGCTCCAAAGGAAAAGCAACAGGCCTTAATCAAAAGCAAACCAAACTGCCATATTGATAATTGTGTTAAATGAAATGGGCACACGGAGAGAGCTCCCTTTTATGGACACCCAGCGAGCTAGCCATAAAATCGCTCGTTAGTAGTTGTTCTCTACTTGCTTTACCTGTAAAGGGTTAAAAAGCCTCCTTGCATAGGTAAAAGGAAGGGAGTGGGCACCTGACCAAAAGAGCCAATGGGAAGGCTAGAACTTTTTAAAATTGGGGGGAAAAACTTCCCCTTTTGTCTTTCTGTCTGTTCTCGGGAAGAAGGGACAGAGCAACGATACTGTAAGAGCTTGGGCCAGGTATGAAAAATCATACCTAGAAACTACTAATTTAAAACCCCAGATACTTAAGTAGATCAGGAAATGTCTAGGAAGACATGATTAGGTTTATCTCTGTTTATTTCTTTATGGCCTATGGACTCCTCTGTGCTAACACCAAATGCTCTTGTTTGGCTTGTTTTTAATAAAATTTACCTTTTTCAAGAACAGGATTGGATTTTGTGTCCAAGAGATTTGTGCACATGTTGTTTAATTAGCTGGTGGCAACAGCTGATTTCCTTTGTTTTCTTTCTCAGTTCTTCCCTGGAGCGGGGGTGAAAGGGCTTGAGGGTACCCCCAAAGGAAGAAATTCCCAAGTACGCCTTCTTGATTTCTCAAAGGGTTTTTGCACGTGGGTGGTGGCAGCATCTCCCATCCAAGGTCAGAGAAAAGCGCTAACTTTGGGAGTTTAATACAAGCCTGGAGTGGCCAATATTAATTTTTAGAATCCTTGCAGGCCCCTACCTTCTGCACTCCACGTGCCAGAGTGCGGAATCATCCTTGACAACAATATAGCCACAGCCTACCTTTCTGTCAGGGTAAGGCCCCCACACCTCAGTTTCCTTCTCTGGTAGGATAAACCACACATTCCAGGGTTTTAAGAGCCCTATAGTACAAGAGCTGCCCCCTTAGCAATCCTCCACCCACTTCCTCACTCTGGGCCACCAGCTTCCCTCCAAAGCTCTGTGCACCTTCACACTGAGTCACAGTCCTCTGTCAAGGGTGTATCAGCCTTCTTCTCTCTCCAGGGTACAGCAGTAATACTCTGGCTCTTGTGTCTCTGTGGGTGACGCCCTTTCCTACATCAAGAATGAATCCTGGGTCTGCTGGCTCAACCAAAGCTAGAGTGAGTAGCAGACCTGCTGCAGTGACTGCCCCCAGCAGAAGGTGTTGTGTTTACTGTTAGACCTACATGCCTGGCTAAGAACACAAACACATTAAACATCTAATAACAATGGTCACAGTGAGTCTTGTGGGGGGGTTTGATGAGTGACTTCACTGCGTGGGTTCCTTTAAAAAGCTAAGTGAATGCAAACATAGGAATAAATTCAGCCATAAGATTGTTATACCATATCTAGCACAACGAAGCCCCAATCCTGCTAAAACTCTCTGAGCATTACTCTTACACAAATGGTAAATAAAGAACAACCTCAAAGCTCTGGCCAAGGGTCCTTCCATAGTCTCCTGGCAGCATGGGTCTACCCCTTTAAGAGTTGCATGGACTTTGAGGTCAATTTAGGTCCAAAACACAAATAAAGCTTTACAAAAATGAATAGTAACTGAAATGTTTTCAAGACATGTATAAACTTTCAATTGAAACAGTTACTCTATAAAGGAGAAACTGCAGCATTGGCAACAAACATTGTGAAGCTTCCTACTTAAGTATAACAACAAGGAAGTAAGCCTGATTAGAAACTTGCTCCAAACCAATGTTGAAATTGACTAGTCAGTTTTCTTGATCTGAGTGGAGTGAAATGCACAAAGCACTGTCTTGGTTTTTCAAAAACAGCAATTTATGAAATGTTAAATAGCATTCTACAACTTTTTGTCTCAGAAACCTGAGGATACCTTGTGTGATGGGCATGGAAGCGTTCTAACCCTGACACACAATCTATTCATCCACCTCTACAGTACTAATGGTCACATTGAGAAATCTAATGATATTATTAATTGCCAGTTAAAACAAATGAGTCAACCCAGGCAAAGGGGAAAGTAGAATTTAGCAAAGCTAATCTAAGGTGTTACTATTCATGCAGGCCCTGAAGTCAATTCTGTATTTTGGATGTATGCATACTGATTAAAGCCTAAGCATAAAATCACATCTTTGCAAAGATGTAATGTCTGATTAATGCCAACAAATAGTTATTGTTCTGTTAAAAGAAAATAATTGTCTTTATGGTATAAAAATTAGAGAGAATCCTCTTCAGTTCTAATTTTTCAACAATAGATGGTGCTAACTTCTACATTCATTACAATATTCCCAAATTAAATGGTCAGGGTAGTCTCTGTGTTGACTCTGTGCTTGTCAGAGAAATTATCAGTTCATCTAATAGTATGGTGGCTTTTTGCAGGGCTTCATTCAGAAGACTAGATGGCCTCAATAGATAAGGGTGCCATCAGTGATCAAATTGGTGCTCTTAATGAACCTCCCCAGATGAAGGCAGAGGAGGAAAGACAGGTGAGGCCTCTACAACATTCGTTTCCCTAGGATCCCATTAGCCCAGTAGAGCTCCTTATGCTGTCTCGATGGAAAACTCCTTGTCTAGGCTTCAGAGTAGCAGCCACGTTAGTGTGTATCCGCAAAAAGAAAAGGAGGACTTGTGGCACCTTAGAGACTAACAAATTTATTTGAGCATAAGATTTCGTGAGCTACAGCTCACTTCGTCAGTCCTCCTTTTCTTCTTGTCTAGGCTATGATTCAACTTTGCATGAATTCCATGATAAGGCACTTCGAGGAGGAGAGAGAAGGGAGAACTGCACAACCCACAGATATGCCACTAACCATGCAAATATCATTAACACTGCCGTCTCCTCTACAGCCTCAGAGGAGCTCCACTGCAGCTTTCTAACAGAGTTCCATATTCCACTAAAGCTTCAGCAGCACCCTCTGATCTTCAGTTTTCTGGTCAGAGCCTCATCCTGGGGAACTGTCTCTGAGGGATTGTCACAGAGTGACTGGTCCCTTTTTAAGAGGGGGCAGGTCCAGTGCATGTGTGACTCATCAGCCACCTCTAACTGGATTTTCAGAGAGCACCTGAGCCAGGTAAGTGGGAGAGCACAGACTGGAAGGGCAAGGAAAAGGGCAGTTGAGAGGCTGGCAGGTGCCAACTGACAAGACAGGGAGATTAAAGAAGGTCTCGGGGAAAGCTGCAGAGAGCAGGACAGGCTGTTGCTGCAGGAATCAGGGCCTGCTGCAGAGCTAGTCTCCCAACCACCTAGTAAGCACAGCTGGCCTGCAGCAGGCTGCCTGATGGACTGGGTGGGCCAGCAGACATGCTCTTAAGCCAGCAGCAGCTCGCTGGCTGCTCAGTGCTCACTCCCACCTCTGAGACTAGGGCTGTGTTGCCTTGTTCCTGCTGCCCCTGCTTTGCACCCAGCCTTGCCTCAGCCCTGTCTCTGACTGAGACCCCATCTTCTCTGTTACCCTGGTGATTCAGCCTCTGGCCCTCTGCTCTTCTCTCTGGTTCCTGTCTTTACCTTTGACTCTTGGCTCTGATCACCGATTACTGACATAGAGCTTGACTCTTAGCTCTGGCTTCTGGCTGGTGCCTCTAGCTCTTACCATAGCCCCTGGTTTCTGATGTCTGCTGGAAAGAGGGAGAAATTGTCAGGAAGCCAGTGGACGGCTTACCCTGCTGACCTTCCTGGGCTGGAGAGCTGGTGTCAGGAAGCTGGAAAGGGCTGAAGGCTGGGAGATCAGGGGAGGGGCTGACTTTGCAAAGCCAGTGCTGAGAGGCTGAAAAGGGCTGATTTCATTGGACTATGTTTTGGGTAGAAGAGTCATGAGACTGGTTTTCCCCTACCCCGCACCAGTTGGATGGCCTGGAGAGTGAAGTCCTGGAACAAGGGCAGAAAGGAACTGGGAACCATGTGCTAATGGACTCAGGGAACAGGTGAACCAGAAGTGATGTCCCTGGAAAAGGGAGTAGAAAATTGCTGTGTCTTGCTCTTATGTTCTAGAGTTTTAATTAAAAAAACCAACAATGCTATCCCTTTTTGGTAAAGTCCAGCATGGACTCAGGAAATTCAATTATATTTTTGGGTGGACACTCCCTGGTCTCTCTCAATGATTTCCCCCTATTATCTGAGGGGTTCTCCCATCCCCCTTAAAGTATTCTGGCTTTCAATGGCAGGGATTTAGCTGTAGGGCATGCCCAGAAGGCTGTGTGTGGGCTGGAAAGCTCATTTGCTTCACTTTTGCAGGATTTTAGTATTAAACGGATGCTTCTGTATGCCTCTCACTTGCTCCTTGCAGAATTTCATATGGAAGAGCCTGTGGACTGCTTAGAGACTCCACTTCTCAGCAGGCCATGACTGGGGGGTGATGAGCTATAATTACACATTAGTTGGCTTATGTCCTAACAGTTTAACCTCAGGGCAATGAACAAATGTCCCCTTAGTGAGATTCCTGCTAGCTCAGAGGTAGCTGGTGAAGTTCCTACCTTTTCTGATGTGACGCAAGCTGTTACAGGCTTCTTGGACTGGGACAATCAAGGACAGCTTTTTGTAAAGAGCCACTAAATGTGTATCCATTTGCTTTTCCAAAACCAACGCTTGTGGATGTAAATGGACATTTGCACATGGAAACGGAATATCAGATGGATGGCATGTGACACAAGGCAGCTGGTCCTTTCCAGGAGATGGGTCTCAACCCCACATGTGACATAGCCAATTCTCCTCCCCAGGAGGGGAAAATGAAGGTCGAGTGACACAATCAGGCCCCTGGGGGTAGATGAAGAAGAGACACCAGGTTTCTGAATCTGTTGGGGCTCACATTTCTTTTCTTCCCCAATTACTAGGCCTTTCTCCGCTCTGTGCAAGATACTCAATCCCAAGAAGCTTCTCCTTGTCTGTTACCTCAGCCAGCCTCTAACTGACTGAGCTACTCTGCCTCTCCCTCTTTGACTGTTTTTTCCTACTGCACTTTTGGCAGTTTCCTGCCTCAAGCCAACTATCTACTTTCCTGCTTCAGTTATCACAGAACCTTCAAGCTACAACATTCCTTCCTCTGCTTCTTTTAAAGGGATAGTACCCCCAAAATCCCACTTTCCTCACTACTGCCCCTCTTTGAAGCTCTTCGACTAACAAGGAACGTTAGCCCTATTGTACCCTTCGACATGGCCACAAGTGTCTGGCTCAGAAAACATTCATCTGAGCTTATCCTCTTGTTTCAGACTCTGTACACTGGGGTCCTGGCTGCTCTGGATGAAATACTGATGAGGTTTACGGAGGCCCAGCCCACTCTAAAAGGGCTGCAGAGCATTTTCCAGGTATGATGGGAAGAGGACATAGATGTTTTCCTTGGGCTGCTAAGGGAAGGTTTGAGCCTTCAGGCCAAATCCTGTTCTCGGGTGTTAAGTGCAATGAGGTAGAAATTCAGAGCAAGAAAATTGACCTCAGAGGATCGTACTGTGGATTAGATACAATGGCAGAAGTGACTCTGGCTATAGAGGCAAAAGGATTTTGCCACCAGTGAGCATTGAGGTTCTTGGTCTGTGCCCCATACTTCTTTGATATCCACTAACCTTTAACCAGGAGATAAACCTGCTCATGACCTGTCAATTATTGATCCCTAAAGTAAATAAGAGATGATTACCAGATTTCTTATTTCTCATGGTATTACCATAGTGCCTAGCAGCCCTGGTAATTGACGAAGACCCCATAATTGTAGGTGCTACACAAAAACAGGACAGTACAGACAGAGGCACTGGGTCTCCATCACTCCTGATAGAGAGAAGCTGCATAAAGCAACCCAGCAAGATCCTACCAACAGCTCTGCAGCTCGTGCTCCAGTACCAGCACCTGCATCTGCATCTGCAGTATCTTCTGCTGCTGCACCAAGGCAGCCTGGTCTGATGGCACAGATGGCTACAACAGCTGCAGGAGTAGCAGTAGGCTCAGCTGTAGGACACACACTAGGTCATGCCATGACAGGAGGATTTGGTGGAGGAAGTGGCTCTGAAGCTGCAAGGCCTGACATTACTTACCAGGAGCCTCAAGCAGCCCAGGCTGCATATTAGCAGCAGTCCCAGTATCCACCCTGCCAGTACGAAATGAAGCAGTTTTTGGAGCACAAGTGTTGGCAGCAAACAAGGGCCAATTTGTTTTTTAAAGAGAGGGTGATTCTGTTCAGTGTTGCATCCCGGCTCTGCTCCAGGAAGTGGAGCCCAGGTTTTGCACATTCCCCTCCCACCTGGTCCCAGGGTTGGGGCAGTAGGCAGCTGTGCAGTACCTATTCACTGCTGTGTACCAGGACCCAAGGCCCAGCTAGCTTGATATGTGTACACTAGTGCAAACGCAGGACCTTTAAGTTCACACCTGCAGCATCCACACAGAGGAGTTACAGCACAGCACTTTGTGCACAAAGCTGTTCACACCCTCATAATCCAAACTGCAGGGCAGTGTAGACACAACAGGTATTTCCAAGGGTATAACACCAAGCAGTAGGCTAACAAATTAGAATTTTCTTTTTGATATAGTCACAGAAATAAGGAGAACACTTATGTATGTCTCTAAAATGATGGGGAGCATTAGTACAGTATTAAGAGCCCTCAGTTGCTTATTATGCCACGTCAATGGGGAATTGTAGAAATGTAGGGTTGAAAGGGATTTCAAGAGGTTATCAGATCCATCCACCTGCACTGAGACAGGACCAAGTAAACCTAGACTATCCCTGTTGTTAAAAACTTCCAATGATGGGGATTCTACAACCGCCTTTGGTAACCTGTTCCAGTGCTTAACTATCCTTAGAGTTAGGAAATTTTTCCTATTATCTAACCTAAATATCTCCATTACACTATGAAGAGCCGTACATTCTCCATTGTGTGTTAAAGGTCAATTAATGTACATGAAGCCTGAAATTCTCAGAATTAGAGGCCCATGTTGCTAATTCCCTTCTGACCAGGCAGAGCCACACGGAGGAACAGGGAAATGCAGGGTGTTGGGTCAATATTTTCAAACTTGGGTACTGAAAGTCAAACACCCAAATCTACATCTAAGTAAACAGCCTGATTTTTCATGGTGCTGAGCCTCTACCTCTGTCACTGACTTCAGTGGGAACTGGGAGCCTTTGGCAACCGGGAAGTTTAATTCAGATGCCTAAATATGGATTTAAGAGCCTAACTTTAGACACCTAGGTTTGTAAGTGCTGACTGTAGAGTTTAAAGGCACAGTCAATATGGCCTTGGTATAATTGTTGGTGTTTTGTTTCCCAGGTTCAGGATTACACAATGAGTGCCATCAACCACTCTTTGCCACTGCTGCCTCCTTATTAATATCAAGGCTGGTGATATGTAGGCCTGGACTTTGGATGGTTCCATCTTTCCTGTCTCTTGTATTATCCATTCACTCTCTCCACCAGAGAGATCCTTTGTGAGGAAACAATGTATATTGCACACTGTTAATTGCACAGCCGTAGAGGTTGGCCTTGTCTACATGGAGCGTTGCACCAGCTTAACTAAAGTGTGCATTTAAACCAGTTTAGTTAAACCAGTCTGTGTACTCTTAATTTTGTTTGAGTGGCTTTTTTCACTTTACTTTGTCTGTTAGCTCAGGTTTAAGCTGAACTGAATTGTTTTCCCAGGTCTTTCATGCTGTATGGTGTGAACTGGAGAAGCACTGAGCTTTCTCGAAATAGTTTCCACAGTAGAAAATGGTGATTATTAAACTTATCCTCCTTTTGTGAAATGCTTTCACATGTAGGGATCTAAATACTATCTAGGTGTTAAGTGTTATGGTCTTTAATGGCCCTTTGGTGCACATTTCAGAGCCCTTATGAGGCAGGATGGCAAAGGCATATTGTTGTACTTCAACCATCTTCCTTCCTGAGTAGTCGTTAGATCTCCATTAAATCTCCCCAGTCCTTAAAAATAAGAATATTCAAACTTGGTTGACTAAAGACGGATCCTTCTTTCCTGGCTCCTCCTTATGTTGCTTCTTGGACTATGTAACTGAGAAGCAGTGGATGACTGAGGATATAGAGCAGCTGCTCAGCTGTATGTCATTGGGCCAAATTCTGTCCTTGGTTACACTCCTACAATTCTTCTGAAACCACCACATTACAGAGTAGAGTTAGCTTGTGTACTAATACTTTGTTTTCCTAGTGAATGGTTCTAGCTACTTAGGGAGGCACTGGGGGTCCTGGGGATGTTGATATTAATATCTGTATAGAGGGAATATTGTTCTTTTCTGTGACCTCACATCTCTGGTGGCTGGGCAGACACTCGGTGGTGGCTGCCAGTGGTCCCATTGTGGGACTGCTGGGGAGGGCAGTCACCTCTTGTTTCTTCGGGCACCATCCACATTCATCTCAGCAGTGCTCCCTGTGATGTGCACATCGAGGTGCCTTAAAATCCAGCTCTAGGACAGTCTGGAGAAAAGGAGGTGTGGGAAGAATCCCCCTGAAGAGAATATCCAAATTGCCAAGGAAAAAGATGGAGACTGGATCTCCAATGCCCCAAGCTGCAACGTTAGCAAGGGCAACTAATGATTTATAGACAAACTCTCTCCGGGAAATGTTAACAAGTGAATACTCACCTCTGGGAGACTGAGTCATGGACAATGTGCCTGTGATTTTAATTCATGGAGAAAACTGAGACACTGGTCTGTATTTAAGAACTATTGCCCCTAGTGGTACGTGAGCTTACCAATGTGTATACCTGACCAGAGGAAAATGGCTGTAATCTTGATATGGGGAAAGACCATGTTAGTCAAAGATCCATTGGGGTCTTGCCCCTTAAGCCACAGATTTTAGCAAACTCCTAGTCAAGTTAATAAATATCCTTCAGGATTGACATTTTTTTTTTAAATTAGTTTACATGAATACTAGAAAAATAGAGATTAGGCAGCAACATTTTACAGAAAGCGAATGTGGTCGTCCCCACTCCGCCCCCCGCCCATATTCAAGATTGTCCACAGGCAGCGCTGTTAATTAAAATCTTCTTAACTCCTTTTTAAAATAAATGAACTGAACCTGTCTCTAGTTCATCTTTATAGATGACCAAATCATAATTGTGTAATGCTGCTGAAACTTTGGAAACTTGTTCTGTACACTTTTGAGTTTGTTGATCCTCTTGCTAGTGGATGTGACTCTGAAGTGTTGTGTTCCAAATGTCATAGTTCATAGTGTATAGTCAAAAAGCTGATGACAGATCTTATTCATACAGCAGAGTTCCAAGTACATTATAGAGCAAATAGAAATGGAATTTGCTGCCAGGAAGTCCCAAAAATATCTAATGATTTCATCAGAGATTATAAATAACTATAGTGAACAGGCTTGATCATCTCACATATTGAGAATTCCCAATCTCGACAGCACAGCACCTAGAAGCCTGATCTCAAGGTGATTTGAGTGCAGAAGTAGGATGGGAGATGAACATTTTATTCAAAGATGCATTGTGATATTGCTCCTCAAGCTAAAGATCTTATCAAAGTTCCAGTCACATCAATAAATATCCTCAAAGTGTGGTACATTTTAATATATATATATTTTCTGCATTTGAGCTCCACTTTAGGCCACAAGACTTTTCCAGAAGTTGAATATAACCTCTAAATTTAAGATTAGCAGGTAAAGGTGCTAAAAATCTCCTTAACCCCCTTTTGAAAATAAACTAAATGAACTGGTCTCTCGCTAAGTCTCTCCTTATAAATTACTGTATCATAGTTGTATAACACAGCTGCAAAACTCGGATCTGCTGCAATGGTCTCATGTATTGTATAACCTGATGCTGTTGAACTTGTACATGACTCTGTAGCTTTTAGTGAAGAATGTCCCAGGCAGTGCAAGAATAGGTGTCAAATTCTTTTTATTTTAAGAAGGAACATCTCCTTTCTAATGCTTCTTTTTCATTTACACTTGCAGTGTCCTAATATACTAGGAAAAGGACATGATCAGCGGACCCTCCATAGCTCTTTGGACTCCTTTATCAACAGAATAAACAAGATTCATTTCTTTTCTGTTTGTAAAGGGCAAGAAGCCACTAGGGTTTTTATCTCCAGGACAATGACCAAATAGTGGATAAAGTCAGATGAATTATTCATCAAAATACAGGACTCATCACATGAGGGAAGGTGTTCTACAAAACCCTCCATCTTGACCTTCAGCCCTGGCTCCCGCACAACTTGATCTCTGGCTGGATCCTTTGTCCTCATCCCTAGCTCAGTAAAGCTGGTTCAATCCTGTTTCTACCACCCTTCATCCCATCCTCAAAGACAGTTTGGCCAATGCTCTGCCGTTCCTCTCCCTTATCCAGGGCATTTAATGATTAATAGAAATGTCTGTGACAGCTTCTGTAGTGCTTTATTGATTTGAACATGTGTGCACTGTACTAAGAGGAGACCATCCAAAGTATTTTCATGGTAAGATTTGACCCCAGACACCACAGTAAGGCAAGGCCCAGAGAAAAGAAAATTCAGCTAAATCTTCTCTCAAAGCCTAATCCAATAAGGTCCCATGAGGGGCTGACCTCCACCCCTGTTAGCATCCCAGTTATTTTTAGTATTAATGCTTCCATGCCAGAAAGCCTTTGGAAGCTTTAGTAAATGGTGAACGAGGGTATAATAAATCATTAAATTATTCATAACTAAGGGAACATGTCTAAATGCACATGAGAACAAGAGCAAATACTCAGCATCACTTCCCCAACATGCACTGAAAAATCCTCCAAATACTCACATGAAAGAGAAAAACAATTATGCACGTAAGTACAGTTCTACTCTGTAAAAATGTCATGGTGCGGTCCCATGTCTCTAGCCTCTGATTTCCATATCTGATGTGCTCACTTTACCAATAAAACATGTATTTTCTAGCTGCTCTGAGAGTCAATCTGGGCTCATTCCTTGTCTTGGATCATTACCAGTAACTAATGATCTGCAGGGCAAATTAACTTATTGTTTTCAGTCAGTTTGCGCACATGCAACTGATTTGACATTTGTAAGCCAATTCTGTTGATTCACAAGAATCAATTCACTCAGCTCTAGTAAAGTCTTCTGTGAGGCCTGTGGAATGCTGCAGTTCACCAGTCCCAGTGTGACACACTCCTTGGTAGCATGCCAGGATCACTACGGCTAGGCAGGCACTTCTGCTGCTAAGGCTGTATGGGCACTAATGCCTGGTGGTCCCTACATGCATTCCCCAAGTGCCTTTAACACCCTGGTCCTTCCGGAGCCCCACACACTCTACCCCTGTGGCCCACAACTGCCACAGAGCTTTTCTCTCTCGCTGAGCCTCCTGAGTGTTAGGAACAGAGCAGCCACAGATGGATTCACCACATTGCCCTCCCCTCTGAAAAGGATGTGTTCTTGCTTCTGTATGAAACTCACAAGGGGATCCACCATCTTCAGATACCACCAGGGCTTGGCCGTGAAGTAACAGTCCAACAAGATCCACCTTAGTGGCCTCCTCTCAGCCTTTTATTGTTACAGCCCACTCAAATGATCCAGTTAGCCAGGTCTCTGCCATCCCAAGTACAGCTGGACAAAATTTTTCAGATGCAATTTTTGTGTGTGCCAAAAATTGTGTGTGTCAACCAAAATATTTCACTGTTTGTGTCAAATTGTTTTGGTCAGAAAATCCAAAATTCCCAAAGAGTCAAAACATTTTGACTCCGCATTTTTGTTTCAGATTTAACTTCAGCTTTATTCAATTCTTTTACAAGGTTTTAAAAAAACCCTCAGAAAATATGTGTAGCATATTAAGGTCTGGCCTGTGGTATACTGTGGGATTTCAGTGACGTTTTCACAGAATGGGATTCTTCTGCAACTTAATTATGAAGAAGTAGTAGTGGGCTGGGCATTGGCTGTGAAATTAAGCCATGTATGTTGTAGTTTGAGTCTGACACTTAATTTCCCAAGACTTTGAATGATTTTTACCCCCTACGTAGTGTGAAGTTGAGGCTGTGATCTGTGGACAAGGGTGGTTAACTTAGCTATGTGGACATGTGTATCTTGCCAGGATTCTGCAAGAGCCACTACTACGTTGGCCAGTATTACTCACTCCTTTATAGCGTAATAATCTGCTGACATGTCCCATTCGATGTATTTAAAACTTTACAAGCTGTGTCTAGAACCAAAAATCTTTGTTTCAAAAACCAAGTAAGCTGCTGAATGACAAACAGCTTCCTTATGGATGTCATCACGTACAAAACCCAACAGCTCAAACAAGGACATGAATAGTTAAAGGCATCATAAATCTTACACTGCCTACATAGTAAGTGGGCCCACATAGTAAGTAATTCTTATCAAGAATAAGGAATACATATTTAATGAAAAACAACTATCACTTTGACCCAAAAAGAATACTATATCATTTCTCCAGGAATTTAAAAATATAAACACAACCCATTTGAAAAACATTTCTTTTTTGCTTAATAAGGCTGTGTTTATGGCTGTGGGTTGTGCAAGATTTATGATGCCCTTAAGTATTTATTTTCTTGTTTTTTAAGTGCTTGAGTTTTGTAATTTAGGCATTTAAATTACAAAGTTTTAGTTTCTGGAATTAAACTAACCTTCTTTATTGTGCCTGTGTTACAGAATTTCATACCAGGGGAGCCAATGGACTACCAATCCCACAACAGCCTATGCTAATATTGCATATCTGACTACCTTTGGAAAGCAGGTTTTTCAGTCTCTCAGTAAGGCAGATAGCCAGACCACACCATCCGTATGTCTGATTGCTTCATAATCTCACTGTGGTCTGACAAAAAGATTTTTAATTAAAAGCTAAAGACTGGATTTTGAAAAACCCTAACAAACATAGGTTCTCGTCCAATCTCCTTTGGAATCCATGAAAGGGCTCCCATTGACTTCAAAGAGCATTGCATCAAGCTCATAGTGCTTGCCATAATTGACCATTCCTGGCAGCAAGAGTTCGCAGGAAGGAGCCCTACTGAATTTTCTAGTGAGAAGTAGCAAAATGATCCATCTATGAGTTTCCAATTGGAAAAAATACAATTTTTACCAGTGGCGTTGCTCTCCTGTTGTTGCACACCATGTGCTTAAGGCTATTTCATTTAGGGTCCTATATTTAGAAAACCCTCTAAAAATTCACCTACAAAACTTGCAGTTGCATCTGTTTGTGTTTGCAAAGGCCCTCTTTTATGGATGAGTGTATGTTTGCATGTAGGCGTTGGGTAAATGCATGTGCAACAGGCAGCTAAATGCAGTTACTCCATCTGCACATGACTGATACGTCCACAGATCTTGAAGGTATAGTTGGGAAGGTCCTTTGAAATTATGTACCTATCACCACGTTTGGGAAGAGGGATAGCTCAGTGGTTTGAGCATTGGCCTGCTAAACCCAGGGTTGTGAGTTCAATTCTTGAGGGGGCCATTCAGGGATCTGGGGCAAAAATTGGGGATTGGTCCTGCTTTGAGCATGGGGTTGGACTAGATGACCTGAGGTCCCTTCCAACCTGAGATTCTATGAAGTAGACAGTGTTTCACCCTATTAAAGACAAATCATTCTACCCAGGTTTTGATCACTATGCTATGCAGGTGCAGAGCATTGCATAGATAAATGCAAAGTCAAAAGGGATTAGCAGGACATGCTGCTCTGGGGAACCCAAATCTTAATGAGGATGCTACTCTAGGATCACCAAGTTGTTCCAGCGTAGTAGCATGAGGAATGCTACAGAGAGGCATGTGGAGCTAAGGACATTATTAGCTATCGGCTCGGAGACACCAGTTCTATGCCTACAGCCCATGGTTTTGTTTTTTTAAACCTTGGGCTACTGACAATAAAGGCTACTGTGGATGGAGGTTGAGCCTTCCAACCACTCAGTGGAGAGTGCACTGCTTACCAATAGTTAATCTTTGTGGCACCCATATGTACCCTCTACTCACCAAAACCTGCCCAGCTGCACATCTTGGGCTTCACCCTGCAAGGTGCTGCAGTCCCTGGCCCCAATCTAGCAAAGCACTTATGTTCTCATCAAAGTACTTATGCCCCCTGTAGCACTGAGTCCTAAAGGATCAAAACAACAGTGAGTGAAATGTCTCTGCGTCCACTGAACCATAATGCCATTAAACACAGCACTCTGGCCACACTCCTTTCTCTGACATCTTCACCACCAGGGGCTGTGAGGGGAATGCCACAGAGCCAGCACTGCCAGTTCTGTGTCCCACAGGCCTTCCCACAATGTATGTCAGAGCAGCACTCTTATGTAGGTGAAAAGGGGTCAAAACCGCAGAGAGGATCTTCTACAGTATCACAACAGAGCTCTCAGTTGGCACAAAGTAGCTCACTTGCCACAACTCACAGCACTGCAGTGTGAGCAGTGACATCACCCTAGTGTTATCTGTTGTGGGTGAGAGTCCCTGGGACTAGGATGACCAGATGTCCCATTTTTATAGGGACAGTCCAGTTTTTTGGGACTTTTTCTTATATAGGCTCCTATTTCCCCCCTCCCCACACCCCCTGTCCCATTTTTTCAGTTGCCATCTGGTCACCCTACCTGGTATTCTCTGAGCAGTCACTGAGCAAGCTTGTCAGCCTTGTCGGAATTGCTTCCTCTGCACCCACTTTAGTCTGTGCACAACAATGCTGTGCAAACCGTCTCTTTCTCTTACCACTCCAACCATCTCCACTCCCTCTTGGAATCCCTCTGTTGGCTTCTGATGAGCTTGTCTTCCAAATCCTTTTCATGTTCCTTGTCCTGCAAGGCTCTGCTCATGCTAGCTTTTGTCGGCCTCTCTATGATCTTTGCTTCTTATGCCTCCTTGTCCTTTCTGCCCAGCCACATGCCAAACCACTGCCTTATTTGTTTACTCCCACTCATCTCTATGCCCATGCAGCCCCACTCCCTTCCAGACCACCACTGAGTGTCCAGTAAAATGCCCTCAAATCCTAGAAAGTCATCCTGGAAGTATATGATTCATTATTCACTATTATTCTCCCTGTTTTTGGTTTCAGTTATCCAATCAGGGATCAGCAATAATACCATCTGACTTCCTGCAGACAACCAACCATGCACCACTGAATAGTAAAAGGAAATAGTACATAAGCAAGCCCTGGAGCCAGACTCTGCCAGCTGCTGTCAATCAGCATTTCTCCATTGACTTCCATGGCAAAGATTGACAAATAGCAAATTATGAGGGCTGTGCAGGAGAGAATCTGGCTCCAAAATCACTGGTTGTTCGTTTCTTGTCATTTGCTTTGGCTCTCCAATTATCTTCATTAGACTTTGAAACATAAATAGTTGTTTAAGGATTTGTCATTTCAATTTGTGATGAGCCTGCAAATATCAACATATGTTTGCAAAAGATAATGGGGAGGCTTTTGTGGTCACAGCCTTGTGTGTGTGTATGTGTGTGTGTGTGTCTCTCTCTCTCTCTCTCCTTTCATTTGTTTATTATTTTTGTTTTTATTGTTTCCCACTTTCCTCTCAAAGTGTGAACTTTTGTGAAATGGGGTTATGAAAAATAATTGTATTCAAGGTTTGATCACTCTTTATTTCTTTTGAACCAGAGAAAAGTGGTGGACTAGCCCCCTCTGCCTTTGCAGGTGTTTCATGGTTAATATTGTGTTATATTGTGTTATGGTGCAATTCAATAAAGGATCCTCCTTCTGTCCCAACAAACTGTTTTCTCCCTTTATTAACAACTTACCAACCTTAACTTTAAAAAAAATAATCTTGATTGCAATGTATTAGTAACAGACATTCCCTTCAGAGACAGCACAATCAGTCTGCATCTTTAGTAACCTTCAAAGTTTAGCACATTTATCCCTTTTTCTCAATGACTTCACTCTAAAATCCAGAGTAGTTATAAGTTTAAGTGTTCATAACAGCCATTTCTCTCATATCTCCCATGCAGAGACACCTGCCATTACAGCTGTATACATAAATACAATTAAATTCACTAACTTAAAAATTGTGTATCTCTTCTTTATTGCCTCAGAACACCCTCAACATCTAAAGTGGCACATGTGTGTCCTTTATATATTGGTAGTTTAATTAAGTCTGATTCTCATCTTTCTTTCATTGGTGTTACACCAATGTGACTCTATTGTCTTCAGGGGAGTGATTTTTCATTTACACCAGTAGAATTGAGAGAATGACCCCACTGTATCTATCTTTACATTAAATTTGTTCTCCCCTTCGCTGCTCACTTTCCACAGCTTCTCTGTATTTGTTGTCATTCTTCTTGCAGTCTGCTACACTGTTCCCCCTATAGTCACAGTGATTTTCCCCTCTCTGCTTAGTCTTTTTCCTTTTTTTTTTTAAATCAGAGTCTCTCCCAAGCAGAACATGAACCTAATAACAGTTAAGCAAGAATCCCGCTGTCAGACACATCGTTTTGTTAGGGGGAATGGAACATGAGTTCCCCTATACCAAGTTTCCTGTTAGAGCCATGGCAGCTGTACCGAGTAGCTGTCTGCTCAGAACAAATGCACTCTCGTAACTTAGTTCTCTTAATTGTTTACCGTTGCTGCAACAAAGAAAATGAAGTGGGATATGTATCCCAAAGTAGACTTATAGATACAAACAGTAGTCACAATCCCAATAACACTTACGTGTGTGTGTGTATATCTTTCCTTGCGGACGTAGTGCCAATGTATTTGTGTGAGTAAATTTATGTACATGCACAAATGCTTGAAGGAGTGAAGTCAATAATTCCAGGTGGCCATTTGCCAATACATTATTAGGACAATGAGAAGAAGTTGAGATTTCCCTTTTATTTGCTGCTTCAACTTTAAAGGAGCCCAACAGGTTTGCTATGGAAGCGCCCTCATTTTGAACAGATCTGTTCAACGGACTTGATTATTCAGCTCACAGTGGGCTTTCTGACCAAGTCAATTGATCTGAGATTCTCTAGCCGATAACTTTCACTTTTCCAGATATGATGAACATCCATGTGTAAAATAGTTTCTCGTATCTGTTGCCAAAGGCAAGCCGAAGATGCAATTCTTTTAACACAGGAAGTGGTGACATAGGGTTGCATATGAAGAAAATAAAAAGATGTCTCTGCTTCTCATCATAGCTCACACTCCCTGGTTTCCTCTGTCATTTCTGTTTATATATATGCCTCTCGAGCTAATCTCACTTCCTTTGCTTCTTGTTATAATCTGTCTTTTCCCCCTTTAGTAAGCTGCTTTTTAACTGCATCATGTTCAAAAGATTTATTTGCCCAAAGTTAAAAGGAGGAGTATTGGGGCTGATTCTCTTTTCACAGTTGTCTGAATCCTGAGTAACTGCCTTTAAATCACTGGAGTCACAAGTGACAAACCAGTGAGAGAGAGAGAGAGAAGAATCAAGCCCCAGTACAGATGTCAAAGATAATTAATATGTGAGATTTTGTAAGATCTGTTAGTCTACTCAGATGTCTTTGGGGTTTGGATTTGACAGGTTTGGAGGCCAAAACGTCACCTGATGTTAGTGTAGCTCCAGTGAAGTTAATGGAGTGACATCAATTTATGCCAGCTGAGGATCCGGCCTACGATCATTAAAACTCTCTCTGTTGCCAATATAAGAAAGCTGTTGCTGGTGTCATGGAGGGATACACTTAGTATGATGTGCTTCTGATGAATCCAGAGATTCCTGCTGGTTGGAGTGCTCAGTCGGTTGATGAGCTGTTCACTAGCATTAATAACTTGTGGTTTGATACAGGTGCTGTTCCATAATGGGTCGATACCAGCTCCTTTTCTGGCTGTGTATCTGAGCATTGAAGGTGAATTCTACTTTTTGCTAGGATGCTCAAGGACAGGGGCTAGAAAAGAGTCTAAGAAGCAGTACATGTCAGAATGTTACCTTGTTCGACACAAGTTTTATCTTCAGAAAACAAATATCTTGTGGGTTGAGGAGACAAGCGGTATGGATCTTACCTTTTTTGTTTCTTCCCTGTCAATATTTACAGGTATCTTCTTGGCCTGTTTCTTTATTATATAAGGGTGTGACGATGTGACGCAGCAGAGAGAGGGAGGTGTTGACCTGGGAATGTGCCCTGGAGATGGGAGACCTGAGAGCCTGTAACCTGAGCCAGGAGGGGCAGCGGGAGGTAACACCTCTGCCCAGGAATATGAAGACAGGCTGCAGGAGAGAGCCTGCTGGGGGGTTTAGTTTCAGTTTGGGGCTGGGTGGAGGAACGCAGGGAACCCAGGGCTGAGGTCTAAGCTCCCTGCTCCCCCAGAAGGACTTGACTGAGGGGTCCTGGTTGTACCCACAACCGCTGTTTTGGACTGTGTTCCTGTTGTCCACTCCTGGCTGGCTGAGAGTCTCAGTGAATCCCAAGGGGTGCAGGACCTGGACTCCCCCACACTCCGTGACAACTGGTGATAGCGGTGGGATGTACTGCACCCCATGAACGGCGTTTCCTGCAGTAAGTGACTGGGGAACAGTAAAACGAAGGGGGATTGACGGGGACCAGGCATGCTGAAGATTCAGAGAGAGACGGTTTCAGGGGGCGGTTAACCCCTGGGAGTGTGTGACCAGAGAGAAGGACTTTTGCAGTAACAGGGTCCCCCGGGGAATTGCAGTGAGCCTGGATCGACCCTGGCAAAGAGGTGGTGACCTCAAGAAGGACTGGCACAGGAGGGGTTTTTCCTGGAAACCATAGAAAGCTGCCCAGGCCTGCGAGTGGCCAGCAGGGAGATGTATGCTAAACGCCTTAAAAGCGACCTGGTGGAGCTGTGCAGGCAGAGGAGGCTGCACATTGGGAGGTCCACCAAGGAACAGCTGATTGCCCAGTTGGAGGAGAGGGATCGCTTGGATGACCCAATCCCTGTCCCTGAGGGAAGCCGCCCGGTGGACGCAGCATGGGCCCTGGGGCCTGACCGGGCTGGGAGGGGTCAGACTGCTGCCGAGGACATCCCGAGACCCTTCCTACCTAGGCCTGGGGGAGGGGTTGGGGGAAGCCCAGCGAATACCGAGGGCACCCTGACCCTGGCAGCCCGGCGGAGCTCCCCATCCCTGGAGCGGATGCGGCTGGAATAGGAGAGGGAGATGAAAATGGGGGAGCTGGAGGATCATGAAAAACAACGTCAACATGAACGTCAGGAGGAGAAACAAAGACAGCATGAACTGGAGCTGGCCAGGCTGAGGAGCAGTGGGACCCCGGCTGCGGTGAGTGAGGGGGACCCAAGATTGCAAGGAGCTTTGATAAGTGCTTCCTGGCCCATCGTAAGGAGGGGGAGGACATAGATAGCTTCCTGGCCTTTGAGAATGCCTGCGAGATGCACAGAGTTGACCCTGCAGACAGGCTCCAGTTTCTCACCCCCTTACTGGACCCCGAAGCCGTAGAGGTGTACAGCCGAATGACAGGGGCAGAGGCAAGGGACTATGAACTGTTCAAACAGGCCCTGCTCCGTGAGTTTGGGCTGACCCCCGAGATGTACCGGAGAAGGTTCCGGAGTCAGCGTAAAACGCCTGAGGTCACATACCTACAACTGGTCAACCGAATGCAGGGATATGCCCGCAAGTGGACAGCTGGGGCCCAAGCTAAAGAGGACCTGCTTGACCTAATCATACTGGAGCAACTGTATGAACAGTGCCCTTCCGACCTGAGGCTGTGGTTGGTGGATAAAAAGCTAGAGAACCCACAGCACGCATGGCAGCTGGCTGATGAGTTTGTGAACAGTCGGTCAGGGGGTAGCCAGGAGGAGTCCCAAAGGAACAGCCCCCCCAATGCAGAGAGAGAGTTACCATGGAACCTCCCAGCGGGGAAATAGGGAGAACCCCCTCCAAAGGGGAACGCCTGGCGTTGGGCCCCTCCGACCTGCTCGAGGGGACCAACATGACCTGAGCTGTTCTCACTGTGGCCAGAGAGGCCATGTACGGACCCAGTGCCCCAGGGTTCAGGGACAGACTGAGCAGACCCAACCTACCCAGGGTTAACTGGGTAGGGACCCAGCTGGACGAGGGGCAGACGACCCAGGCAAGGGGGGCTGCCAGTTTACCACCTGCTCAGGAGGGAAGAGTACCCCAGGCCAGCTCCGCCAGAGCGCTGGATGTTCTGGACTCAGGGTGCTCGGTTTACAGGGTGGGCACGGGGCTGTCCCTCCGGAGAGAGTGCCTTGTTCCCCTGGAGGTGGATGGGAGGAAGGTCAATGGATAATGGGATATGGGCGCGGAGGTGACGCTGGCCCGGCCCGAGGTGGTGGCCCCAGATCGGATGGTGCCCAACACCTACCTGACCCTGACGGGGGTGGATGGGACCCCATTTAAGGTGCCCGTGGCAAGGGTACACCTGAAATGGGGGGCCCAGAAGGGCCCCAAGGATGTGGGGGTACACCACCATTTGGCCACTGAGGTTTTGATGGGGGGAGACCTAGAGGACTGGCCAAGCAAGCCACAGATCGCTCTGGTTGTGACCCGTAGCCAGAGCCGGCGAGGGGCACTGCACCCTGACCTTGGGGAGGGTACCACACCGGAGGCGCAGGACCCCACCCTGGTGGGGAGGGAGCGCCGAGGGGCACGGCTCAGAGAGGCTATGGCCTCAGATCCGGCCAATGAGGGGGAACCGGTCCCCATCCCTTCCCCAGCCACTGAGTTCCAGGCCGAGTTGAGGAAAGATCCCTCCTTGCAGAAGCTCAGGGACCTGCCCGACCTCAGTGTGGTACGGACCATGAGGAGAGTTTGCCAGGAGAGGTTCCTGTGGGAGAAGGGGTTCCTATACCGAGAATGGGCTCCCACAAGGGAAGTAGAGTCCTGTGGGATCAGGAGGCAGCTGGTGGTCCCCCAGAAGTATCGCCGCAAGCTACTGTACCTGGCCCATGACATCCCCCTCTCAGGGCACCAGGGAATCCGGCGCACACGGCAGAGGTTGCTGCAGAACTTTTACTGGCCCGGGGTCTTTACCACTGTCCGGCAGTATTGCCGATCCTGTGACCCCTGTCAGAGGGTGGGGAAGGCCCGGGACAAGGGGAAAGTGGCTTTGAGATCTTTGCCCATCATAGAGGAGCCTTTCCAGAAGGTGGCCATGGACATTGTGGGGCCTCTCAGCAAGACGACCCAGTCGGGGAAGAAATACATTCTGGTGGTGGTAGATTTTGCCACCCGCTACCCTGAGGCAGTGCCCTTAGCTTCCATTGAAGCAGACACCATGGCGGATGCACTCCTGACCATTTTCAGCCAAGTGGGGTTCCCCAAGGAAGTCTTGACCGACCAAGGGTCAAACTTCATGTCAGCTCTGCTCCGGTGCTTGTGGGAGAAATGTGGGGTCCGGCACAACTGGGCCTCAGCTTATCACCCCCAGTCCAATGGGCTGGTGGAGAGGTTCAATGGTTCAATGGACAAGAGCTGGTTCCCTCCTGGAAACAATTCCCCTCTCGGATCAGCTAACCCCTGCCCAGCAAGCTGAGGTCAGGGGGGTGCTGCATCCATACCGACAGCTGTTTTCCAACCAGCCTGGATGCACAAATCTGACTGTCCACCGGGTGCAGACAGGGTCGCACCCGCCGATAAGATGCTCCCCCTTCCGAGTCACAGGGAAAACTGCTCAGGACCTGGAAAGAGAGGTCCGGGACATGCTAGCTTTGGGGGTGATCCAGCCATCAGCCAGCCCTTGGGCCTCGCCGGTGGTGCTGGTCCCCAAAAAGGACGGGTCGGTCCGGTTCTGTGTGGACTATCGGAAGCTCAATGCCATCACTGTATCTGATGCCTACCCCATGCCCAGGCCTGACGAGCTCCTCAACAAGCTGGAAGGAGCTCGGTACCTTACCACCATGGACCTTACAAAGGGCTACTGACAAGTGCCGCTGGATGCAGATGCCTGGCTGAAATCGGCCTTTATCACCCCTCTGGGGCTCTATGAGTTCCTGACCCTGCCTTTCGGCCTCAAGGGAGCGCCAGCCACCTTCCAGCGCCTGGTGGACCAGCTACTGAGGGGGATGGAGAGTTTTGCTGTGGCGTATATTGATAACATCTGTGTCTTTAGCCAGACCTGGGAGGACCATGTGTCCCAGGTCAGACAAGTGCTGGACTGACTCCAGGGGGCTGGGCTGACTGTAAAAGCAGAGAAGTGCAAGGTGGGGATGGCTGAAGTATCTTACCTGGGCCATCGGGTGGGGAGCGGCTGCCTAAAGCCGGAACCAGCCAAGGTGGAGGTGATCAGAGACTGGCCTGCTCCCCACACCAAAAAGCAGGTCCAAGCCTTTATTGGGATGGCAGGATACTACCGAAGATTTGTGCCCCACTTTAGCGCCATCGCCACCCCCATCACTGAGCTATGCAAGAAGGGGAAACCACACAAGGTGGTCTGGACCGAGCAGTGCCAGGAGGTTTTCCGGGCACTGAAGGAGGCTCTGGTCAGTGGCCCAGTTCTGGCAAACCCAGACTTTGACAAGCCCTTTGTGATGTTCACCGACGCCTCAGACACGGGACTGGGGGCAGTGTTAATGCAGGAGGATGAAAAGGGGGAGAGACACCCCAACGTGTACCTGAGCAAGAAGTTGCTACCCCAGGAGCAACACTACGCGGCCATCGAGAAGGAGTGCCTGGCCATGGTGTGGGCCTTCAAGAAACTAGAGCCCTATCTCTTCAGGCGACACTTCACCGTGTACACCGACCACTCTCCCCTGACCTGGCTGCACCAGATGAAAGGAGCCAATGCCAAACTCCTGAGGTGGAGCCTGCTCCTGAAGGATTACGACATGGACATGGTCCACATGAAGGGAAGTGCCAACCTGATAGCAGACGCGCTGTCCCAGAGAGGGGGCCCCGAACTTCCCAGGTCACTGGTCACAGTAACCCTGCTGAGTTCAGTCTTGAAGGGGGGAGAGATGTGAGGATGTGACGCAGCAGAGAGAGGGAGGTGTTGACCTGGGAATGTGCTCTGGGGATGGGAGACCTGAGAGCCTGTAACCTGAGCCAGAAGGGGCAAGGTGAGGTAACACCTCTGCCCAGGAATGTGAAGACAGGCTGCAGGAGAGAGCCTGCTGGGGGGTTTAGTTTCAGTTTGGGGCTGGGTGGAGGAACGCAGGGAACCCCAGGGCTGAGGTCTAAGCTCCCTGCTCCCCCAGAAGGACTTGACTGAGGGGTCCTGGTTGTACCCACAACCGCTGTTTTGGACTGTGTTTCTGTTGTCCAATAAACCTTCTGTTCTCCTGGCTGGCTGAGAGTCTCAGTGAATCCCAGAAAGAGGGGTGCAGGGCCTGGACTCCCACACACTCCGTGACAAAGGGACAAGGGAATTCTCCCTGGATTCTGGTTTGTAGGGTCCCTGGAACTGAAGAAGCTATGTTATCCATCCTTCAGTTAAGAGAAACTCCTGAGACTGATAAAACCAAGGATTTAGATAAAGCTCTGCTGCGTGGCCGTCTAGAAGCCTTGCTTCTAAAAGCTGGAATGAAAAATAGATGGTTGTTTTGTAAAATGATATCAACCAAAAACATGGAGATTGGAAGAGTCAGATTAGAAAATGCTTGAGTGCTAGATAGGCTGAGTTTTATAAATTGTCAAGGTTCCTCCCCCACTCTGAACTCTAGGGTACAGATGTGGGGACCTGCATGAAAAACCTCCTAAGCTTATCTTTACCAGCTTAGGTCAAAACTTCCCCAAGGTACAAAATATTCCACCCGTTGTCCTTGGACTGGCCGCTACCACCACCAAAACTAATAGTGGTTACTGGGGAAGAGCTGTTTGGACGCGTCCTTCCCCACAAAATACTTCCCAAAACCTTGCACCCCACTTCCTGGACAAGGTTTGGTAAAAAGCCTCACCAATTTGCCTAGGTGACTACAGACCCAAACCCTTGGATCTGAGAACAATGAAAAAGCATTCAGTTTCTTACAAGAAGACTTTTAATAAAAATAGAAGTAAATAGAAATGAAGAAATCCCCCCTGTAAAATCAGGATGGTAGATATCTTACAGGGTAATTAGATTCAAAAACATAGAGAACCCCTCTAGGCAAAACCTTAAGTTACAAAAAAGATACACAGACAGAAATAGTTATTCTATTCAGCACAATTCTTTTCTCAGCCATTTAAAGAAATCATAATCTAACACATACCTAGCTAGATTACTTACTAAAAGTTCTAAGACTCCATTCCTGGTCTATCCCCGACAAAGACCAGCATAAGACAGACACACAGACCCTTTGTTTCTCTCCCTCCTCCCAGCTTTTGAAAGTATCTTGTCTCCTCATTGGTCATTTTGGTCAGGTGCCAGCGAGGTTACCTTTAGCTTCTTAACCCTTTACAGGTGAGAGGAGCTTTCCCCTGGCCAGGAGGGATTTCAAAGGGGTTTACCCTTCCCTTTATATTTATGACATAAATGTATCTTTGAGATGAAAGATAATGTACCTAATACCCATCACTTAAGTAGGTTTTATCTTGGTAAATCTTGTGGGGTTTGTTTTGTTTAAAGATATGCTCTAGTTCAAACAGGAATTATTTGGGGGGAAGTTCTATGACCCATGTTATCCAGGAGTTCAGACTAGATGATTCCAATAGTCCCTTCTGGCCTTCGAATCTATGCTCCTTTGAGCCAAATCCCCAACTGATGTAAAATGGCTCCATTGGCTTCAGCTAAGGATCTGGCCCAATGACTTCAAAATAGTTACTCATGTTTCTCTCCAGTGTGAAGAGAATCAGCCCCTATGAATACCTGCACATCAAATGCAAATCCGTGGAAAATATCTGAAGTAGAACTCTCAGGAATCTGGACTACCCAGGTGGTAGTGATGGAATTGATCCTCATCAATTTCACAAGTACAGGGCCAGAATCAATGAAGCTCTGCCATTTTACACCAGCTGAGCAGCTGGCCTACTGTGATTAGAGAATCTTTATGACTGATTGTTGATATGGCTACTGAGGTTTGATGCCCTCAAATTTTTACTCCGAGCCACAAAAGGAGAGGTTACATACATGTACAGCAACTGCAGTTCAACATCTTTTGTCCTTAGGGGTGCTCTGCCAGTATGAAGTGTGCACACCAATGCACTCCTGATCAGAGATTTTCATCAGTGGCCATGCCTGCATTGTACATATCATCATGCTCCACTGCGAAAGTATGTAGGGATGTGTGGATGGTAAGGAGCCCCTCCTTTTCCTTTGAGTTATTATCTCTATGAGAGCTTCATGGTAGGAGACACCCAAGCAGTATTTCAACATAAAGACAGGTGGTGAAGAATTGGATGCAGCACTGTTTAGAGAACAGCATCACCAAAGACCATATCCATCTTGGAAGTAGGTAGGATGGCATAGTGCTTGGAGAACATGTGAACAGAGGACCAGTTCACAGCCCTGAGAATGTCTGTGATGGGTATGCTTTAAGAAGAACTGTAGAAGGGGACTAGCCCCTGGTGGAATGGACAGTTACTGTTGGAGGAGGATGCACCCCAGAAGCTTTGTAACAATCTGAAATGCATCCAGAAATCCGCTTAGAGTCTTTGAGTTGAAATCAGCTGACCCTTCATTCTGTCAGAGAAGGAGATAGAGTCTGGGGGAAGCCCTGAAGGGTCTAGTTCCATTGAGGTGAGAGGCAAGGGTATGGAGGATAGCCTCTTCCCTTGAGGAATAAAGCTTGGGATAAAATGCTGGCAGTCAAATGTCCTGACTGAGATGGAGTTCTAAGGAGACCTGAGGCAGGAAGAGAGGATGGGGATACAAGATCACCTTATCAGTGCAGGTCATAAAGTGGGGGGAGGGTCAGCCATGAACACCCTCTAGCTCTTCTACCTTTCTGGCCAAAGATATGGCTATGGGGAACAAAGTCTGGAAGGACAGATGAAGGAATAAATAGCTACCCATAGGCTCAAGTGGAGGATTCCTTAAGGGGTTAAGAGCTAGGTTAAGTTTCCAAGGAAGGGTAGTGTGATGGGGCAAGGCCAGATGGCTATAGAAAAGTAGTGGGAGATAGATTTATTAGCTCCAGGCTAAACAAATCCCTGATACCAAGATAAGTGAAATGACAGCTGCTCCAGATCAATTAAAACACCTGGGGCCAATTAAGAACTTTCCAGAAGGCAGGGAGAAGGCTAGGTTGATTGGGACACCTGAAGCCAATCAGGGTCTGGCTGAAACTAGTTAAAAGCCTCCCAGTTAGTCAGGTGGGTGTGCATGTCAGGAGCTGTGGGAGGAAGTTGTGCTGTTGGAGAGGCTGAGTAGTACACACCATATCAGGCACAAGGAAGGAGGCCCTGAGGTAAGGGTGAAGTGGAGCTTGAGGAAGTGAGGGCTGCTGTGTGTGGGAAGTAGCCCAGGGAATTGTACATTAGGTTTAGTAAGGAGAGTTGTTTTTAAAGGACTAGTTTAGTATGTTATTAAAGAATAATAAATTTTGAGATAAATGTAAAAGGTGTATTAAATAAGGGTAGGTTAAGAAAAGAGCATTTAAAAACATTAAATGATATTGAAAAATAGGTTAAAAAAGAACACACATGGCCAAAAAAGGCAATTTACTAAAGCAGAGATTATTTAGTAAGCACATGATAAAAAGTATAAAAGGAGGTGTCCTAGTTTACATTGGTATTCTCCAGAGCATTTCTATGACAAATGGACAGAGTGGGGCTGGTAAAATCTATCTCTGTCCTGTTCATAACAGGGCAGGGGGACAATAATATGGAAGGTGGGTAGCAATAAATGCTATCTTGCTCCATGTAATTCTGTTGATTATATTTACTTGACATGTAAAGTCTAGATTGCATCTCCAAGATGCAGCACATAGTAAGGGATGGCAGGTAGGTGCTCTGCCCTCAGAACTTCCTAGGGGAGGAACTGTAAATTAGATAAAATATTGTTTTGCTATTTTCCATGTTACTAGCATGTCCTGACACATGACTGATATATTTCAGAGTAACAGCCGTGTTAGTCTGTATTCGCAAAAAGAAAAGGAGTACTTGTGGCACCTTAGAGACTAACCAATTTATTTGAGCATAAGCTTTCGTGAGCTACATGCATCCGATGAAGTGAGCTGTAGCTCATGAAAGCTTATGCTCAAATAAATTGGTTAGTCTCTAAAGTGCCACAAGTACTCCTTTTCTTTTTATGATTGATATAGGAATGTTCAGACATGTTTCAATATTCCAACTTCTTTAATAACATGTCAAGAAGTTCCCATAAGAACTTGGTTGGTTTACTTGTTTGAATTGCAGTCCCTATTCAGACTGTATTCAGGTTCATTGTGATCCTTTGACCTGTCAATAAGTGTAATTTTATATGGACACTGTTGCAGAACAGAGTCTCAGTTCTTTGGAACCAAATATATAACCAAAATCAATCTGTTACCTATGGCTTTCTCTTGAGTTAGCAAGCAGCTGCACTGAACTACCCTGAATTCTTGTCCCATGTCCCCAGCTTCATGTCACCACACAAGCTCCTACAGCCCAGGCTCCAGACTGATCCTGAATATCTACACTGCAATTTAACAGCCCCTTAGCCTGAGCCAACTGGCATGGGCCATCTGTGGATATTAATTGAAGTGTAGACATATCCTACAGAGGTATGGATTCTTTAGTGTCCAGACAAGTCTCCTCCAGCACTGTAGATCTCCTTTCTAGGGGTCTCCAGCCTTTTGTTACTTCATTTACTAAGAGTTGAACAATGCCAGACTGAAAAACACCATGTATATTTCCGTCACTGGATTATCCTGCCCCATTATGGAGACCACACAAGCTTCCACATACAATAAATCAATGCATGAACTAATGGGGCCCCCAACCCTTTTTTCTTATGTGAATAGTATAATGCTAACAAAGATCTTACCAGACACAACTGGTGTTCCCACTCTTCCTGGCTGAAATATTCCTTATTGGCTGGAACGACAGTTAATTTACTGCCTTTCTATTTGTTCAATCCTATCAACTTCTCTCCTTAGCAGTAGCCTGGAGCACAGCTCTATGTCTCTCAATGGTACCAAGGGAAAGGGATGTGTGGGGCATATGAGAGAGGCAATACCTTTGAGTGATTCAAACTGCCACATTCCTTGAGTGGTTCTTTTTCTCTCTGATCCTCACTGTATACCCAGCTCTCACCTGTGGCTCCAAGTAGCTGTAAATATGCGACAGCAGCCACACCCAGGTAAGCTGCATCGGCAGGCAGGCTAAACAAGATGAGGGTAACTGGAAGTGTGGAAACTGACAGTGATTTAGGGATTGCCCTACCAAGCATACAAAAACTTTTCTGATAGCCAAGATGAAAGAGGTCTCTGACAGCTGTGACTGGCTAGGCTCCTCCTGGGTAGAAAAGAGTTCCTGGCTCCATGCATCTCTGATGTCTGAGTCATCCTCTGCCTCTGGGTCCCCCTTCCCTTCCCCCTCCTCATCCAAGATTTCCTCCGCCTGGCTCGGTCCACTCTTGACTGGCACATGAGCCAGCGAAGTATATACAGGGGCCTTCGCAGTGGAGGTGGGGTCGCTGCCGAGTATCGTGTCCAGCTCTTTGTAGAATCAGCAGCTTGTGGGGGCAGCACCGGAGCAGTGGTTTGCCTCCCGCACCTTGTGGTAGGTGTTCTGCAGCTCCTTCACTTTGACCCCACACTGCAGTGTGTCCTGGTCATGGCCCCTTTCTGTCATGCATCGTGAAATCTGTCTGTAGGCATCATAATTCCTATGGCTGGAGTGCAGCTGGGACTGGACAGCCTCCTCTCCGCAAATGCTGATGAAGTCCAGCAGCTCGGCATTGCTCCAAGCGGGGGATCGCCTGGGTGTGGAGCAGGTGTGGCCACTTCTAAACATGCGCTGAGACCTCTGCACACATCACCGAGCAAACAGGAAGGAGACTTTCAAATTTCGAAAGGAATTTACAGGTTGGGGATGACGGTTGGTTACCTGAGGGCAGGCTAGAAGAGTTCAAACCAATGACCAGAGAGGTGACAACAGGCATTGTGGGAAACCACCTGGAGACCAATTGCAGCACTGTAATTGCCACAGTGTCTACACTGGCACAGCAGCATGGTAGCCCTGGCGCAGAAAGCTGTATACCTCTCCTCGGAGTGTTTTTTTTTTAAAGTGCTACAACTGTGCAGTTTCTGTGCACTAAGTGGCTTGGCAGTGTGTGCACCTCGGGAGTTACAGCGCAAAAATCTGCTTTATTGCGCAGAAACTTGCCAGCGTAGACAGAGCCTAATTGATGTTACCAGAACCAAAGCAAAACAATTTAATCAGACTGTGCTAAGCTTTGCAATACTCAGGACATGGGGTGAGGTGGGGTGGGAGTCTGATCTTAGCCATTGTTCTTGCTCCTAAAGCGTAAATGGATCTTAAAGGGCTGTGTTAGTGTTCTGCTTTTGTACAAGCTACAATAATTAACAGGCCGACAATGTACTGAATGTTCCTCACAAGAAAGTGATGCAGAGAAAGTCTGAGTTTCTTTTATGGTGTCAAGTATCAGGGGGTAGCTGTGTTAGTCTGTATCCACATAAACAACAAGGAGTCCAGTGGCACCTTAAAGACTAACAGATTTATTTGGGCATAAGCTTTCGTGGGCTAGAACCCACTTCATTGGATGCATGGAGTGAAAATTACAGATGCAGTATTATTATACTGACACATGAAGAGAAGGGAGTTACCTCACAAGTGGAGAACCTGTGTTGACAGGGCCAATTCGATCAGGGTGGATGTGGTCAACTCCCAATAATAGATGAGGAGGTGTCAATTCCAGGAGAGGCAAAGCTGCTTTTGTAAAAAGAAAAGGAGTACTTGTGGCACCTTAGAGACTAACCAATTTATTTGAGCATAAGCTTTTGTGAGCTACAGCTCACTTCATTGGATGCACACTGTGGAAAATACAGAAGATGTTTTTATACAAACAAATCATGAAAAAATGGGTGTTTATCACTACAAAAGGTTTTCTCTCCCCACACCCCACTCTCCTGCTGGTAATAGCTTATGTAAAGTGATCACTCTCCTTACAATGTGTATGATAATCAAGGTGGGCCATTTCCAGCACAAATCCAGGTTATCTCCCCCCCCTGGTTCTGTTGTGTGGTATGTGGTTGCTGGTGAGTATTTGCTTCAGATTGGGGGGGCTGTCTGTAGGCAAGGACTGGCCTGTCTCCCAAGATTTGTGAGAGTGTTGGGTCATCCTTCAGGATAGGTTGTAGATCCTTGATAATGCATTGGAGGGGTTTTAGTTGGGGGCTGAAGGTGACGGCTAGTGGCATTCTGTTATTTTCTTTGTTAGGCCTGTCCTGTAGTAGGTGACTTCTGGGAACTCTTCTGGCTCTATCAATCTGTTTCTTCACTTCCGCAGGTGGGTATTGTAGTTGTAAGAATGCTTGATAGAGATCTTGTAGGTGATTGTCTCTGTCTGAGGGGTTGGAGCAAATGAGGTTGTATCACAGAGCTTGGCTGTAGACAATGGATCGTGTGGTGTGGTCAGGGTGAAAGCTGGAGGCATGTAGGTAGGAATAGCGGTCAGTAGGTTTCTGGTATAGGGTGGTGTTTATGTGACCGTCGTTTATTAGCACTGTAGCGTCCAGAAAGTGGATCTCTTGTGTGGACTGGACCAGGCTGAGGTTGATGGTGGGATGGAAATTGTTGAAATCATGGTGGAATTCCTCAAGAGCTTCTTTTCCATGGGTCCAGATGATGAAGATGTCATCAATATAGCGCAAGTAGAGTAGGGGCGTTAGGGGACAAGAGCTGAGGAAGCGTTGTTCTAAGTCAGCCATAAAAATGTTGGCATACTGTGGGGCCATGCGGGTACCCATAGCAGTGCCGCTGATTTGAAGATATACATTGTCCCCAAATGTAAAATAGTTATGGGTAAGGACAAAGTCACAAAGTTCAGCCACCAGGTTAGCCATGACATTATCGGGAATAGTGTTCTTGACGGCTTGTAGTCCATCTTTGTGTGGAATGTTGGTGTAGAGGGCAGCCTCTTGTTCATATTCCGACCTATTCATGATGACAACAGCACCTCCTTTGTCAGCCTTTTTGATTATGATGTCACAGTTGTTTCTGAGGCTGTGGATGGCATTGTGTTCTGCACGGCTGAGGACCACACAACAGAACCACTAACCCAGGAACCTATCCTTGCGACAAAGCCCGTTGCCAACTGTGCCCACATATCTATTCAGGGGATACCATCACAGGGCCTAATAACATCAGCCACACTATCAGAGGCTCGTTCACCTGCACATCTACCAATGTGATATATGCCATCATGTGCCAGCAATGCCTCTCTGCCATGTACATTGGTCAAACTGGGCAGTCTCTACGTAAAAGAATAAATGGACACAAATCAGATGTCAAGAATTATAAGATTCATAAACCAGTTGGAGAACACTTCAATCTCTCTGGTCACGCGATTACAGACATGAAAGTTGCGATATTACAACAGAAAAACTTCAAATCCAGACTCCAGCGAGAGACTGCTTAATTGGAATTCATTTGCAAATTGAATACAATTAACTTAGGCTTGAATAGAGACTGGGAGTGGCTAAGTCACTATGCAAGGTAACCTATTTCCCCTTGTTTTCCTAAAACCCCCGCCCGTTCCTCAGACATTCTTGTTAAACCCCTGGATTTGTGCTGGAAATGGCTCACCTTGATTATCATACACATTGTAAGGAGAGTGATCACTTTCCACAAGCTATTACCAGCAGGAGAGTGGGGTGGGGGGAGAGAAAACCTTTTGTAGTGATAAACACCCATTTTTTCATGATTCATGTGTATAAAAACATCTTCTGTATTTTCCACAGTATGCATCCGATGAAGTGAGCTGTAGCTCACGAAAGCTTATGCTCAAATAAATTGGTTAGTCTCTAAGGTGTGCCACAAGTACTCCTTTTCTTTTTGCGAATATAGACTAACACGGCTGTTACTCTGAAACCTGCTTTTGTAATGAGCCAGCCACACCCAGTCCCTATTCAGGCCCAAATTAATGGTGTTAAATTTGCAAATGAATTTTAGTTCTGCTGTTTCTATAACAGATTTAGAAGTAGCTATACTTGAACAAAAAAACTTCAGGAACAGACTTCAAAGAAAATGTCCAGGAAGATTGAAGTGTTCTCCCTACTGGCTTTTGTATATTACCATTGCTGATGTCTGATTTGTGTCCATTTATTCTTTTATGTAGAGACTGCCCGGTTTGGCCAATGTACATGGCAGAGGGGCATTGCTGGCACATGATGGCATATATAACATTAGTAGACGTGCAGATGAATGAGCCTCTGATGGTGTCCCTGATGTGGTTGGGTCCTCTGATGGTGTCGCTAGAGTAGATATGGGGACAAAGTAGGCAACAAAGTTTGCTACAGGAATTGGTTCCTGGGTTAATGTTTCTTTGGTGTGGTGTTTAGTTGCTGGTGAGTATTTGCTTCAGCTTGGGGGGCTGTCTGTAAGAGAGGACTGGCCTGCCTCCCAAGGTCTGGGAGAGTGAGGGAACGTTGTCCAGGATAGGTTGTAGATCGTTGATAATGTGCTGGAGAAGTTTTAGCTGGGGGCTGTACTTGATGGCCACTGGTGTTCTGTTATTTTCCTTGTTGTGCTTGTCCTATAGTAGGTGATTTCTGGGTACCTGTCTCGCTCTGTCAATCTGTTTCCTCATTTCCCCAGGTGGGTATTGTAGTTTTAAGACTGCTTGATAAAGATCTTGTAGGTGTTTGTCTCTGTCTGAGGGATAGGAGCAAACTCGATTGTATCTTAGGGCTTGGCTGTAGACAATGGATCATGTGATGTGTCCTGGATGGAAGCTGGAGGCATGTAGGTAAGTACAGTGGTCAGTAGGTTTCCGGTATAGGGTGGTGTTTGTGCCCATCACTTATTTCCACTGTAGTGTCCAGGAAGTGTATTTTTTGTGAGGGCTGGTTCAGGCTGAGATTGATGGTGGGGTGGAAGTTGTTGAAATCCAGGTGGAATTCCTCAAGGGCCTCCTTCCCATGGGTCCATATGATAAAGATGTCATCAATATAGCGCAAGCAGAGGATGGGTGCTAGGGGATGAGAGCTGAGGAAGCGCTGTTCTAAGTCAGCCATAAAAATGTTGGCATACTATAAGGCCATGCGGGTACCCATAGCAGTGCCAGTGACTTGAAGGTATAAGTTGTCCCCAAATGTGAAATAGTTGTGGGTGAGGACAAAGTCACAAAGTTCAGCCTCCAGGTTTGCCGTGACATTATCGGGGATACTGTTCCTGATAGCTTGTAGTCCACCTTTGTGTGGAATGCTGGTGTAGAGGGCTTCTACATCCATAGTGGCCAGGATGGTTTTTCTGGAAGATCACTGATGGATTGTAGTTTCCTCAGGAAGTCAGTGGTGTCTCAAAGATAGCTGGGAGTGCTGGGAGTGTAGGGCCTGAGGAGAGAGTCCACATAGCCAGACAATCCTGCTGTTAGGCTGCCAGTTCCTGAGATGATGGGGCATCCAGGATTTTCAGGTTTATGGATCTTGGGTAGCAAATAGAATGCCCCTGGTCGGGGTTCTAGGCATGTGTCTGTACAGATCTGCCCCTGTAGGAGCCTTATCCCTCCCTGCAGGCTCACATGCTCTTCCCAGGCTGCCCTACCTGGCACTCTCAGGTGTGGCTAGCTAGAGTGTTCTCTCAGGTCACAGCCCTTCTCCCAGTCAAAGGTCTCATTCAGGAGCCTTCTGCTCAGCTACCACATCCAAGGCTTCTGGCCTACCGAGCATACCCAGCTTCCCCTAATTAGCACATTAAGCATTCCATTGCCACAAGAGTCTGCCCCCTTTCTCCCTTATATCCCCAGGCCTGGTCTCAATTAATCACATGACCTCATTACCTCATTCATTATTAACCACCTGGGGAGGTGAACTGATCTTCTCACAGGTAGGGCTGAGACCCCACTTCCCCTTGAAGGGGCCAGCCATGCTGTGACACTCCCCAGTGAGCTGCTTCCATTGTCTCAGGCTCTGTAGAATTTGAGCCCCATCCAAGATCCATAGAAATCAACAAGAGTCTTTCCATTGACTTCAATGAGCATTGGATCAGGTCCTACCTCAGGGATGAATTTACACTGTTTCTAAATTGGCCCAGGGAGGGGATTTGTTGCCATAACAGGACTTGTCTACACTGGGTAATGAAGTTGTGTGAGAACAGTATAAACTAATACTGTGCTAAATACTCAGCGTAAATAAGGACTGTCACGTTCAAGAGCGTGTTGTTTGGTCGTGGGACTACCAGGAGTGTTAGGTAAGGCTAAAAACTGTGCCACTTAATGTACGTTAATTATCATTAGTTATATAACCCAATGTCATCATCCCATGCAGACAAAGCAATAGTGAGAGCTAAAAGGTCATGCCAGTGAGCAGCAGGAATTTAGAAGCTGCGCATCCCAACTTTAGCTACACAAGTTGCCAACCCCTTTGGTCCCCCTAAGCATCTACATTCCAGTTTATCAGACTGGGATGGGACACACCTGTTATTTTATTTATAAACTACTGTAGCATGTCTGGCAGCAGCATCTCACCTTGGTAACAGAGGAGGTTTTGCCAGCATTCTGACATACATCCACTATCCATGGTATTGGGTCAGGAATATGTTCCTCCAGTTGGTGAGATGGGATCCAGCGACCCATTGGTCCCAAAAGTCTGACTACAACTAGGCTCACACCTTCGGGGGGGAGGGTGCAGGAAGGGCGGCCAGCACATCCCTCGGCCCACGCCACTTCCCACAGCCCCCATTGGCCTGGAACGGTGAACTGCGGCCAGTGGGAGCTGCAATCGGCTGAACCTGTGGACCCTGCAGGTAAACAAACTGTCCCAGCCCGCCAGAGGATTTCACTGATGGGCCGTGTGCCAAAGGTGCAGTGTCCATAGTGAAGAAAGTTGTAAATTAATTTTACAATCCCCCACAGACCTGGTATTGGCCCCAGGTTGGTAACAATGTCTCTCTCAGTTAACCTGGCAAACGGGCATGGTATAAATGGCAAGAATTGTGAAATCCTGGTATTCACATAAACCAACTCAACCCAATTCAATCGTGCTACACCCAGGATCAGTTGGGCCCCATGAGTCACAAAATCCAGTTGGGAGCAAAGTCAGGCCTAATATTCAACTCAATGGGATTTTTCTATTTGTCTGTCTGTCTGTAAGAGACTTTGGGGGTTGGTTCAGATCAGGAACAATACTGGCTGAATAGCAGTGAGGCAGGAGATTTGCACTGTGGCTCCCTCAACTCTATGCCTGGCACAGGAAAGATCATTTACCTTTGCTCAGTAGGGCAAGGACCATCTCTGAGGCTAAGGGCCTGAGCTGAAGCCCACTGAAATTGGTGGGAGTCTTTTCATTGATTTACAATGGACTTTGGATCTGGACCAAGTTTATACAGTGAGGGTCTAGCACAAAGGGTCCCCAGCCTTGACTAGAGCCTGTAGATGATACTATAATACAAATAAATAATATTTATCTGTGGTTAATATAGCAATCTGACTTCTCAAGGTTTATCATAGATCTGTGATTAGTGGTCAGCCATAAAGCAATCTGATTGGCTGACCCAGATTCCATGTGGTATACATAGAATTGGATTGTAATATTTAAATAATTTCAAATATTCAAAAATGGATACTTGTGATCCTAAGAGCACCCAATGTCAATTGCCACACTTGTCATGATATATACACAAAAGGTAGCATGTGACATACCACTGGAAAACGAATAACTCACTAATGATTAATATTTTTGGTGTGATGTATGTACAATAAATCCACGAAGGACTTTGAAGAGATGTGCTGGAAAGATGTTCCTAAAATTTGTCTGGCAAGCAGTGCCTAAATCACGCCTGCTCCAGACAAAGGCTTGTGGTTCCGCCTGCTTCGATGGGTCTCGATGTAAAATTAAGCAAGGTGTGACCAACAAAAGAAAAGCACATTTACATGCAAAGAAAACAAAGCCATCAGGAGAGCATGTAGGGAAAGATGACAACTCAATCTCAATGGGGGATGGAGACTCCGTCCCCAGCCCCCCAAAGCCTTCCTGCCTCTTGAAGCAGGGTCAGTGAACTTGGGGAAGACATAAGGAGAGAGAAAAAGCCATTTTGGCATCCTTCACCAGAAGAGACAAAGGATCCGAGCACTTGGAGCTCTATGAAGGGGCCTGGCCAGAGAGTCTGGCCAACCATGCTAGAAAAAAGACTTGGTAAGAAACACTTCTTTGAATAAGACTCTTGTTTCTGAACTCAGATGTTAGTCTTAGAAGAGTATTGTTACTTTTGTTCGCTTGGAACCCTTTCTATCTTCATTCCCTATCCTTGGTGTCACTTAAACCTATTACTTTTTGTTTAATAAACTTGTTTTGCCTGTACTACAAACAAGTTCAGAGCTTTGACTAAAACAGAGGGTTTGTTAAAGTAATAAACTGCTGGGTGCTGTCTCTTTAAGGGAGCAGCAAACTTAATAACATCTGTAAGTGTTCAGAAAGAGGGCTGGACACTACAGGGCAGATGGTGTGGGGGAAATTCAGGACTGGGAGGGTGCTCAGGTCACCCTGCAAAAAAGTACCTGGGCAGTGGAAGCCAGGGTGATACCTGTCTGCTTGCACGTTGGCTGTTGGTGTCAGAGATGTGTGCCAGATCATTTAAGGCACCCAGAGTTGCAGAGCAGATGGTGACACAACCACTTACTGGTCTGGGCTGAACCCCACAGTGTCACAATACTTTCAAACATACACCCAATATTCCTGAGATAACATGAGGGAATAGTTTCAGATGAGCATGGCTGGGGCTGAGAGAAGTGGAGGTTCCCTCGGAGGTGTTGCCTAGAGGAGTTAATATTGCAGTGGCACTTCAAAGGAAAGCTAACACTTTTTCTGCCACCTTAGCTATGGTGAAAGGTAACTCCAATCTCCCTATTAACTTGCCCCCCACCCATGAAACATCATGGGCCAAATACAGCCAGTGGAGCTGCATGTGCTCACATTAGAGCTGAATGTGGCCAACGGTCATTGGGGTTCTTCTCTTGTTTTCAGTGATGAGGACTGGGCACTAGAGGTGCATGGTGATGTGTGGCTCTGACATGACCACAAGGGCCAGCGGTCCAGGCAGTATGTGGCAGGGCACGGTCATCAATCACAACCAGAACATGTCTCAGTTTGTTTCCATTTAGAGGTGGGTGAGGTAATATCTTTTGTTGGACCAACTTCTGTTGGTGAGAGAAACAAGCTTTCGAGCCACACAGAGCTCTTCTTCAGGTCTCTAATATCCTGGGACCAACACAGCTACAAGAAACAACGCTTTGTTTCCATTGATCAGACTGGGTCATGAAACACCAATTATTCTAATTACAAACTACAGTGCTATGTCCTTCAGCTCCAGTGTACCTGGGCTTTGTCTGAAGCAAGGATTGTGACAAGGAACACTAGAGCAAAGGGGGAAGGATTGTTTTGTGATTAGGGTGATAGACTAAGATTCAGAACATCTGAGTTCAATTCCTGGCCACAGACTTCTTGGGACAATGCATTTCCCCTCTCTGGTCCTCTGGCCCCCACCTATAAAATGGAGATGATATTTCCCAACCTCACAGGGCCATTGTAAAGATAAGCTCAATAATATGTGTGAGGCCTTCAGACACCATAGTGAAGTGTGCACTGAAAAAACAAGTGTAAAACGAGTGGCTCTCTACTGAATTCCTCCTCAGCACTAGCTAGCATCTATCTACCCAAACCAAATGGTTCTGCATGTTCCCTTAGGCCAGATACTGGAAAAGAACAGGGTTCAGAACTGCAGCCACCTCTGTCTCTGTGGGTTCAAAGAAGATTAGAAGCGAGGTTCCTGCAGTGATATTCACTGCAAGAATCTCCAAGCCAGAGCCTCAGCTGCTATAAATCAGCATGACTCCATTGACTTCAATAGAGCTATGCTGATTTACACCAGGTCAGACTATATATACTGTGTTGTAAAGTGTTTAACACTGTGTAATACATCCAAAATGCCACGAAGTGATGAGAAATTTCCAAGTGTAAGGCCATATGCCACATAATAATATAACACAGTGTGCATCAAAGTATAATTAAATTAGACAATACTACACTCTGTGATTAAACATCCTCCCTGGTGAATCTCCACTGGAGCCCATAGAGTTACACCAGAGATTAACTTGACCTTTTGTAATGCAAATTAAACCAGAATGATACAATTAAATGCAATAGAGCAGCATAACACACCTTCGATTCACTGTTCCCCTAAATGATGTCAGAGATTTCAAGTTCCCAAAATGATTTGTCTCCCTGATCAGTCCATCAGTGGACTTGCTCAGTTCCAGTCCTGCCTGATGGAAAATTCTACAGGAAACTGCAGACATTTTGTGGCACAGTATGTCATGGACTCGGTGGAGTGCAAGAACTGAAGCAGTAAAACCACCAGTGAAGAGAGCCAGGGAAATTCTACAAGTTTTGGTGAAACTGAAAGAAGAAGTTGACTTGCTTGCAGATTTATGCAATGAAGTGGACTGTTTGTCTAAATGGTTAACATCTTTCAGATTCATTTTACTGGCCAGCGTCTGGTTTAAAACCCTACAAGCTTTTGAAAATGTAAGACGTTTACTTCAAAGTTGTCAGATTACACTTAGTGAAGAATCAAAATAGATGATTTCACTTCTAAGTAAAGTGGAGTATCTTTATGAATCTTGGCCTCTGCTTCTTGATGAGTCAACATTTGTAGTAGCTGGCTTGGGCTTGAACAAGATTTCAAGAAGAAAAGAGGCATACAGAGGAAAACATTGCATAATGAAGAAAGGACTACCACATATGACCATGAAAACCAAAAAGCTGAATTCAAAGTTGATGATTTTTTTGGTAGCTCAGGACATGCTTATTTGCAAAATTACAAGATCTGAAACAAGCAAAAAAATCAACGGCACAGTTTTATTTATTTGGAACTCAGCTACAAATGTTGCCAATTTCAGTATCACAAAAGCTTGAGAACTATCAAAATGCTACATGAGATATTGACAGAAGAGAATTTTGTTGAAGAAACCTGCCTTTTAAACAAGCTGAGAGAGATTCGGAAAAGTGACTTTAATTAAGTTGTTAAACAAGGTTTACAAAAAAGGACTGCCAAATGTTTTCCCCACAGATCTGCATCACTCTAAGGATTTTTGTCTTGAGACTAATTTTGGTTTTCAAAGGGGAGTGCTCCTTTAGCAAGCTGGCCATGATAAAAAAAACCCTGCCTCCAATACACCATAGTATTGGCCTTAGTGACACTATAAGAACATAAGAATAGCCATATTGAGTCAGACCAAAGGTCCATCTAGCCCAATACCCTGTCTTCGGACAGTGGCCGGTGCCAGGTGCCACAGAGGGAATGAACAGAACAGGTAATCATCAAGTGATCCATTCCCTGTCACCCATTTCCAGCTTCTGGCAAACAGAGGTTAGTGACACCATCCCTGCCCATCCTGGCTAATAGCCATTGATGGACCTATCCTCCATGAGTTTACCTAGCTCTTTTTTGAACCCTGTTGTAGTCTTGGCCTTCACAACATCCTCTGGCAAAGAGTTCCACAGGTTGACTGTGCGTTGTATGAAGAATTACGTCCTTTTGTTTGTTTTAAACCTGCTACCTATTAATTTCATTTAGTGCCCCCTAGTTCTTGTGTTATGAGACGAAGTAAATAACACTTCTTTATTTACTTTCGCCATACCAGTCATGATTTTATAGACCTCTATTATATCCCCCTTTAGTTGTCCCTTTTCTAAGCTGAAAAGTCCCAGTCTTATTAATCTCTCCTCATACAGAAACTGTTCCATACCCCTAATAATTTTTCTTGCCCTTTTCTGAACCGTTTCCAATTCCAATGTATCTTTTTTGAGATGGGGCAACCACATCTGCACGCAGTATCCAAGATGTGGGCATACCATGTGTGACAGGTTAGACCCTCCTTCTGGGATGCCACTTGATGTTCTGGGGTTTCACGGAACCCGTCTGGAAATCTGAAGTCTCTGCAAACCTAGCTTAGATAGGTCTAGTGAAAAGGGACTGGCTGGATTCTCTGCTCCTTTGTCCCCATCTTCACAATCACAGTTAATTCCAGTGCAAAACAGCCACAACTGCCTGATTGCCGGGGAGAGTCAGCACAGGCCAAAAAGTGAGTGGTATTAGCCAGAGAGGGGGAATGGCTTGAGTGGCCAGGGTTGCACTGATTAAGCAAATCCCCTCAGCAGCTTCAGTGGGGTCCTATGGAGATTTTACATCTGCCCCAGACGTTGGAATCCCAAGGAAGGGCAAGCAGTGCCCTCTGTAGAAGTGAATCCTCCCTGTTTGCTGGGACCAGCCCAGCCTGGGGAAGTATAATATAGTGTCTCCCACCAGAGTCAGTGACCCTGGAAAGTTTTGCCAATAACAATGTATTTCTAGCATACCGAAGTTAAAAATCAAGGGCCAAATTCCCCCTTCCCTGATGTCAGTGGAATTACACCAATGATGATTTACTACAGGCCCCATGTAGACCAAGTATAGATGACATAGAAAGCAGTTTCAGTCCCACTATATTTTTATTCATGTTCACATGACTTTAAAAATAATTTTCTGATTAGTTTTTGTTTGTAAGGAAAGCCCATGAAGTCAATGGGCATCTTTCAATTATTGCCACTGGGCTTTGGATCAGGCACTAAGAGAGAAAATAGTGTTAGACCCATACTGGGATCCCTAGCTCTGTTACTACAGTGGGACCACTCTCCTGTGCTGCTGATCTGGTGAATACATTGAAAGCAGAAAGTGCACTGAAGGAATAGAATTGGCTCATTGGCTCATGGGCTCATTATCTCTGCACTGAAGAGACACAGCAACCCCAACCAGACCAGCTGCCTCTGAATAACATCTTAACATATGACACCACTGTTCTAGTTCTAATTTGGTGGAGTGATTTTTGCTTGTCACCAGGCAGAATGCAGAGCATTTCAAGTGCTTTCACATCATGTAGCCAAATATAACTTAATGGATCGTATAATATTTCACTTGGCTGATGAAAACAAGGGCTGGCTGTGTTAAGATCTGCACTGATTTGCAAATCAAGTGTATATAAAACATAAATAGCTGCAAATGTCAAAGGCTGCCGGAGGCTCGATCTGTTGATTGTTTCTCCAGATACAAAACAGTCATGCTGCTTTCTGCACATCTTCTGCAAATTGGTGATACTATTCTGCAAGCTGCTGATAGTGTTTGATTTGTCACCACTGTATTTTGCAGACAGCTGAATCCAAATGCCATTCTTTAAAAGAAACACCAGCGACTAAACATATTGGGCCCACTTTTCAAGTATGGACGCCTTAATAAGATGTCCAGAACTGGCATTTCAGAGTTGAGTTTGACTTGCAGGCACAGAAAACAGGCCTTACTGTCAAACTGACCCTCCAAAGGAAGGGGTTCAAAAACTGAGCTCCGGTTTGCCAAATTGTTTTTAGTTTCAATACAATTGGGTCGAATCCTGTATTGGTTACTCAGGCAAAACGCCCGCTGGAGTTACTGCAGATTTTGCCAAAGCAAGGAAGGACTGTGGACAAGTTCTGCTCCTCTCTCACATCCACCCTACAAACCTGTAGAGAGTGAAAGACATTCCATTGCACAGGTGGAAGTGATTTCAGAAGCTATATATTTCTTCTGTATTAAGTACCTTGGTCATGTTCAGCTGTGTAGGATCTCAGGCCCAGATCCTCAAAGGTACTTAGTTGCCTAACTCCCATTGATTTTAGGTGCCTAAAGGGCTTTCAATTGAAGTTAGGCACCTTTGAGGTCCTGGACCTCGCTGTTCAGCTACATCCAGTTCCAACAGCACATGTTGTATAATATTTGTCCGCATTCATTTTTATCAGTCTCCTAATTTACATTCAAGGAAGTTTTGGGCTGCATTCTGATGATGATACAAGAAAGCCTAAGACCTCTTAGGTTTGAGATCTCTTAACTTCTCATCCTTTAAGGAAGGCCACATAGGACAAAGACTTATTTTTACCTCTAAGACTGGTAGCAAGTTTCTGATATGTTGACCCATAAGCAGCTGAACTGTAATTACTCTGGTGACTGATGATGGTTGGGTTGCCATATAGCTCAGGGTCTTTTTGTTGTCAAATTCTCTTAGCAACCCACACTGCTCTCTTCATCAGTACATTCCCTCGTTGGTGGTGGGGGCTCCCAATAATAAATTTGACATCACAGTGTAAGTATTCCAGAAGATTTGAATGCCTTTTCTGTTAAAAAGCAAAAGAAACAAATGTCACACAGCCATTCATTAAGTAATACTAGTGAAAACATAGAATTCCCATTCAAGATATATTAATCAGAATCTATTAACATATTTTCTCCCAGACTACTAACAATGCTTCCTACTTCACATTATGCTGCAGATATTGATAGTAGATTACAAAAGCCAAACCTTTGACAGCTAAAAACTTAAAATATAGACTTTTCTACCAAACAGTGACTTAATCAATATAAATTGCAGTTGGCTTGAAAATTCTCAACATCAGCTGATTTTTTTCAATAAAGCATATCACTTTGTGATTAGAATTTAGAAAAGTGGCCCAAAATTGAGCTGCAGACAGGAAAACTGATGAGAAATACCATGCTTTAAATCAGCATGCTCAATAGCAAATAGAAAGGAGAGCATCTTAACTGACAGTTCCACATGCCCCCTGGAGATAATGATGTGGTGGCATGACTGTTCTCTCCACTGCATTTCTAAAGGGACTACAGCAAACCATCCAGGACTCTAAAGCAGCTGGTAAGACCCATTTTTGTTAAAGCTCTGGGGTTTTTTTCTTTTGGATTGAATCATTCATATAGATTTTCATGTTCTAAGGAAATTCCATTTATTATTATTAAGGTTAGGTATTGTTATCCTTGGTAAACCAAGTGATTATTTTAAAACCAGAATAACACATCTCTTTTAGGGAGTGGGTGATCTTTGCTTTCAAAAGCACTCCATTGAATTAGCAATCAAAAAACTAATTCTAAACAGATCTGGAACAACAGGGAAAACAATGGAGCATTTACGGTAATTAGTACATTTAGATTTCACTCCTTTTTCTTAGAAGAATCATGGAAAGCTTGATTTTGCTCAAATGATCTTTAAACTATGAGTAGTTCACATACTTACTTACCATACAGAAACGTAAAGCTTTACATAGCACAGCTTTGGGTAGTAAGGTCCTTGGGGCAGTCACTGCAAATGTAGTTGTGTCTTGTTAGCATTCATTCTGTCTGCATTTAATCCAAATAAATAATAATAATAGCCACATCATTGGTCAGACTCCTCTGAAAGAAAATGTTTGAGTTTGATAATATAATATGACATTATTTCTCGGCTTTGTGCAATATGCAACAAGGCTTTTGATATAGCTTTAGCATAGTGTTCAAAGATAATTCTTTAACCACGTAAGAATGGCATTGTTTCTATTAATGTTATACAGACCGATGCTAATAAAGAAATGCACTTTATAAAATGTATTTTAATTTAAATTCTCTTGATAGCTACTAAATTAACTGAGACCCACTAAAATTAGCTCATCCATTAGTTACCAATATTTATTAGCTCAGCCTTTCAAACTGAACCCCCAATACATTTCTTATATCTCTGTATGGTTTTATATTACATTGATGAATGCTAGGATCAAAGAGGAATGGAAATGCAAACAATGTAAATGTGTTATACCTAGTGCAGAGTTCTATTCTTCTTCACAACTGTTTGCAAATGTGCAACACACCCTAGAATTTTTTCTTTTGTGCAGCATAGGACATAGAAACAGAGGACACAGGATTGGAAGGAACCTCCTAGGTCATCAAATCCAGTGCATGCTATTGCACTGGATCCCATCATATAATCCCATTCATAAATGTATCAAGCTCCATTTTCAAACTAGTTAGGTTGTTTGCCACCACAACCGAACCACTGATGTGTAGAAAGCTGCTTCTAATTTCCAGCCGAAATTTATTCATGGCCAGGTTATACCATTTGTTCTTGTGCCAACATTGCCCTTTAGCAACATATTTATGGCCAACGAATTGGCATCTTTGAGAAGTAATGTACAAAGGATTTGGGACTAGAGTCAAACATAGAATAGCTTTGTATCCGGTTGCCATGAATCCTCACTAACACACTGTGGCATAGTGTTGCTTTTCATATCAGAGAGGAGAAAAACATAAAAACTTAGCCAGCAAAAATAGTTTTAACTATAATTGACTCTCCATGCTGGCTGCCAAATGCATACCTAATGCTCTAATTTGATCATTTTATTTTTATATACTCATCCTTCTAAGCTTCTACATGACTCAACAAGGATGTCATCTGCACTGTGATTTGCCTTTCTGACAAGGAAAATAGATACCATTCACTGGGTTCTGCGGTCCGTGGTGTTTTGCTGTTAAATTATAGAACTTGCAACTGATTTCCTGTTCCCTCAATATAATCAGAAGCATCCTTGAAAGTCATTTGATTTCATTTATCTCAGAATCCCATTTTGGTGTAATTTCAACAAAAGGAGCCTGACCCTCCTGGAGCGGGTAAAAGTCAGTGTCGCTCCATTAAAGTTAAATTGCACCCAGTGAGGATGTGGCCCAAGGCTTGTATAATATGACCAGCTTGTTAATATCACACAGAAATTTCAGACTCATGGGGCTTCTGTGATACCAGAATATGGCCCCAATAAGATCATCAAAATGCACTGCTTAAAATATTTAATTTTTAAAAATCTTGCTGTATTGAATTATATCACATTTTACAATAAAGCCGTACAATATAAGTGTCAACAAAGCCGTTACTGACAGCTTGGACAGAGTACTTAGTTGGCACACTGAAGATGCATGTGTTCCAAGCATAGCTGGATCCTGAATATGTATTCCTGAAATAGCAATCATACCAGCACTCCTCTTTTTATCTTAGTCCCCTGGGTACAGTGAAGAGGCATTGCTAGACCATGCCCAGATATGTACCCCACCGTTTGCCAAACATTCTCAGAGATGCCTTCACCCTGAAGATAATATTTTTTTGGCATTTACAGGCATTGATTTCACTTGTCCCGACCTGCTCAGAAACCATTGCTGCATCCCTTGTTCCAGTGGAGCAGCAGACTTCTCTGAGAGAGAGACAAAGACACTTCTTACAAATGTTTGTTTCTAATTCCTATAGACCTGTCTAGTCACTGAGGGTCAACTGATGTTGCGTAGTGCCTTACTTCTTGAACAGGCCCATAAAAATCAATGGGATTGCTAGCAGAGTAAAATAGTATTACTGTACTACTACAGCATGGCAGGATCTGGCCTTGAGTAAAAAAGCTTTAGAGCTTGCAAGTCTTGTTTGGTCCTTACAGGCCTTCAGTATTTTATTATATAGAACTCTGAATGTTTGTTTAAACTCTCCAGTTCCTACAACTGGATTATCCATGGTTTCTTTTATTTTTTCCCACTTAAACATATTTGTATCATAGCTGATAACATGTCATTCAAAATGTGACATTTAAATTTCATAAGAAAATCCATCCTGAAACGTGGAAGCAACTTTTATTTTTAGCCAGGAGAAAATGAGATGATTTATTGTAATGACCATCTGTGATGGGGTGGACTGGCCCCGCACTGGAGCAGAAAGGATTAAAGCAGCACTCTCAGCAGCCGAAGCCAGGCCCGGCTGGGCATGCTCCAACTGCTGCTGCAGTATAAAAGGGAGCAGCATAGCTCAGTCTGGGTGCTCTGCTGAGGAGGAAGGATGCTTGGTAGGGGCTCCATCCCAGGAGCCGTTACAGCCCTTACCTACGGGAGCTGAAAAGCCCGAGGCCTGCCACTATCGGAACCCCAGGGAGTGTCCGGCGCTGAGAAGCCTGGAGGCCCCTATACCCTATGGACCGCTGCTGCAGGCAAGCTGGTTGGAAGTGACCCAGGTAGGGTGAAGGAGTGGTACCTCCCACCCTCATGAGGTTAGTGTGTTTTGGTGGGATTCCCCACTGACCCAGTAGTGGACTGCTCCACTGCTGTTAGGGCCCTGGGTCGGGACCTTGTGGAGTTGGGTGGGCCTGAGCCCCTCCCATTGCCTCCCCCCGGTGACGGCCCCCAGGAACCGGCCACTAGGCCACTCTACCATGCCTCCGAGAGTGGCTATATTGACTCTGGCCACTAGGCAACACTACTCTGCCTCCAAGGGTGATTATATTGACTCTGGCCACTAGGCCACACTACCCTATAGTCAAGGGTGGTTGTATTGACTCTGGCCATTGGGCCATGCTTCCCTGCAGACAAGGGAAGCCCTATTGACTCTGGCCGTTGGGCCATCCTTCCCTGCATACAAGGGAAGCCCTATTGACTCTGGCCATTGGGCCATGCTTCCCTGCAGACAAGGGGAGGCCTGTTGACTCCAGCCAGTGGGCCACACTCCGCTGCAGACAAGGGGAGGCCTGTTGACTCTGGCCACTGGACTATGCAGCCCAGTTGCTGAGCGCAACCATATTGACTTAACCACGGGGCTATCACACACATACCCCACTCCAGGGTGACGGGGGGCATACTGGCTCTGGGACACGTGGTCGAGAATGCAGGCAACAGTCGGGACCTGCTAAGAGGCCCCGAGTGAGGAGGGACTACTCGAAGCAAGGTCAGAGTTCCCCTTGCTGGTTAACCACTACAAAGCAAGATGGATACTAAGAAATTATTGGGATAATTTAGTTGGGGATTGGTCCTACTTTGAGCAGGGGGTTGGACTAGATGACCTCCTGAGGTCCCTTCCAACCCTGAGATTCTATGATTCTAAGTGGTTGTTGGAGAACCAACAACTACAGGCGACCCTGCAGCAGCAGGTCTAGCACAACTGATACAGCAGCTCACTACCCAGCAGCAACAGCTGATGCGTGAGCTGGCCAACCGGCACCAGGCTCAGCAGGAGTGGTTGGTACAGTAAATGGCACAATTGTTGCAACCCGGAGGAGCCTCCATCCCGGACCACTAGGCCACACTACCCCAAAGTTGAGGGTGATTGTATTGACTCCAGCCACTGGGCCACCCTCCCCTGCAGTTAAGGGGAGTCCTATTGACTCCGGAAATTGGGCCACACTCCCCTGCAGTTAAGGGGAGTCCTACTGACTCCAGCCATTGCACTACGCAGCTCAGTGGCTGAGCGCAACCATATTGACGTAACCACCTGGCTACCACGCACCCCACCCCAGGGCGACGGGAGGTACTGGCCCTGCAACACCATCCCTTTATTAAAATTTATTATCTGTCATGCCTCTTGTGATCATCAGATCAGGGATTACTTTTTGTTTCATTGTATAACCCAATGTCCCTCTGCATAGAGGTGAATTTGACCCTCAAATAGTGAATTTAGGATTTTTATTCTGTAATCCTGATCTTAAATACTACCGCAGGGGCTAATCTGGGAAGTCATACTAATTGCTTCTAATATAAAAGCAACCAGTTTGAAAGAGCAAAAATCTGGTAATACAACTCTCAGATACTTAGTGCATCAGATTCCTTCTCCCCATTGACAGACCTCAATGGAAAACAAAAAAAGCAATAAAATCTCATAGGATCACCTATGGGAGGCTGGAAATCTGAACGTAGATTGCTGACAGTAGATGCTCCAAGGTTAGTGTGCTGTATCTATAACAATATATTGCATGTTCAGCATGGTGGCATATGAGATTTTGTTGTGAGTCCTGCCAGACTGTATTTTGCATCAGCTGTTCACTCAACCAAGCAGAAAGTTGGATTGTGTCATCATCTAATTGACTGAAACATTGCAAAAGAAGCAGACAACAGACATGGTGGCATCACTATATTCAACATAAAAATCTAAGGTCAAGATTCTGAGCACAGCTACACTGGTGTTAATCCAAAAAAACGCCATTAATGTCAATGGAGTTACTGGAGACTCTGTTGATTTCAATGGCATTACTCTGTAGTTACACCAGTAGTAAACTCAGAATCTGTCCTGGAGGGTTTGGTTTTGGATTTCACAGTAGTTTTGCACCAGAAAAACTCCTTTGTCTAATTTAGAATAGGGTAAGAGAGGTCAGAATTAGGACTGTTTCTGATTAGTCATTGCTTTAAAACACTGAAGATACCATAAAGAGAGTGGGAAAATATATACAAGTTATTGGCACTCGGTAAGTGACAGAAGACAAGTGAAATTTCCTCTGATGTTCACAAAATGTTTGCAGTGTTGTTGTAACTGTGTTGGCCCCAGAATATTAGAGGGACTAACTGGGTGAGGTAATATCTTCTATTGCACCAACTCCTGTTGGCAAAAGACAAGCTTTTGAGTTGACCTGGAGCTTAGAGAGGTCATGTATTGAAGGGCAAATCCTGCTCACATCGCTCCCCGCACTCCGTCTCTGGGTGCAAAGAGCCCCCAGCAGGAAAAGAGTTCTGCAGTATAAAGCAGGAAAGGGCTTGGGAATGGCCATGCAAGGTCATCTGCTATTTAGTGCAGAACGCAACTATGCAGGGGGCTCCGTGTGCAGCAGTGCATGGGAGTGGCGGTGGCTCAGAAGAGGAGCAGGGACCATAGCCTGCCATTCCAGCACTTGATCAAGATACTCAACTAGGCATTGGTGGGTACATTTGCTTCTAAGGGCCTGATCCTGGGATTTCAATGGGAGCTGAGGGTGCCCAACTCTGAGATGAGAAGAGGCATTTCAAGGAATAGAATTATACTCTATTAATGTGTCAATCTTAAGTGGAATGGAGTTCCCCAGGGAAAGATTTATGCATTCAACTGCTTGTCTTCTGTCTCTGTTGGCTCAATGACCATCACCATTTTGGTATTCAGGTTCCTTGGACTAAAATGCTAATAGAATCATTGTCCATTTCAGAGTTCACAATGAAGCTGGTGCCAAACCTCCTCCTTTGCTTGCTGCTGGTGGTGAAACTGTATCACACTGAAACAGCAGATGATGAAGAACCACAGCCACCTAAAGGGCCTTGTGCAAACTGGATGGGAGGAGCACCAGGCTATCCAGGCCACAACGGTCTCCCTGGCAGAGATGGAAAGGATGGGAAAGACGGGCAAAAGGGAGAGAACGGAGAGCCAGGTCTGCGTGAGGCTTTAATATTCTATACCATTTCAATCAAACATGACCTGATTTCTTTTGGAAGGAAGCCTCAGTAGGTACAGGATTCAAAGTTCATGGAGGTCAATGGAAAGATTTCCAATGACTTCCATGGGCTTTGAATCAGGCCTAAAATTCTCAGAGCTATTTGGAGGTAAATGTGTCATCCCATATTTAGCAAATGAGAGCACAAGGCACAGAATGTGTATATAGACGAGGGGACAAATATATGCTTTGGCTGGAAAGTTCTGAAATGTTAGGAGTCAGGTAACCATTTAGAGGAAAGAATTTTCCTGGCTTCTTCCCTATAAAGAAACCACTGATTCTGTGTAATTATCTGCTCCTGTTGGTGTCAGAGCGTTAAATGAATGTTTAAGGACCTGATTGTTGTTTTTATTTCAATGCAGTGTACAGTTATTTTGCATTACGGAGAAAGCTGGTCAAATTTGCCAATATTTGTTTGTATTTGAAGTCACTGTATTATTATCAGATATCGACATTACCAGCATTTCCATTTTAAGCAACTATTTTATGTCATTTATAAAATGTAGCTCTCACCTGAAATTTGGCTTAGAAGGTCTCTTCTCAAACAGCTGAAATAATTTTTGGGTTATGGTTGGTTAACTTTTTGGTTAGCTTTGGTTTTTTAGGTGAAAAACTTCAGTTTATGCTTTTGAGGATTCTAGAAATAAAATTAAAAATGACAATTATTTCAATTACTGTGCACGTGCATTAACATTTCTAACAGCTATCACTAATTCAAATCTTCGGATCAATATCTGCTTACAAAATAAACTGGGAAAAATCAGAACTATTGGAACTCTCCTGGTTGGCAGCTAATGGGGCTTTCTCTCAATGGAATTTCCAGAGGCAAATTGATGCAAGTGAGTACCTAGGTATAAAAGTACCAAGAAATATTAACAAACTAGTGAAAATAAATTTAGATTCTGTACTCTTCCAAATAGTTAGTGATACAAATAGGGGCCATCGTTCATCCCTCAGGCTGTGAGGAACGGTTCACAGAATAAAAATGTATATCCTGCCTCAGCTCCTCTATAGTTAAAGGATATGGCTGTACTGTCTGGGCTTTAGGACCCTGCAATGTGGGAGGGTCCCAGAGCCCGGACAATGAAACAGCTCCACAGCCCAAGCCCCGCGAGCTTGAGTCAGCTGGCATGGGCCAGCCGTGGGTGTCTAATTGCAGATGACATACCCTAAGCAGTATACCTGTATATATCCCTCTGACTTATCTGTGTATATCCATCCAACTTATTTTAGAAAATTTAATAGCATTATTAGAGCCTTCCTGTGAGTCTCTGATCAGTGACCTTGATTACCACCTCCAATCCTTAAAGCCAAGGGGGTTTGGTCCCCCAGACTTACAAAATTAATATTATGCTTTTATCATAGAAAATGGAGGGGGGGGAGAAATGGCAGATGAAATTCAATGTTGATTAAATGCAAAGTAATGCAGAGTGGAAAACATCATCCTAACTATCTATACAAAATGATGGAGTCTAAATTAGCTGTTACCACTCAAAGAGATCTTGGAATCATCATGGATAGTTCTCTGAAAAATTTGCTCAATGTGCAGCAGCAGTCAAAAAAGCTAATGGAATGTTAGGAACCATTAGGAAAGGGATAGATAATAAGACAGAAAATATCATGCCACTTTATAAATCCATGGGACACCCACATCTTGAATACTGGGTGCAGTTCTGGTCACCACATCTCAAAAAAGATATATGAGAATAGGAAAAAGTACAGAGAGGGGCAACAAAAATTATTAGGAATATGGAACAGCTTCCATTTAAGGAGAAATTTAAAAGACTGTTCAGCTTCGGAAAGAGACGACTGATGGGGGATATGATAGAGATCTATAAAATCATGAATGGTGTAGAGAAAGTGAATAAGGAAGTGTTATTTACCCATTCACATAACACACACACCAAGGATCACTCAATTAAATTAATAAGCAGCAGGTTTAAAACAAAAGGAAGTGCTTCATTATATAATGTGCAGTCAACCTGTGGAACACATTGCCAGGAGATGTTGTGAAGGCCAGAAGTATAACTAGTTTAAAAAAAGAATTACATAACTTCATGGAGGATAGGTCCATCAGTGGCTATTAGCCAGGAGGGTGAGGGACACAACCCCATGCTCTAGATGTCCTGAAACCTATGACTTCCAGAAGCTGGGACTGGCTGATAGGGAATGGATCACTTGATAAATTGCCCAGTTCTGTTACTTTCCTCTGAAACACCTGGCATGGACCATGGTCAGAAGACAGGATACTGAGCTAGATGAACCATTGGTCTGACCGAGTATGACCATTCTGATGTTCTTATGTCACAGATGCCAAAATGGTTCAGCATGTCAACACCCTTATACTCACATGGGTGGAAACTGAACAGGTATTAATGCACCTAATTCCCCCGCAGGTCTCCTCTTTTTGTCCAATGGAAAAAAGAGAAGGTGCCTACAGCGGTGGCTGCATGAAGGGTCAGGGCTATCCTAGCTAAGAAGTTCCAATTTGCCATCATGCAAAAGCACCTATTTGGGACAATTGGGAACAAACCTACAATTTGGAAGTACTAGCTGAAGAGGGGCATCGTATGGATTTCCGAATTAGTCAGCTATGAGGGTTTTGTCCCTTTTCTAACACTAAAACAAAGTTATGATCTGCCAACCTCAGCTGCGTGGCAGTACTTTCAGTTCAGACATTTGCTAACGTATCAATTTGGTTAGGATGACCTGGACTGCCCGAGGTCCAGAAGTACTGGCAAGTACTTAAAAACACTCCAAAAACTCCTCAGGCCCATGTCCATTATGCATACTTTGTTAACAAAGAGGAACTCGATTAGTCTGGAGTTCTTTGTGAAAGTATGGGAAGGCGATTTATCACTGCCCTTAAAAGAACCCCAATGGCAGAGCATATTACAAAAAATTAAAAATGCTTCAGTGGATTGCAGGCTACCCTTGCTGCAACAAAACACCACAGAGGTTGCAAAAGGCCATATCCCTGGATGTTTGTGGGTGCTGTAACAAAGAAAAAGGAACTCTGATGCATACGCAATGGGACTGTCCAAAAGTCAGGCAACTGTGAAAAGAGGCGGCCACAAGCGTTAAAATAATGTCCAGCTTCAGCTGAAAATGATATCCTAGGTTATTTATCTGCTAAGCTGGGTTTAACTGTGCCATAAAGACGTTGGATTTTGAGGGCAGCAGTGATCATCAAATGCATGATTTTACAAAAATGGAAGAATAGGCTTATGCCCAACATAAAGCAGTGGTGTTTGGACCTGTCTGAGTTAGCAGCCAAAGAAAGAATAGCTTATGGCCATAGAGAGCAATTACATTGATTTGAAAAAATGTGGACCCCCCCCCACCTTTTTTGAATAAAAAAGTTGAGATGGCTCAAAGAATGGCAGACCTTCATTCCACCTAACCCCTCCTCTCCTGTGCACCCTGCCCTCAGCTGGTCTGCTCCTTCCCTCTCCCTATTTATGCTTGGCTTCTCCTGTTTTATTACTGTTACCCCCACCCTAACACATTATGTCTATGCAGTATTGTCTGGTCAGATTTTGCAGCTTTGACAGCTTGTAAAACTGTGTAATTCCATCATTCTGTTGGAGATCCGATGAAGCATGTGGTATTTGGAAACATACACTAGCTGTAAGTCATTTCCTTTTAGTCCTTTTCATTGTCTGTTTCTTTATGAAAATCAGTAAAATAATTAATCATAAAAATTATAACTGCAAAAACTTCAAAGTGGATTTTATGATGGGGCCAAAAGTGTGCCATATATGTCCATGCAGGGTGCAAATGATAGTCCCAAAGAGCACCAAGGGACCATTGCAGCCGTATCCACTGCAACCAGAGGAAACGGCTCAATAAAGCTAAGCATCAGATTTGAAATAGCTACACTCCCTTGAAGTATGGGTGTGAATTCCAGCAGGGTTGAGTCAACCCTTTGTCTTTCTGAGATAAATTGAGCTCCATGTTGGAGTTTTTTTTATGGAAGTCTTTTGAATAAGGATTTAAAATCTCATGGGCCTGTTTTCAATAGGCATTAGTGAGCCTATTAAATATCGCCCAACTGGCCACTGGCCAACATCTCCCACTGTTCTCAGACAGGAACTGAGTTTAGAGAATTATCATATCAGCACATATGCTGATGTGAGTCTGATTTGGTTTATTGTTGGAAATTCCCAATACGATCACTCTAAACCATGAACGCCAAGTTTGTATAATTCTTGGTGGTGCCCAGAATGGGTCCAAGCAGAGCCATTCCATCCATAGGACAGACTGGGGCAACTGCCCCGGGTCCTGCGCTTTGAGGGGCCCCATGCATCAGGGGGATGTGGGGTCCAGGGTGGCCTGGGGAGTAAGCGGGGGGGCTCATGCTGGCAGCAGCAAGCAACCCGACCCAGCTCACCCCGCTCCGTCAGCTCCCAGCGTAGCTCGGGGGAGGGGGCGGAAGCCAGAAAGAGGTGGGGCAGGGGTGGAGACTTGGGGGAATGGGGGAGGGTCGGAGGAGCAGGGGTGGGAAGAGATGGGGCAGGGATGGGGGATTGAGGGAAGGGGAGGAATGGAGCCGGGGTGGGGGCGGAGCAGGGGTGGGTAGAGGTGGGATGGAGCAGAGTGGGGCAGGCTGGGGCCAGGCCCTCGCTGACCCCCCCAGGCCGCCCTGGACCCAAGTCCTGCTGAAGCATGCGGCCCCTCAAAGCGCGGAGCCTGGGGCAGTTGCCCCAGTCCGTCCTATGGACAGAAGGGCTCTGAAAATATAAGCCCAAACATTGGTGGAGCCGGGCCCATGTTCCTGAATATTGGTGGACCATGGGCCCATATAACTCGCCACCTGTGCTCTAATCAAAATAACTTTCCCCCGTAGGTGAGCCAGGCCCCAAAGGGGATACTGGAGAGGGAGGAGCTCCTGGCACTGAAGGTCCAAGAGGATTTCCAGGAATCCCAGGGATGAAAGGGGAGAAGGGAGAAGGTGCTTACATTTACCAATCTGCCTTCAGCGTTGGGCTCACAAGCAGAGCCCCCGTCCCCAACATTCCCATCAGATTCACAAAAATCTTCTACAACGAACAAAATCACTACGATGAAACCACAGGGAAGTTCCACTGCAGCCTCCCAGGCCTGTACTATTTTGCGTACCACCTCACTGTGTATATAACAGATGTGAAAGTCAGTCTGTACAAGAAGGACAAGGCAGTGCTATTCACCTATGATCAGTTCCAGAAAAACAATGTTGACCAAGCTTCTGGGTCTGTTTTGCTTCACCTGAGTGCTGGAGAAGAAGTTTGGCTTCAAGTGTATGGAGAAGAAGAAAAAGAAAACAATGGAGTCTATGCTGATAATATCAATGATTCTACTTTCACAGGTTTCCTCCTTTATCCAGACGTGGATCTTCATTAAAGTGTGAATCCAGTACATGAGGGAGGAGAGGAAGGATTAGCCAAAGAATTGATTTGGGAACACTCTAGGTTTTCCTAAGCACTATTTCCACATTGTGGTTACTGGAAAACACAGTGTTTTGTAGGGCTTTAGACTAGGTATTATAATCACCATGGATGAAATCCTGGCCCCATTGAAATCAATGGGAATTTTTCCATTGACTTCAGTGGGGCCATAATTTCACCCCACATCGCCACTTCTTCCCTCTTTCCAAATTCTGAGCCCAAATATCAATATATTAATGAAAGAAATAGACAGAGCTAACATAGTGCCTAGTCCACTGGAGTCCTGTTCCATGACAGAGGCTCCCAAGTGCTATGATAATTCAAATAATAAATATAATCATAAATTATACAGCTCCTTGAAATATTTTTGAAATTCATAATTTTGACAAAAAATTATCAAAATTTTGAATGTCAATGACAAAATTCACAATTTAGAGCTGGCTGAAATTTTTCAAAATGTTGGTGAATTTTTCAGTCAAAATTTCAAATTTTTACCAAAATAAGGAACAAAGTATTTCATGAAAATTATATGAAACTTGTTCCTGTTTTGCACCCAGCTCCAATAAACACAACCCATTGCCATTGTAATCCTGCAATTTACTCAGGCCTTCTAACTCCTCCCATTGTTTAGTGTTTTTCCTAGTAACATTATGTCTAATTTAGATTGCAAGCTCTGTGGGCAGGTGTTGTTTCTTTTTATTTATCTGTAAAGCATTACATACACCTATCACGCTACATAAAGAACCATAAAAACAACTCAGGGCTACTACCATCTTGAATAGTAGATTGTTCCAGAAGCTTCACTTCTTTGGAGACCATATTTCTGTGACTGTTCTAAAATCATGGCATCCCCCTGCAAATCACATACCAGATATTTGGAGAATGGGAGGCACCAACAGGCAGCTGGGCAGGTATTTAAATATAAACACATCTCTAATTAAAACACTGGATCTGCATTGTATTTAAAGATGTAGCAGTTCAGCACTCGTACTGTAATATGTGTTTGGTTTGACAGTATCTTATAGCTTTAATTTCAGCTGGAGGTCAGGAATGAATTGTTAATTCACCTAGAATCTTCTGTGCCTTCTTCTCTATGAAAAAGCCAGTAGTACCTTCAGTTTAGCAATCGCCTTTCCATCCTATAAATATAGATCCATTAATGATTAGAACACCTATCAGGAGATCCTTATCTGGTGTAAATGAGCATAGCTCCATTGACATCAATAGAGCAACACTGATTCACATCAGCCCAGAAACTGGCCCACTTATCTGCAAGACTAGTTCTATGTTGCTATGATTATTAGGATTGGTGATCTTAGTAACATTCCTACCATGAGCTGATCTCTCTCATAGTTTCTTGTTTGATTTTATCTAAAAGAAAATCAGCTTCTCTGATAGATTTAGAGATGAAGAATCCAGTTTTGCTTTGATAGGTTGGTTGTTTTGGTTGGTTCCTAAACTGACACATTACTCTAAATGTAGAATAGTATCACTGCTTCCACTAAAAATTGTTTTCATACCAGTATTTTCTACACTCCAATGAATTAACATATTATAAATAAAAATATTTGGCTCTCTCACTAAATCTCTCTGTGGCTTTTTTGTTGTTGTTGTTGTTGTTATTTTGGTCAAGGCTGACAAAGAACTTTTTTTCCTAACATAGATGGGCAGCTCAAAAGCCAGGTGCTGAGCCATTTAAAAAAATCTAGGAGGAAAACTGAAAGATTCTTAAGCTGTGTAAAAATAACATAAAGAAGGTCCTCAGTCCTTTTTTGATGCACACTTGTTTTCCCCAGGAATTGAAATGGGGGTTCAAATTTACGGGGAGGGGGCTGGGGGGGGGCGAGATGAGGGCTAAGGGATGAGACCGTGAGGGCAAAGGTCAACTTTATGGCACAATAGTAAAAACAGAAAAATATTTCATGACCATTTTATTAGATTTAACTCATATTTTAAAATCACACAAATTAAAGTTGGCTACTCAAGCCTTCTATGAAGTACTACACCTATCTCCTTCTTGGTTTCTTCTTGTAATTTTGCACACCTCTGTTAATGCAATGCAGTACTACCAAATGCAATGCAATACTTCTGGTCCTTCAATTGACATGCTCATTAGTTCATTCATATGATCAGGCAGAAGGTGACTTCTTTCAGAACACAAAAATATCTTCAATGATGAAAAAGAATGCTCAGCTGTAGCGGTTGTGACTGGGAGTAGCAAGAGAAGAATTCCTACTTCTTGCATCACAGGAAACATAGCACAAAGATCAGGTCGAGCCACTAGTAATGACAAAAAAGAAGTTGAAGTCAAATTTTAATTCATTCGTCGTGTGACATTCCACTGTGTGCTCAAATTCTCTATTCTGCCCTAATCACATGGCAGACCCATTGCTGGTAGTACCTCCCTCCACTCAACTGTCGACGCTTTATAAGACAGGCATTTGTAAAAGATACATCCAGAAGTTGCTGTTGTAGATTTGTGAGTGTTGGTTTAACAAACACTTCTTGTCCTCTTCACTTAAGGAATCAATATAAGTTTCTTCATTAGTCAAGTTCTGGACTGAAGTCCTTGCTTCTTCTTCTTCCAGTATGTTTTCAATGGATCTCTCTCTGATTGATCCAAGTATGGCTTCTATTGCTGGACAAAGATCGACTACTATTGTAACAGATGCCTGGATGGCATTGTTTAATGACCCAAGTGGTTTCAACAGTAGACTTACAAGAGACAGAATGGTGATTGTCTTCTCTGAACACAGAAGCAAAAGTAGTCCACCAGTCTCACTACTTAGATTCACCCCATCTTGGTAGATACTTTCCAAAGCCAGTAATAATGCTTGCAGTAATTTTAAGACATCAGCCAAGGATCGCTCATGAGAAAGCCAGCGGGTATTCCCACTTTGGACTAATATGAACTTCAGTCCCAGAGCACCTTCTATTTTTTCCCCAAGGTGTTCAGTCTTTTTGGACTCTTGTTGAAAAAAAGAGTATAATGAAGACATTAAATTTATGGCTTTTTTAATGTCTTTTGAAGATTCTGCAGCTCGTACTAGTGCTAGTTGAGTCGATCATAGAATCGTAGGACTAGAAGGGACCTTGAGAGGTCTTCCAGTCCAGTCCTCTGCACTCAAAGCAGGACTAAATATTATTTAGACCATTCCTGACAGGTGATTTTCTAACCTGCTCTTAAAAACATTTAATGATGAAGATTTCACAATCTCCCTAGGCAATTTATTCCAGTGCTTTACTACCCTCACAGTTAGGAACTTTTTCCTTTTGTCCAACCTAAACCACCTTGGCTTCAATTTAAGCCCATTGCCTCTTGTCCTATCCTCAGAGGTTAATGAGAATTTTTCTCCCTCCTCCTTGTAAAAACCTCTTATGTACTTGAAAACAGTTATCATGTCACCACTCAGTCTTCTCTTCTCCAGATTAAATAAACCCATTTTTTTCAATCTTTCCTCATAGGTCATGTTTCCTAGAACTTTAATCATCTGTGTTGCTCTCCTTTGGACTCTCTCCAATTTGTCCACATCTTTCCCGAATTGTGGTGCCCAGAACTGGATGCAATACTCTAGTTGAGGCCGTATCAGCGTGGACTAGAATGGAAGAATTACTTCTCATGTTTTGCTTACACCACTTCTGCTAATACCTCCCAGAATGATATTTGCTTTTTTTTTTTGCAATAGTGTGACACTGTTGACTCATATTAGTTTGTGATCCACTCTGACCCCCAGATCCCTTTCTGCAGTACCCTTTCTTAGGCAGTCATGTCCCATTTTGTATATGTGCAGTTGATGTTCCTTCCTAAATGGAGTACTTTGCATTTGTCCTTTTTGAATTTCATCCTATTTACTTCAGACCATTTCTCCAGTTTGTCCAGATCATTTTGAATTTTAATCCTACCCTCCAAAGCACTTGCAACCCCTCCCAGTTCAGTATCATCTGCAAACTTTATAAGTGTATTCTCTATGCCATTATCTAAATCATTGATGAAGATATTGAACAGAACTGGACCCAGGACCAATCCCTACGGGACTTTACTCGTTATGCCCTTCTAACTTGACTGTGAATCACTGATAACTACTCTCTGGGAATGATTTTCCAACCAGTCATGCACTCACTTTATAGTAGCTCCATCTAAGTTGTATTTCCCTAGTTTGTTTATGAGGTCATGTGAGACAGTATCAAAAGCCTTACTAAAGTCATACCGCGTCTACCGCTTCCCCCCTTTCCATCCACAAGGCTTGTTACCCTGTCCAAGAAAGCTATTAGTTTGATTTGACATGATTTGTTCTTCACAAATCCATGCTGACTGTTACTTATCATCTTATTATCTTTTAGTTGTTTGCAAACTGATTGCTTAATTATTTGCTCCATTATCTTTCCAGGTACTGAAATTAAGATGGTCTATGCAATGTGTAGAGGAGAGATTAGGGTTACACTTTTTTTTCTCTGAGCAAAGCTTGTACTCCACCATGTCTTCCAGAGAAGTTTGCAGCTCCATCAAATGCACAAGCAGCCATCTTTTTGGGGTCCAATTTACAAGCATTTAACTCTTCTAAGATGTGGGTTGTCACAGATGCAGCCAATACGTCTTCTATAACCTGAATATCTAGAAATGCATCTATTGGCCTACTTCTTAGGATTTACAGTGTCATAAATTAATAATTCATCATCTTCTTGCACTAACAAATTACAATGAAGGTGAGACACGTCCTAGGAGAGAGAATGGTCCTGCAGCAGAGATCCGCATCTCCTGTACCAGCAGCTGTAGGTGGAGACTCTGATCAGGAGCCTCATGGGCCCAAGACAGCAGCTCTATCAGGTGAACTGAAAGGGTGACTCCTTTTCAATGAACCACTAAGAGGGGTGTTAAGCTGTGCCCATGGGAAGTTGCCAAGACAGGATTCTTCCCATCAGGAGGGATAGCTCAGTGGTTTGAGCATTGGCCTGCTAAACCCAGGGTTGTGAGTTCAATCCTTGAGGGGGCCATTTAGGGAACTGGGGCAAAAATTGGGGATTGGTCCTGCTTTGAGCAGGGGGTTGGACTAGATGACCTCCTGAGGTCCCTTCCAACCCTGATATTCTATGATTCTATGAAATCCAAAGGAGACTTATCTATCCACCTACCCACCCTATCTAACTCAACCATACCTTACACCCATGTTTTTATATCTCATCCACCATTATAGTCTCTGTGCACCTTACAATGTATTTCTTCTTCTCAAATGAGACAACCTTTAGCTACCCCATGATATGTTGTCCTATGATTATTCTTCCAATGCTTCACATGTGTTTCCACTAAGCACTTTTGTGTAGCATATGCAAAAAAAATTGGCTCTATCTCTCTGCCCTGCCACACACAGAGATCTCTTGCTTGACAGCCTTCCTGTAAGATAAAGAGAACAACTCGTGGAAAGATTTATTTCCAGATTGTTTGCTCAACACTAACAATGAATCTAAATCCATCATGAATGGCCTCCCTAAGAGAGAATCCCCTAAGGGCCATGAGATTTAAACAAGGAAATGTCAATGATGGATTTCGTAACAATCAATCTGATCATGTTTAATGCAGCTAGCTTGAGAAGGTCCCCCCCTCCACTCCTTCCTGCCAGGCATATTAATATAAAGAGAATGGAAAAACAAACTAGTCTGTATGCAAGAAAGGGGACAGAAATGTAGTGACTGCTGTATCTAATGGTGTAAGAGGCTTAGACCAAATGCACCTAGGTTAGACCTTTTATAGCATTATTAAATTTTGAGAATCTAAAGTTTCCGAAAGGCATGGAAGTAGAAATGAATACGGTGCTTACAAATAACTGGACTAAGCACTGGGAGTAAAACCAAATTTAAAGATTCCCAAGCTGGTTTCCTAGAAGGAAACCAATGTCAAAAACCACTTCAGGGCTGCCTACACAGCAGGTACAAATGTACTTCTAGTGTTGCCCCATATACCAGGAATGGACTGCGTGTACTTCCAATAAGGGAGATAGGATGCTGCTGCAGTTCAGGCAGTAGACTAGGACTCAGAAGACCTGGGTCCAGTTCTTGACAGTGCCACAGACTACTTCTTTACATATTTTATGTTGTATGCTTGAATCTGGGGGACAAAATTTCCAACTCCCAGCCACACGATAGATTTCTTATCCACGTTGTGAATGTTGATTGCATATTCTGCACTTGTTCCACCTGCAGAACTTTCACCGATGCCAATGGCAATTTGCATCCAAAACTACAGTAGCACATATGATAGATCAATGCTACATTGTGGATCCAAGGATAATTTTGCCCCTAATCAAAGACTGATTTGAAAGCCTGAACCTTCTTATCCGCTACTTTCATCCTTTCATCTCTTCACTGTCATTAGTCTGCAAGAATTTACATCATTACTCACTTTTAAACTGTAGGGAAAAGCGCAGGATTGGGAGTCAGGAGGAACTGATTATAACCCAGAGGTGGGCAAACTATGGCCTGCGGGCCACATCCGGCCCACAGGATCATCCTGCCCAGCCCTTGAGCTCCCAGCCAGGGAGGCTACCCCCGGCCGCTCCCCTGCTGTCTCCCCTCCCCCGCAGCCTCAGGTTGCCACGGGGGCAGTTCAGCTTGCACCCGCCCACTTACCAGGCTTTCCAATAAGCCTGTCCTGCCATTCTGAGTGGCATGGTAAGGAGGCGGGGAGCAGGGGGGTGGAGGGTTAGATAAGGGGCAGGAGGTCCTGAGGGTCAGTCAGGCAACGGGGAGCAGGAGGCGGTTTGATAGGTGTGGGAGTCCCGGGGGGGCAGGGAGCAGGGAGCAGTTGGATGGGGCAGGGGTTCTGTGGGGGGGAAGTCAGGGGACGGGGAACAGGGGGAGTTGGATAGGCGCGGGAGTCCTGGTGGGGGAGGGGCTGTCAGGGGGTGGAGGTGTGGATAGGGGTCGGGGCTGTCAGGGGACAGGCAGCAGGGGGGGTTGGATAGGGGGTCGGGTCCTGGGGGGGCAGTTAGGGGTGGCGGATCCTGGGAGGGGGCGGTCAGGGAACAAGGAGCAGGGGGGTTGGATGGGTCAAGAGTTCTGAGGGGGGCAGTCAGGGGGCAGGAAGTGGGAGGGGGTAGATAGGGGCAGGGGCCAGCCTGTATTGGGAGGCACAGCCTTCCCTACCCAGTCCTCCATACAGTTTTGCAACCCCGATGTGGCTCTCAGGCCAAAAAGTTTGCCCACCCCTGTTTTAATCCTTGCTCAGCCACTGGCTCACTGTGTGTAGCCTTTCTGTTTCCTTATTGGTGTTCAGAAATATACATATCACAGGGGTACCATGCGGGTTGATCAGTTAATGTCTCTGCAATGTTCTGAACATATCAAGCACTATAAGAATAATAAATTTTATTAAATATAATCTCTTTTTATCCGTCACTGTATGTTTCATCACTTTTCAAGTTTGTACATCCTTGTCCATACTTCTCTCTGAGCTGCTGTTACCAACTTTGTAAAGTGTAAGGCTTTATTTTGCCTCATGATGAATTGTTTGAAAATAGTTAGTAATGAAGAGCATTATAGTTTGCATCATAATGAACACATGAAGGAACCACAGACAGCAGGCCCTAAGCAAAGACTCCACAGCTGAGCTATCTGGGTTTTGTTGAGTCTGAGAAGGGAGGTGACAGGCAGAATCATTTGCTGTAAAGATGTGAGGAGACAGATGACTTGGAGGCAAAATGTCAGCAATTCCAAAACAATTTGGAAAGTAGGCAGCAAAATAGAGAGACACAGTCAAAAATCGATTGCCCACTAGATGGCACTGCTGCTGCACTGGAACTATTCGATGGACAAGGACCATCAGGACTCTGAGAGTGATATACCAGAACTATACTTTCAGAGACAGAAGGCCTGCTTAAACCTGGTGTGAATGGGTGCAACTTCATTGAGCACATCTGCTTACATAAAATTTGGCCCTTAGGACAGAGAGGAATTACAAGAAAATAAATTTGGACAATAGCACGCAGGGCAAAAATGACATGTGAATTCAGAGTTGTTGTAACTACGGTGATCCTGGGGTATTAGAGAGACAAGGACGGTGAGGTAATATCTTTTATTGGACCAACTTCTGTTGGTGAAAGAGACAAGTTTTCAAGCTTTACACAGCTCTTCTTCAGGCTCGAGCTCTGTGTAAGCTCAAAAGCTTGTCTCTCTCACCAACAGAAGTTGGTCCAATAAAAGATTACTGTGACCAAGAATTTGGCTTCAGTTTCCTGAAGCACCTTGTAGCACTTTAAATGAAATGTTTGCAGAAAAGCCACAGAAGGGGTTTCAATTCAGAGAAATTATAACTTGTTTAATTGGACATAAAAAGAGTGGTGATAGTGTCAGGACCCTTTGGAATGCTTAGAGTAGTAATTAGTTTTAAAAATAAAGACTTAATTTAATAATAATTTAAATTAGAAAATTCAGTAAGGATGGCCATAGGGTGATGTAATTTCACTTCCTGTGGGGAATGACTAAGCAAAACCCCATAGAAATACATTGGAGCCCTTAGGAGTTGTCATAAATATAAAGGGAAGGGTAAACCCCTTTAAAATCCCTCCTGGCCAGAGGAAAATCCTCTCACCTGTAAAGGGTTAAGAAGCTAAAGGTAACCTCGCTGGCACCTGACCAAAATGACCAATGAGGAGACAAGATACTTTCAAAACCTGGGAGGAGGGAGAGAAACAAAGGGTCTGTGTCTGTCTATATGCTGCTTTTGTTGGGGATAGACCAGGAATGGAGTCTTAGAACTTTTAGTAAGTAATCTAGCTAGGTATGTGTTAGATTATGATTTCTTTAAATGGCTGAGAAAAGAATTGTGCTGAATAGAATAACTATTTCTTTCTGTGTATTTTTTTTTGTAACTTAAAGTTTTACATAGAGGGATTCTCTATGTTTTGAATCTAATTACCCTGTAAGGTATCTACCATCCTGATTTTACAGAGGGGATTTCTTTACTTCTATTTACTCCTATTTCTATTAAAAGTCTTCTTGTAAGAAAACTGAATGCTTTTTCATTGTTCTCAGATCCAAGGGTTTGGGTCTGTGGTCACCTATGCAAATTGGTGAAGCTTTTTACCAAACCTTGTCCAGGAAGTGGGGTGCAAGGTTTTGGGAAGTATTTGGGGGGAAAGACGTTTCCAAACAGCTCTTCCCCAGTAACTAGTATTTGTTTGGTGGTGGTAGCGGCCAATCCAAGGACAAAGGGTGGAATATTTTGTACCTTGGGGAAGTTTTGACCTAAGCTGGTAAATATAAGCTTAGGAGGTTTTCATGCAGGTCCCCACATCTGTAACCTAGCGTTCAGAGTGGGGGAGGAACCTTGACAGGAGTATATGAGGATCTCAGATAAGAAGCAGCTAGGGGTCATCTACAGGTCAGCTAAGAGAAACCCCATAGGAATATACTGCAGCCCACAAAAATATATGGGACTTCTGGTAAAGTCCTGGGACCGTCTAGAACCTTGTTGACAGTACTAGAACCCAAGATGGTGGCAGAGGAGGAGTTAACTTTGATGGACATATGCTAATACTGGAAAGCTGATTGGCTGAATTACAATAATTATGTTAATGGCTAAGCTTGAGCAAGCAAACAGTATATAAGAGTGAGAGCCAACAGGCTAAACCCTGTAGTTGGGGATAGTAGTGGGACCAGACCGTAAAGAAGAACAGAAGCTCTGGTAGCAGGGGATCGTAATGGGACCAAGGCCTGAAAGGAGAATAGAAGATACACTTACACAGAAGAAGCCATCCGAGAAGCACCAACAGAACCCTGCAAGGCAGAGAGCTGCTGGAAGAGTGGCCCTTGCAGCAGCTCAGGGTTACTGGGGCAACGGCCGCTTCTGCCACCCAGCCAGCAGAGGGCTGCCACAGCAGCCAGCCCAGCAGCTCACAGGCCTCTGTTTCTCTCTCACCCGAGGAGCCGTTTTACCTCAGGTGCAGCCAGCGACCGCAAGCAGTAGCGAACAGCAGATGGCGCTCACGAAATCCTAATCTGACAGATCAGGAGGACTGATCCAGAGATGAGTCAGAGGGATTTCAGGAAGCCTCTGTAAGTTTAACCTTCTTCTGTTTAATACCCTGGCGTGTATGGGTTTCAAGTGTAAATAAAGCTGAATGTCTGTGGTCTGAGTGAGATCTTCCCCCTACCCATCTAGTAATCGCCCGGCCAGCGCTTACTGGATGTGTAGTATTAAGTGTTTAGTGTTAAGTATTTAATGTTGAAAGCTTATATGTTTTAATGGTTATCTTATTACATGTCATAAAGTGATAAGTTTAGCGGTTGTATTGTTCTAAGGTATAGAGTATTAAGTGAATAATTACATTGTGTTATGTGTCCCTTTATTTGATGCGCCGCTTCATTCTTTCGTTGTAACCCTTGTCATTTCTCTCTCTATTCTTTTACTGTCACCATTTACTTCTTAATAAATTTTATTCCTGTTTCAAAAAGTATTACTGCTTACTTGTCTATTCCTCATCCTGTATCTGTGTCCTTTCAAGGGTCAGCAAGGCTAGCTTGCTTCCCTGGCAATTCCCTTTGGGCAGTTCATCATCTTGATTACAAAGTTAGATAAATCCATAGAGCAATTGAATACAAATCTTCTCGTAACATTATCTCACCCACCTTGTCTGTCTAATATGAATTCAGAGACAGACATCAAATTGTGATTGCTATAGCAAGTGGCCTAAACTCTTGTTTTCTGCAAGTTGTAATTAAGTTACTGACTATTTTACTTTTCATCTTGGGCCTGGGGCTTAATAGTATTAGAGACATCAAGATTTTGTAACCTAATTCAAGGGCTATCATTTGCATCTGAAACTCTGCAGAATGCCCCTAATAGATGGCGCAGGTAGCACGGCCTGTAGTTCAGGTTGCCTGACACTTTGTCAGAAAAATCAGTTTTCAGTTCCTTATAACTTTGCCAAACTTCATCTGTTTGGACTGAAATCTTAACTCAGTATATACTGAAGACTGTGAAAAGAGAAAAATATATTTTTCTATTAAAAATTAATACAAAAATGTGACAAATTTAACTCCATTTAAAAGCACTCCACAATTACTCCACGACTCTGCCTAAGCGAAAGTCTGTGCAGGTTAGAATGACACAATTAATTGGATTTGATTTGTTCCCATACTCCTCTTTTCTAATGGAATTACTTTATTCACATGTTCTCACAACACATTTCTGCTGACTTACTGTACAATGCATTGTTTCCAACTTGCAATGTGGTTCTTCTCTGTAGTCATATTAATCAAGGGCTCTCTGCCAGATAGTGTTACAGGACACTTGAAATACAATTGCAGCAAGTTGTCATACTATAAAATATACTTCATACAACCAAAAATAGCTTCCCCAGAAATCTAACATAATTGCAAGTGAGGAAAAAGTGGTCTGAATGCTCTCCAGGACAATTGCAGTATTAACACACAGTCCATCCTATGAAAAGGTTCAAGAACCACTGCTCTGTGCAGAAGTTTGGAGTGCAATTACCACGTATGTCCACTAGATGGTGCAAAGAAACTAATCATTAGAGGGCCCGCTCCCATTTAAGCACCTAAAAGTGGTCACAAGTGTCACATTAAGAATTCCTGGGTGCTGCTGAGCTCCTCTGAAAATATGGCTCATATAATACACTATGCCAGGACTGTGGCATAGGGGAACTGGGAGGTGGTGAAGGGGAGGTGTTCTTTTCCTAATGAATCAAGATGCTTCCATTCTGACTAAATCTCTGCCTCCAGTCCCAAATTACCATGATTTTATATGTATATTACACTTGACACTGCAGATTGTGCATTCTGCATAGTAAATATTTCAGATACACTATTGCCATGTCACAGATCTCCACTCTTGTAGCAATACATTTGCGTAGTTTGTCAAGAATAGGCCATTGGTCCCAATAATACTTTTATTTTATGTAGCACCTTTTTCATCCAAAGGCTTTATGAACACTGTGCCCAACTCATTGTTGCTCCCCAGCTGCTTTGTACAGGCTCTGCAGGCACAAAGAGGCTGTAGAGCAGACATAAGCCCCTCTGAGGAATAACAAGGTCTCAGGAGGCTTTTCTACTAAAGGAGCCACTAGTGCAGGGGTATGATAGGAAGTTTCTGGCTCAGTCAGAGGCTGACAAATAGTGAACAGAAGGCATATCATATGACAGTAGGTCCGAGGGATCCCCTACTCTATGTCAGGGGTTGAAACAGCTTCCAGCCACCCATAATAGGAAAGACACAAGTCACCTCTGATCTGTCCTTGCACCGGCCCTAGCACCAGGGACTACAAAAGTGCTACAACTGAGCTTTCCCCGGATGTGGAACTACTTTTACAGGAACACTCACAGGCTTGAAACCTAGCACATCCTTCAGTGCTTTGCTAAACTGGGGCCTCAGCAACTTGCCTGGACAGAGAGCCATTAGCAATGTATCTCCAGCTAGCAAAGATGCATAGAGACAGGCCACACCTGGAAACATTACACCCAGGTGGGGTTCATCCAGGATTTCTTTATAGATTTTTAAAATGGTGAAAAATAAACTATGAATCATTCACATATGTTTGCTGCACAATGATACAATGGTTCGTTAGCTAAGCGTAGGGCTTTATCCCAATCCCTTTGCTTTCTTTCATACCTACAGTCCCTTTCTAACAGTTTTAAATGGAACCAGCAGTGACTTTTCACTGTAGAGTATTTCCAAAGCAGCACAGCTCCTATTCCCATTCCAAATAACTACTGAGATCAGCGGTTGGCTGGGGCTGATTGAGGGACAGTACTGATCAGTGAAAAAGAGCTGCCCCTACAAGTGGCACAAGCACTTTCACGGTGGTTTCCCCATTGGAATGAAGGAGCGATTTGTGGTGTTTTCCTTCCGTCTCAGGCCCTGTGTGACCTTGCTACTTTTCAGTGGTTGCCACTGCAATAGCTTTAAGCTTGCCCCGGCAGGTGTTCTTGCAAGAATTTTCTAATTGCTGCCCTAATCCCTACGTACTGTGGGCGTTGTACTCCTAATAAGCGTGCAGCTCAATGAATGGTTCCCCCGGTCCTTAGGGTGCTTTTCAGGGCAGCTGCACCCATTCTTAAAAACAGCGACAGAAAAGTGCGGTGACCAAATGGGCAGTCAAGCTAAAGGGAGAAATTGCCACTTTTTACAAGCAGGGTGGGAAGCAGGGTCCCATGCCTGGTGTCTTCCCCTTTAGCTGTGACTTGTTTGGTAGTCGGAGCTGCTAGTAGGACATGGACCCAGGAGGCCCTGACTCCTGCTCCTGTAGCAATACATTAATTTCAACTGTAAGAGCATCCATTTTAAACCTGATACATCTGGAACTATAGAAAATGGGAAGGACTTATTTTTTATTGGCATCCATTGTGAAGCAGTTTCAAACGGCCACACACGCATTATGGCATTACCTGGGCAGCACATGGTTACAGGTCCTTTCAATATGCAAACATCATTCACAAAATAATGCTTGGTTCTGATCTAGCACTTTCCATATTCAAAGCACTGGATCAACATGAACTAATTAACCCTCTGGCATAGGAAAGGGTTACCCTATTGTACAGATAGGGAAATGGAGACATAAACAAGTCCCTAACTCGCCCTCCACTTCCTCTTCCAGATCCTCGGATGGATTGTGGCCTCCTGCAGTAAACCCCATGGGAGGGGAGCAAGGAGGGCAGAGGGCCCAGATCCTCAGAGGTATTTAGGTGCTGACTCCCATAGAAATCAATGGGAGTTAGGCACTTAAATACCTTTGGGGATCTGGCCAAAATCTCTGAGATTCAGCTCAAAGAGTTTCTCCGAATTCTTCTACTTGGCGCTTGCCTCAAACCCCGTGGAAGAAACTAGGGGTTGGCGCCAAGCTCTGCCATTCCTCTAGGTCACCTCTGACCCATGGGATCCACTGGAAGCACAAAGCTAGCCTCAGTGAAATGTATACTTCTGTACAGGATCCAGGCACCCACACAGCTTTCTCCAGCTCCCGGAGACTGCAGTTCCCCTTAAGCCATGTTACTATGGTTTCCCCACCTTGGTGCAGCTGTTTTAATAAACAGGTTTGTGTTCTGTCTGTCAATGAAGTGTCACATCTCCACTGGCGCAAAGCAGCCCTATAGATGGCACAGGTGGCCAGGCACAGATCATCACTTCCATGTAGGAGCAAGTTCCAGGGGCTCCTACACTGCCCCTCTCCCTGCAGCCTGTGTTGGAAGCATGGCCGGGGGAAGTGAGCGTGACTTGGGATTCCCTGCGCCCAACAATTCCTGTATGGATCCCTTGGATCAATGCACCGCTGGCCAAGGTGAAGGTGGCTGAAAGGAGAGCTGGCTGGAAATTTTCTAAATGGGAAATTCAATACTTTAAAAAGGAACACATTTTTCTCAAGAAAGGGACCTATTTGCCAACCTGCTGGACTAAAATTTGCTTTTAAAAACCACTGCCCCGTTGCCCCTAAGTCAGACTCTGCCCACCTTGTCTGTAGCTGGGGCCAAGGGCTACAGTGGTGTTTAGGGAATTTTCACAGTGGTGTTTAGGGAATTTTCACAATGCTGCTTGGCAAAGGTGAGATAAATTACACAAACTACAACCTGGAAGATGAAAAATAGAAATACTCACATATTTTCTGCAAATCCTCCCCTGCTTAGAGAACTTCAGTCTGAACTGTACCTGTTTTTTTCCAGGGACAGTCCTGATTTTGCATGAACATTTCACCTCACTTTCCTGATAACTGGGATTTTCAAAGAATAGTGCCACTGTGTGTATTTTAATATGCTGAATAAATGTGTGTTTAGAATGTGTGAGAAGGTAATTACCAGATTCCTCACAGACTGAGGAAGCTACATTAAGTCAATTGATATATTTAGGCTTGGAAGGCTTAGATTTTCATCAGCAGGAGTTGATAAACGTTCATTTCGCCATACCCACACATATTGATGAAAAAATATTTCAATCAATAGTAATCAAAATATACAAAGAAAAATGCTGCTTGAGATCCTAGAGTTAAAATCCAGTGTTTTAGACTTTTGAATTAGGCTTGTTACAAATGGATTAGAGAATAAATAGTAAAAACAGGGTATAATTTGTTGATATAACGACATTTACTTTATACATTTTGACATATTGATAATGTATGTTAACGGTTTATGAAGTTTTAACTTTTTGAATAGCAATGTGTACTGTCATTCAATAATTGACTGGACAAACCTGCACCACCCCATAATTTCACACAACTATGAAAATGTAAAACTAAAATCTAAAAAAAGATGAAAAGTAAATACTGATATTATCCATCAAAACTATAAACAAATAAAAATCAAATTCTGCCAAGCCTCAATATATTGATCCAGATCAAGTCCTTCTTCACTGAGAAAATACTGTGGATTTCCATTATTCATATGCAATATTTATGGCACAGCCTTTTCTTTTCAGCTTCAGAAATATTAACTCCAACACAAAAGAACCAACAAAACTAAAAACCATGCCAGATCTAAAATAGATCTTGTTGATTAATCTTATGAGAGCTTGTCTACAGCCCTGGAACTTTAGGTTCCCCTGCTAAGCTGGTAGTCAGTTCAGAAGAGGTACTGCAGAAATACTGTACACAGAGTAGAGCAAACTCCTTTTAGCCTTATAACTGCTGCTTTCAAGTAGATCCTCACAGTTATTTGACAAGATGTTGCCTGGCTCTTTTGTCTCTGTAACTGAAATTGAATTGTAAAATTTGAAGTATACACATATTTAAATTTTTTTCTAACACAACATGTATTAGGTGAAAAATCAGATTCCTGGGAAGGGGCATATCACAGGACAAGCTGGATTTAGTGCTTTGCAATGATTTGTTTTTATCTCTGCACTATACTATCCTGCAAAAGAGCACGAGCACTTTGGCCTCAATCCGACTTAGGATTATGTACATGATGAATGCGCCCCATGCGTAGTTCCTTTGAAGTCAATAGGATAATTCACAGTTGTCATAAATATAAAGGGAAGGGTAAACACCTTTAAATCCCTCCTGGCCAGAGGAAAAACCCTTTCACCTGTAAAGGGTTAAGAAGCTAGGATAACCTCGCTGGCACCTGACCAAAATGACCAATGAGAAGACAAGATACTTTCAAAAGCTCGGGGGAGGGAGAAACAAAGCCTCTCTCTCTGTCTGTGTGATGCTTTTGCCGGCGACAGAACAGGAATGGAGTCTTAGAACTTAGTAAGTAATCTAGCTAGATATGCATTAGATTATGATTTCTTTAAATGGCTGAGAAAATAAGCTGTGCTGAATAGAATGGATATTCCTGTCTGTGTGTCTTTTTGTAACTTAAGGTTTTGCCTAGAGGGATTCTCTATGTTTTGAATCTGATTACCCTGTAAGGTATTTACCATCCTGATTTTACAGAGGTGATTCTTTTACTTTTTTTTCAATTAAAATTCTTCTTTTAAGAACCTGATTGCTTTTTCATTGTTCTTAAGATCCAAGGGTTTGGGTCTGTGTTCACCTATGCAAATTGGTGAGGATTTTTATCAAGCCTTCCCCAGGAAAGGGGGTGTAGGGTTTGGGAGGATTTTTTTGGGGGGACAGATGTTTCCAAGTGAGCTCTTTCCCTGTTATATATTTGTTAGACGCTTGGTGGTGGCAGCAATAAAGTCCAAGGGGAAAAGGTAAAATAGTTTGTACCTTGGGGAAGTTTTAACCTAAGCTAGTAAAAATAAACTTAGGGGTTTTTTCATGCAGGTCCCCACATCTGTACCCTAGAGTTCAGAGTGGGGAAGGACCTTGACAACAGTGCATAAAGTTTAGCACCTGCGTAAGTCTTTTGACGAGCAGGACATTTGTTTGGACCCTGAGGCCAAGATCCTCAAAGGTATGACGTCGCTTAACTCCCATTGAAATCGGTATCTCTGACTGGGCCCGAAAGCCTCACTTTCTACTGCCCTGCAGCCTGTAAAGTCATTTATACTGGTGCAAAATGAGTGTAAAATGCTAGCTGTGATTCCAAATCAGATTCACCCTTTCATTCAGATACAGAGTGTTTGTACTGCTGTAAATAACTTCACAAGATGCAAGACAGAGACTCAAGCCTTAGGTAATGAAATGGTTGAGGCAGACAAAATGCCCTTTTAAAGCGACCTCTGTTGGACAGGCTTGGACTATATGATTATTTCCTGACAACAGGAAACTGCCTGTAGACTGACTAGACTGGGTTCACTTAGAGACAGTATGAGGATCAAGGGCATTCTGTGCTTAAGTTAACCAATGTCTTTTTAATATTATCCCCAAATGAACCAAACAATAGGTTATAGTTCTTGATGAGAAGTTTCACTGAAGAGTCTATAACTCTTTTAAAGAGCAGAAACTCCATTCCATTCTCACCCTAATAATAGAGAGAAACTTTCACTCTAAAGTCATCTTACAAAGGAGACTAGGTATAGATAGCATGTGTTTCAAGTTCTGGATAGCTTTAAGCTGGCTCTTTGATTTTAATCTTTGAACATGTTGTTCTATAGAGAAGGAGCTGGAAAGGACAGTGGACGATTCATGTGATTCAGATTAACTATTACTGGTATACTGACGTAGTGGGATGCGCTGCTTCTTGACAGGATGTGTGCAAATATGAGAATACCTAGACATGCCACAGCTCTTTGCTGATACAAAAAAGACGGAAAATAACCTTAGAAGCATCCCTATGAGAAATCAGGAAAAGTTTCACAACCTAGATGAAGCTGGTGCCAACAGTTCCCTAGGTGAAGCAAGTGGCTAAAATAGCTGGCCCAACAGCCATATACATACATGGACAGACACACACACACATAATCATCTCAATATTTGCTACCTCCTTACAACCCAGCAGCCATTTACTTTTAGCATCCCCCTAATCAGACTTGGGATTAGTTACATTCTGTAAACTAACACTTGGACTATCAGTATGGTTGCAACAGCGGCTACTACTAACACACCTGCAGTTACTGAAGTCAATGAGAGTATGTCTACCCTGCACCCTAAGCCTGGGCTCTGACTCAAGTTTAAGCCTAAGCCTCCCCCTTCCATCCACACACAAATCAGTCTGACTCGGGTCAGCAAATACTCAGGACTCAGACCCTAGGACCTTGCTGCAGGGAGTAAGTCAGACCCCAAGTCCTGATCGGACTCAGGTCCAAGCCCTGTCATTTTGCAGTGTGGATGTAGCTCAAGCTGCAATCCCAAGTCAAGTCTGTGTAGTGCAGCATGGACATGTTAGCACAGTTGCGAGACCCAGCTCCAGAATTTGTAAGCCCAAGTTTACAATGTAGTGTCGATGCTCAAGCGCAGGCTTGGAAACATTGAGTCCACAAGCTCGGGTCCTACTGCACATACCCTGAGAGATTTGCTGTTGTCTTCAGTGAGGAGAAGATTTGACCCTTCATCTTTAACCAGCATGTGCAGGAGAGGAAGAAGAGAAGACACACTATTAGCAACATCATTAGCTGGGAGAAACACTACAGTGACAGTGTGCAGAGCAGATGATGGAACGTTCCTGTCATGCAGTGCACGTAATAATCCAAAGGAACCTACTATGTCTGTGGGAGTATGACAGAAGTGGCAACTACATAAATTTCTTTCCCATTTTTATCACGTAAAACTTGTCTAAGGACAAGCTTTATTTTACAGTAGCTGACTTTACACATAAGCTAAGGAAAGGGAGAGAGACAGAGGGAGTATTTTATTCCTGAGGGCATTCTGCGCCAAAAATTTCAAGAGTCTGTGCACAGTATTTTAAAATTCTGAAAAATTCTGCAAGTTTTGTCAATAAATAAATGCAGAGGCTCCAGCATGGCAGTGGGGAGCACAGGCCACTGGCTGCACAAAGGTGGGAGATCACCCTGCAGACCCCCCACTCCCTAGACACAGACTCAGCAGTGAGGCTATATCTGACCTTGACAGCACAAGGCCTAGGCCTGCCCCAGAAACACCGTGGGGCCCTGCCCCTCTTCGCCAGGTGCAGGGCAGGCAGGCTCAACCAGGCATGATCCAAATATGGAGGGGCTCAGTTTGGGGGCGGGATTCAGGTGTGGGGTGAGAGGATTCTATGTGGGACAATCTGAGTGCAGGCAGCTCAGTGGAGGGTTTAGGTGTGGGGAGATCTTGCTGCACAGAGGCTCGGGGGTGGGGGAGGTGTACAGGGGCAATGGCACTCTGCAGGGGCTTCCAGGTGAAGTGGTTGGGGCTCAGCAGATGGGTCTGGGAGGCTCAGCAGATGGGCCTGGGTGGTGGGGAAGTGGGGCTTGGTGGGGGTCTGGGGTCAGTGGCATGGGGGTCTGGATATGCAGGGGGTGGGGATTTGAGTGCAGGGAACTCAGTGAGGGGTGGTCTCCGTGCAGGGGTCAGAGTCCGGAGGCAGGGAGTCTGAGTGAATGGGTGGGGGTCCGGAGGCAGGGGGCTGAGTGAATGGAGGTTCCAGATTCAAGGGTTGAGGTTCAGCGTGGTGGGGTCCAGGTATGGAGGGCTGGGGGGTTTTGGATGTACTGGGTGATGCTTGGCGGGGGTGTCTAGGTAGGAAGTCAGGATGTACAGGGGGTTGGATGGATGCAGGAGCATATCCCCGTACAGTGACCCCCCTCTCCCCACAGCTGAGGAGCAATGGGGGCAGGAAGCAGGGGAAGATGCTGAGCTTCCTGTGGCTGCAGGAGATTTCTGGGGGTGGGTCTGATGCAGCCCCAGCCACTCTTTGCATGGGAAGAGGAAGTCCAATCATCTCCTGCCTCCAGCCCCAACAAGACTAGCAGTTGATCCTTGCTCAGGGTAGGAGCCACAGGCTGGGGTGTCCCCACCCCCATGGTGATTTACCTCTCTGCTTGTTGCTCCGGGTTCCTGAAACTATGCACTTGCGCTGCTAGGGAATGGTGTGTGACAGCTCTTGCAGCTTCCCTTTGCTTCCCTGTCAGAAAGTTATGTTTCTGCATGGAAGCAAAGAAATCTGTGGGACATATGGAATTCTGTGCACGTGCAGTGGTGCAGAATTCCCCCAGGAGTAGTACTTCAAGATAAAAATAATCAAAACTATGCACAGAATAATGTGCGAAAAGCTAGAAATACAGAGTTGAGTAAACTGAAGCTTTATTATACAGTGTGGTAAAATACCAGTACTTCTCAGTAGTATAGGTGAAATTTAGGAAGTGTGGGGCCTTTAGTTCAACCTCCTCAAATCTTTTAAACAGGAGTCACATGTGAAAAGGAAATGAAGGTCAATAGCTGTGTAGGGCCCCAAGGGTCCAGCTACAAAGGCCAGAAAGGAAATTACAGCTGGCATTAATACTGCTGTCAACTCAGAATGAAGAGAGTATAAAAGAAGAGATGCCAAAAGGAGAATTTGAACTTACATGGTTTAGAAATGCAAATGGAGCCAGGTAAGGCAAAGACACTAGCCCTTCACTTTTTTTTAAATGAAGACAGCATGCTCTGAGAGAGTTTTGCTCAAGTAAGGGCAAATATAAAGAGCAAGGTCTCACTGTAATAAAATAGGCACTGTCCTAGTCAGAGTATGGGAATGTGAAATACAACAATTTGGGTCAAAAATCATGGTTACAATTAGGCAATGGGCAGTTATAAAGGAGCAGCCTGTATATAATTTAGTCCAGAATAAGGATCACAGTCAAAGGTTAGTTTTTCTGATGAGAAATTATGGAATATAGTCAAACCTAAGATTAAACTGGGTAGCATTCCTGAATATGAAAACATATATACCAATTATAAACTTCCATTGTACCTTTTAATTGCAAAACTCAGTATCTGAACACTGGGAGGAGCAGGCACATGCCTTTCTTAAGTATAAATTGTACTAAGAGGTGGGATATAAAATTTATGCCTGGTAACAGTCAGCTTTAGCATACTTGTACTCTTCAACACGGTTATGAGCACATCAACTGCTTCAAGAAACACAAAATATTAAAATATATTCTGGCAAATCAGTGAAGGAAGAATTTAGTTTCAAACATTAAAATAGATCTGGGTATTTTAAATCTTCCTAAAGTGTGATCTAGGATCACAAAGTATTTTTCATTTTTTGGCATTTTAAGAGTACATTATTGCTATATTTATTGTTATTGAAAAATAAATTTCCTGGATGGAAGATAAAATAGCTATAGAAATTGGATATTAAAACCTGAAATTGTAGAAAGCACATTCCCTTCATAGTGCTATGTGTAAATACATTCAATGTTTTACTTAGAGAGACTGGATAGCTTAATCCCACACAATGAGAAACAAAACTCATCTAGCAGATGGTAAAGCCTGCAATTTGTCTTTGCCTAATAAATAAAGTAATGGTGAATGATTTTACAAAATTATGGCTCATCAGGGAATTTCAGTGCGTGACAACATCTATTAAACTGAAAGTACATCCCGGGGAGAGATTTTGTTCATATTTTATTCAACAAACACATCAGCAAATACAATTGAAGAAAATCTACATGTAACCTCCTCATGATAACAGTTCACAACTCCTTTCTTCTGTCATCTTTACTGATCTAGTTTCCAGCGGCTCTTCAGAGATAACATACAGATTCTCTCTGGGGTTGTTGTTTTTTTTTTTTTTAAAAACAAACAAAAGAGACAATCCTACAGGAGGATTCCACACCTTAGCATTGCATAGCTAGAAGAGTAATTTCACTGGATGTCATCATCATCAAAAAGATCTTCAAAATCTATTCCAAAAACAAAAGAAAATTAATACAGTGCCTATGCACATGCTATTAGCACTCTGCCCCTATTCAGCAAAACAATTAAGTATTTAATTTTTAGCATGTAACTGGTCTCATGTTTATACACTGTTGCAGGATTGGAATGTTAGTTGATAGTGTACCACACATTCAAGCTGAATTTGACACACATGCTTAAGAGTTTTGCAGATTCAGGACCCTGGGTTTCAGATCATAGCTATGTCTGCTACTCCCACGTTTCTTTTTCTAAGAATACACTGTAATCTCACCACAATATGCTTATGATGAAGCCCCTAGCACCCTTTGTTCTATTAAGTAACTTTGGGTTTTTTTGTGATGTGCATTGAAATCTGGGGTTTGTAACTTGTCAAGGTTTCATGTGCAGATGAGTCTTGTCATTGAAACCTAGTCCTTGTTAGACACTTGCTTATGTGAGAATATTACCATACAATTTGCTATTATTCACAGTTTCAGTTTGGGAGAGGTCCAAGGTTAGATCCCCTTGCTATTCAAATGTCTTGACTTAAATGCACTGGTGGAACTTTATGGAGATGCCTGCATGGCACTTATGCCTGGCTCTACTCTATACAGTCACTCTTTCAGTTGTAAGACACATGCACTAAAAAACTGGGTCATTCCAAGTAAAACCACTTTAATTTATGCGTTTACTAACCAGATGTAAAAACAACAACCCTAAAACACTTTGAACATAGACAGAACCCCTAAACAGTCTCAAGACATTTTTGAGATTAACCATTCTCCATAGTTTGTGACAATGCCGCCTGAACCACAGTAAGTTTTAGTAATACCATGGGTTTGTCAGTTCTTTGCTGTATAGCTGTCAAAGCTGTATTATTTACCAAACATGGAAAATGTGTATTGCCCAGGCATATGTTGTATTTCCAATCCAAAACTGGCCAAGAGCATCTTCGCAAGCAGGCTGGCTAACCTAGTGAGGAGGGCTTTAAACTAGGTTCACCGGGGGAAGGAGACCAAAGCCCTGAGGTAAGTGGGGAAGTGGGATACCAGGAGGAAGCACGAGCAGGAGCGTGTGAGAGGGGAGGGCTCCTGCCTCATACTGAGAAAGAGAGGTGATCAGCGGGTTTTCTCAAGTGCCTATACACAAATGCACAAAGCCTGGGAAACGATCAGGGAGAACTGGAAGTTCTGGCAAAGTCAAGGAATTATGATGTGATTGGAATAACAAGACTTGGTGGGATAACTCACATAACTGGAGCACTGTCATGGATTGATATAAGCTGTTCACGAAGGACAGGCAGGGCAGAAAAGGTGGGGGAGTTGCACTGTATGTAAGAGAGCAGTATGACTGCTCAGAGCTCAAGTATGAAACGGCAGAAAAACCTGAGAGTCTCTGCATAAAGTTTAGAAGTGTGAGCAACAAGGATGATGTCGTGGTGGGAGTCTACTATAGACCACCGGACCAGGGGGATGAGGTGGATGAGGCTTTCTTCCGGCAACTCGCAAAAGTTATTAGATTGCACGCCCTGGTTCTCATGGGAGACTTCAATCACCCTGATATCTGCTGGGAGAGCAATACAGTGGTGCACAGACAACCCAGGAAGTTTTTGGAAAATGTAGGGGACAATTTCCTGGTGCAAGTGCTGGAGGAACCAATAGGGGCAGAGCTCTTCTTGACCTGCTGCTCACAAACCAGGAAAAATTAGTAGGGGAAGCAAAAGTGGATGGGAACCTGGGAGGCAGTGACCATGAGATGGTTGAGTTCAGGATCCTGACACAAGGAAGAAAGGAAAGCAGCAGAATACGGACCCTGGACTTCAGAAAAGCAGATTTTGACTCCCTCAGGGAACTGATGGTCAGGATCCCCTGGGAGAATAACATGTGGGGGAAAGGAGTCCAGGAGAGCTGGCTATATTTTAAAGAATCCTTATTGAGGTTACAGGGACAAACCATCCCGACGTGTAGAAAGAATAGTAAATATGGCAGGCGACCAGCTTGGCTTAACAGTGAAATCCTTGCTGATCTTAAATAGAAAAAAGAAGCTTACAAGAAGTGGAAGATTGGACAAATGACCAGGGATGAGTATAAAAATATTGCTCGGGCATGCAGGAGTGAAATCAGGAAGGCCAAATCACAGCTGGAGTTGCAACTAGCAAGAGATATTAAGAGTAATAAGAAGGGTTTCTTCAGGTATGTTAGCAACAAGAAGAAAGTCAAGGAAAGTGTGGGCCCCTTACTGAAGGAGGGAGGCAACCTAGCGACAGAGGATGTGGAAAAAGCTAATTTACTCAATGCTTTTTTTGCCTCTGTCTTCACTAACAAGGACAGCTCCCAGACTACTGCACTGGGCAGCACAGCACGGGGAGGAGGTGACCAGCCCTCTGCAGAGAAAGAAGTGGTTCGGGACTATTTAGAAAAGCTGGACATGCACAAGTCCACGGGGCCGGATGCGTTGCATCCGAGAGTGCTAAAGGAGTTGGCGGATGTGATTGCAGAGCCATTGGCCATTATCTTTGAAAACTCATGGCGATCGGGAGAAGTCCCGGACGACTGGAAAAAGGCTAATGTAGTGCCCATCTTTAAAAAAGGGAAGAAGGAGGATCCTGGGAACTACAGGCCAGTCAGCCTCACCTCAGTCCCTGGAAAAATCATGGAGCAGGTCCTCAAGGAATCAATTCTAAAGCACTTAGAGGAGAGGAAAGTGATCAGGAACAGTCAGCATGGATTCATCAAGGGCAAGTCATGCCTGACTAATCTAATTGCATTCCATGATGAGATAACTGGTTCTGTGGATGAAGGGAAAGCAGTGGACGTGTTGTTCCTTGACTTTAGCAAAGCTTTTGACACGGTCTCCCACAGTATTCTTGCCAGCAAGTTAAAGAAGTATGGGCTGGATGAATGGACTATAAGGTGGACAGAAAACTGGCTAGATTGTCAGGCTCAACAGGTAGTGATCAATGGCTCCATGTCTAGTTGGCAGCCGGTATCAAGTGGACTGCCCCAAGGGTCGGTCCTCAGGCCGGTTTTGTTCAATATCTTCATTAATGATCTGGAGGATGGTGTGGATTGCACCCTCAGCAAGTTTGCAGATGACACTAAACTGGGAGGAGAGGTAGATACGCTGGAGGATAGGGATAGGATACAGAGGGACCTAGACAAATTGAAGGATTGGGCCAAAAGAAATCTGATGAGGTTCAACAAGGACAAGTGCAGAGTCCTGCACTTAGGACGGAAGAATCCCATGCACCGCTACAGACTAGGGATTGAATGGCTCAGCAGCCGTTCTGCAGAAAAGGACCTAGGGGTGACAGTGGACGAGAAGCTGGATATGAATCAACAGTGTGCCCTTGTTGCTAAGAAGGCCAATGGCATTTTGGGATGTATAAGTAGGGGCACTGCAAGCAGATCGAAGGACGTGATCGTTCCCCTCTATTCGACACTGGTGAGGCCTCATCTGGAGTACTGTGTCCAGTTTTGGGCCCCACACTACAGGAAGGATGTGGAAAAATTGGAAAGAGTCCAGCGGAGGGCAACAAAATGATTAGGGGACTGGAGCACATGAGTTATGAGGAGAGGTTGAGGGAACTGGGGATGTTTAGTCTACGGAAGAGAAGAATGAGGGGGATTTGAAAGCTGCTTTAAACTACCTGAAGGGGGGTTCCAAAGAGGATGGCTCTAGACTGTTCTCAGTGGTAGCAGATGACAGAACAAGGAGTAATGGTCTCAAGTTGCAGTGGGGGAGGTTTAGGTTGGATATTAGGAAAAATTTTTTCACTAGGAGGGTGGTGAAACACTGGAATGCGTTACCTAGGGAGGTGGTGGAATCTCCTTCCTTAGAAGTTTTTAAGGTCAGGCTTGACAAAGCCCTGACTGGGATGATTTAATTGGGGATCGGTCCTGCTTTGAGCTGGGGGTTGGACTAGATGACCTCCTGAGGTCCCTTCCAACCCTGATATTCTATGATTCTATGAAATACGAAATTATCTTATTCCTCAATTATGCAACTGGCTATTCCTAAAAATAGTAACATCCAACCATTTTACCACGTTTCGGATTTGAGGTACTGATATGAGACAATCTCTTGTAAACAATAACTTGGTTCACAATTTCTATATGCTACTCGTCAGAGTTTACTAACACAGAGTCAGTCGTGCAACTATGACTGGGCAATTTCATTTGGAATGACCAAATCTGAGAAATAAATTCATTTTGAGATGGTGGAAGTGGGCAAGCAATTTTTATACATTGCCCAGTTTTATATTTCATGTGATTTAATTATTACAAATGTGACAAAGTACAAACTGAAATATCACAAAATGTAATTTTTCCATTCAAAAACTGAAGTTCAAGACATGTAAGAACAAAATAATCCAAAAGCAGGTTTACCTCAAATACGGCAGAAGCTGTCATGCTACATTACTCAAGATAAAATCTAAGGTAGGCTTGTCTTGGCTATTCTTGCTTCCTAAACTAATGATTCTTGTTGTTAATTTCTAGCACCAAATACTGTAAACCTACTAAACTATAAAATAACTAAAATATAAAAATAAAGTAGCACAGGAACTGAAACGTGTTGAATTGCCTTACCATTAAAGAAATCTGCATGAACTGCCTTTTCGTTAGCTGCTAAGTCCATCAATAATCCTGTACTTCCTCCTGCCTAAGAAAGAACAGTGTTTTGTCATCTACTGTGGCAAATTTAGTTTAGTGGCAAATCATAATATTAATTAATTATCTTGATCATTCATACAAACATTTACATACCTAACAAAATAACATGTGAAATATATAGTACATTGCCTCATCTTCTTCCTGCTTGCTTCTGTTGCCCTCTGTACAACTCATTGGAGTGGCGTGGCATGATTGTCTCTCCTGCTTCTGGAGAGCTTGGACTTAGCTTGTTTTATCGGTAGTAACCTTCATTTTATCCCAGCCTGTCATTTGCTAAATTTCTTAGTGGAACTGTGACAGAAATAACCAAGATCCCAATCCTGCAGTAAATTCTACACAAACAGACTGTGATAGAACACCACAGTAATGAACTGTTGGGGGAGGGCAAATAGCTTTCTGGGATGTATTAGCAGGAGTGTTGTAAGCAAGACTCAAGTAGTAATTTTTCCACTCTACTGAGCACTTCACATAAAAACAATTATGTAAAAGGTTGTTATAGAGAGGAAGGTGATAAATTTTTCTCCTTAACCACTGGCACACAGAAGGAATGGTCTTAAATTGCAGCAAGAGAGATTTAGGTTAGAGATCAGGAAAAATTTACTAACTGTAAGGGTAGTTAAGCACTAGAACAAAGTGCTGTCTAATGACAAAATAAATATACTGAAAATAGATGGAGAAATGTTTTCTCTCCCAGTTGCAGGGATCTCTGAAGATCACCTAACACTGTAGATGTAACATTTCCCATCACACATGTGTAGTTTCAGTTGAGGGTCCAGTCTTAGGCCAGCTGACAGTGGCTGGGGCCAAATGCTTCAGAGGGAATGAACAGAACAGGGAAATTTTTCAGTTAACCATCCCCTGTTGTTCAGTCCCAGCTTCTGGCAGCCAAGAGGCTTAGGGATACAAAGAGCATGGGATTGCATCCCTGACCATCTTGGCTAATAGCCAGTAATCGACCTATTCTTTTTTTAACCCATTTATAATTTGGCCTTCACAACATCTCCAGGCAAGGAGTTCAACAGGTTGACTGTGAATTGTGTGAAAACGTCTTTAATTTCATCGTGTGACCCCTGGTTTGTATGTTTTGTGAAGGTATAAATAACATTTCGTTATTCACTTTCTCCACACTATTTATGATTTTATAGACCTCTATCATATACCCCCCGTTATCTCTTTTCTAAACTGAACAGTCTCAGTCTTTTTAATCTCTCCTCATAAAAACTGTTCCATACTCCTAATCATTTTTGTGCCCTTCTCTCTACTTTGTGTCTCTTTATTGAACATGTAACTAGCAGGTGGACAGGGCTGTCACTGGGATTCGCTTAACACTGGGGACATAAGGTTTCCCGCCAAAGACACGTGGTGTCAGCTGAGGGCTCGGCCTTGGGCCAGGGAATAGAATCATAGAATATCAGGGTTGGAAGGGACCTCAGGAGGTCATCTACTCCAACCCCCTACTCAAAAGCAGGACCCATCCCCAATTAAATCATCCCAGCCAGGGCTTTGTCAAGCCTGACCTTAAAAACTTCTAAGGAAGGAGATTCTACCACCTCCCTAGGCAACGCATTCCAGTGTTTCACCACCCTCCTAGTGAAAAAGTTTTTCCTAATATCCAACCTAAACCTCCCCCACTGCAACTTGAGACCATTACTCCTTGTCCTGTCCTCTTCCACCACCAAGAATAGTTTAGAACCATCCTCTCTGGAATCACCTCTCAGGTAGTTGAAAGCAGCTATCAAATCCCCCCTCATTCTTCTCTTCCGCAGACTAAACAATCCCAGTTCCCTCAGCCTCTCCTCATAAGTCATGTGTTCCAGTCCCCTAATCATTTTTGTTGCCCTTCGCTGGACTCTTTCCAATTTATCCACATCCTTCTTGTAGTGTGGGGCCCAAAACTGGACACAGTACTCCAGATGACGCCTCACCAATGTCGAATAGAGGGGGACGATCACGTCCCTCGATCTGCTCGCTATGCTCTTACTTATACATCCCAAAATGCCATTGGCCTTCTTGGCAACAAGGGCACACTGCTGACTCATATCCAGCTTCTCGTCCACTGTCACCCCTAGGTCCTTTTCCGCAGAACTGCTGCCTAGCCATTCGGTCCCTAGTCTGTAGCGGTGCATTGGGTTCTTCCGTCCTAAGTGCAGGACCCTGCACTTATCCTTACTGAACCTCATCAGATTTCTTTTGGCCCAATCCTCCAATTTGTGTTTGTCCCTCTGTATCCTATCCCTGCCCTCCAGCGTATCTAACACTCCTCCCAGTTTAGTATCATCCGCAATAGGTGGGTCCTAGGAGCAGGGCCCTGTATTTAACTGTCGCTGGCTGGGGAGCCCCCACACCCTACCCCAGCGGGGCCGGGCCTGGCCCCCCAGCAACCCAGGGAGACGCACGGGTCGCGCGCAGCTGGACGGACCGCACCATGCACCAGGCCAGCACAGCCGTCAGACCCCGAGGGAGGGAGAAGTGGGGGGTAACTGCCCGTCCCCAGGTGCCCCGACCTGTAGAAATCGCGAGGAACCAGCCAATCAGATCTGGGACCGCTGCCCAGACTCGCATCCTGTCAGCACGTGACGCAACGCGAGCTCCTCGTCCGCCCGCTCCCCCAGCGCGAGCCCGTAACCGCCAGCTCAGCCCGCGGCATCCCTAACAGCGGGGGGCTGCGCGCGCGCGCGCCACCTCCCCCACTAGCATCGTCACCTCGTCCAGGTCCACGTAAGGCCCTGCGCCCTCAGGGAACATCTCGTCCACTGCTGGCTTCATCGGCTCGTTAGGTCCCCGGCTCGCGAAGGGCCCCGGTCGGCACCGCCTTCCCCCTGGGAACCACTTCCGATCTGAGCTCAACCCGCCAGCTTCCGGTGTCAGGCGAGTCTGCGCAGCTCCACTCTCATGGCCCTTCCGGAAGCCAGGAGGACCGATCGCTCTATGATGCCAGGGAGTCCTGAGGCGCCGCCCTGGTTGCCGCTGTAGCTCTCCCCGCCCCTTAGGACTACCTGGCTCTCGTGGGGAGAGCGGAGGGCTCCTACCCTCTGAGAGAAGCACAGCTCAGGGCTGCTGTTGGCCCGAGTTGGGGCAGAGTCACCCTGCTCCCTGCAAGGCACAAGCCATGACCAGTCTCGGCACTTGGTGAGTGCTTATGCGACACAGAATTTCCCATGACCCTTTGCAGCGGGGCTAGGGCGCCCCCTGCGCACCACGTGGCCTGGGAGAGTTGCTGGCAAGGGCTGCCCTTGCCAGATCCACACTTCCCTCCTGGGTCATCAGGCCAGAACCAGAGCCTAATTCCCGCCACTTCTTAGTTCTGTGATCATGTATAAGATTGGAAGCCGTGTTGTGATCGGCTCAGTCTCAGCTGATGAAGGACCGACAGTCTACGCAGTCTTGGTTAATCGTCTGCCCACCAGCATCAGGGTTAGAACAAATCCTCCCTTCACATTCAGCAGAAGAGCAACAGCAACATTTTCAAAAGCACCAAAGGGATTTAGGCCTTCTTGGCACACCAAAGCTGTACCACTTTAACTGCCCTGGCATAATTAACACAGTACGATCTCTTGGTGTGGCTGCCATTAGACAAGAGTGCTATATTGAAACCAGTATAACTGTTCCCATACAGGTTTCAGAGTAACAGCCGTGTTAGTCTGTATTCGCAAAAAGAAAAGGAGTACTTGTGGCACCTTAGAGACTAACCAATTTATTTGAGCATGAGCTTTCGTGAGCTACAGCTCACTTCATCAGATGAAGTGAGCTGTAGCTCACGAAAGCTCATGCTCAAATAAATTGGTTAGTCTCTAAGGTGCCACAAGTACTCCTTTTCTTTTTGTTCCCATACAGGAACAGGGATAAACTATGCTGGTAGCTTGCACCCTCATTAGGGGCTGTGCTGATATACCTATGCAGGGGAAAAGATCACATCCCTAACTGACATAGTTATATGGGTACAAAATCTGCATATAGACGAGACTTGAGGAGCTGGAGTCCCATTTTCAAAAGTGACTGAGACATTTAGGTCCCAAAGATGTTCAGTGACACATAGATTCCTTAAGTGCCTAGGTCACTTTTGAAAATGGGCCTTTATCTTCTAAGAGTACATCTACACTAAGAGTACATCTACACTTGCTACAGTGACAGAAGGGGTTTTTCCATCACTATACTAAATTCACGTCCTCAAAAGTCGGCAGCTAGGTCGATGGGCTATCACAGACTTCCTGTGTGATGTTGAATGAAGTACTTAGTCTTTCTGTTCCTCATCTGTAAAATGGGAATAATAGCACTTCACTACCTCATGGGGTTTAGTAGGGATACATACACTAATGATTGTGAGACACCAAGATGCTACAGTAATGGGTGCCGTATAAAGACCTAAAGTAGGTAGGATAAACCTTATTGTTGAACTACCATAAGTAATTTGCTGTGCTAGGCAACTTCTGTTTGGGGAGACTTATACTGTGATATTCTGGTGACAGAGGTTCTGTTTTTCCATTGCCCTGTAACTTTGTCAAGTCATTTACACCTGTTCAGGATGGTTGTAAAAGGTAACCAAATCAGAATGGTAGCACTTTGTGTCCATTCTGCCCAGGTGTAAATGACTACACAAGGTGCAAAGCATTAGAGAACCAAGCCCTAAACTGTCTATTGCCTCTAGAAAGGTTATTCTCAGTTTGTAGCTGCTAGAGTGAAGCACTAATGCAAAGATAAGCAGAAGACTGGTTCAACTAGTGGTGAGACTGTCTTCAAAACAGCATTTATGAAAAAAATACATTAATAGAAAAAGGAAGGGGATAAAGATGAATAAGAAATATAGACAGAAAGCATTCAAAATCCCTTTGGGTTCCAGTCACCTGCAAGGCTGCCTCCCTCTCTAGCTGCCAATATGACATTTGAGATTAATGGAGGCTCTTGAACTAACAGTCCTAGACTGTCCATTCTGCTAAGGCCATTGCTATGCAGTACAAAGTGGCTTTGACTTGGCTCAAGATTCCTTGCAGAGCATTTCCCCTGTGTAGGGGGGCTCTCTGCTTGTGTACAGCAAATGAAGGAAGTGTATCTGTGTAACAAAGTGGGAATAGCCTTGAGCTAGCTCCCACTCTGCACACTTTATAAGCGCTCTTGCAAGGACCAAATTGGGAGATAATTTATTAGGACTGGGTGATTAACCAGTTAACAGCAATCAACTCATCAGCTGGGGACTGTTAAATAGGAGACAGGAAGGGTGACAGCAGGGCTGAAACTGGATGAAAGACAAAGAAGTCCAGAGAAATGAGATCTCTATCCCCACCCTCTCATGCTGTGCCTAGAGAATACACTGACTTGAGAAAAGCCTTATGGTGATGGGACATGAAGCTACCTAAAATGTTTACAAAAGTGTATACTGTGAATTTATGTAAGACTATGTGCCAACTGCTTACAAAGAGAAATCTAGGGTGAGGAAACACAGCCTGTGATAATCCCTCCCACCTGTGCCAAGTGTTCCCTGCCCAACATTTGATCCTCTGCTGGTGTAAAGGACTTTATGCCATCAGTAGCAACAGCATAAATTAGAGTGCGATCTCTTTTGTACTAACTTGCACTGAATGAGGGAGCCAAAATCAACTGCAGTGTTGCACTCAGACATGATGGAGAATTGGGACCACAAATTCTCAATTTAAAAGTCAGGGAGCAGGTGGCAAAGCATTGTCAGTGGAGGGCCCTTGGTGTGGAATTCTGTGTCCAAACTGGGTTATCAGAACCCAAATCTACTGGTAAACAATACTAAGGCTAATCTCTTCTCTTGGCTTTTGCAGAAAGTGAGTGATTATGGAATTGGAGGATTCTTATGGTGATTTGGGTCAACAAGTTTTTGACATGTTTTGGTCAAAGTCCAGAGACTACCCAATGGGCACTTTTATACATTTTAAAATACAAACAGCCAAAACCAGGATTGAAATCAATGAATTATTTATTTTTGCACAAAAGAATACACTGTATTGAAAGGAAAAGCCGGACTAATTGTCTGCCATTTTACAAACATGGAAACGCTATACAATATAAGGATACTCAAATGTTTGAAAACATTGAAACAACATAACAGACTGAATGGGCAATTCTGGCAAGTTTACTGGCAGCAGTAAATTTCTTTAAAGGTCTCAGCACTAACTTTAGCAAAATGAGCAAAATCATTAGTGCTCATGATAGGGAACATCATAACCAAGGTTATTTCCAAAAGGGTATTGAGCAAACAGGGTTCTGGCCATTTCGTTGATTCTGTTGTATGTTCCCAGAGTCCGGAAATACTCCACGTACGACCAAAAATCACTGGACCAGAAAGGCCAGTATGGCAGGGCTGCAGGTTCCTGATACGGGTCTACAATACAAATTGCAGAATTAGATTAACATAACATGAAATGTGTTGGTTAGAGCATGACCGGGAGCCTAGACTCCTGGGTTCTAGTGCTAGGCCTCGCTATGGAGCAGGTCGCTCACCCTCACTCAGGCCCTGATTCTCTCTAGGGCTATGGCCCTTTATGCCCCCAAGTGGTTCTCTGGCTGGCAGACAGCCAATGTAAAAGCTCTACACTACCAACTCCTTTGCCCCTGGTGCAGGGGGGATGATAGGCAGAGCAGGGAGGGGGCAAAAGAAGGCATGGTCAAAGTACGCTATGATCTGGTATAATGGCCCACAGAGAGCTGTTAGAAGCTGGCACAACTTAGAACTGGGGCTGTTCTACTTTGTGCTGTGGGCTGATTGGGGACTAGGCCTAGTCCAAAATTAGGTCAGCCAAAGGTGGCTTTAAGTCACCTTTGCCATCGTCCGCCACCACTTTTCGTCTGCCTGGGACAGGAAAGGAATACCATCGTTAAGGTATAATTCTTGTGAACTATTTTACAGGGGTGTTGAGGTGCTTACCCACTTCGTGATTATAAAGTAAAGTACTGCTATTATTAAGCTAGCTAGAAGTACTCCAAATTGAGTAGGGTGTAACTGAAAATGCTGTGCTCAATATTAGGACATTTCATAGAGAAATGAAATCAGTGGGAGCTTTGCATGAAAATTGATGGCATTGTATGGCTTTATACAGCAAGGCCTTCCAAGACCCTCCCACCTTGAATAATTATTCTGCAAATAAATATGGCTTCTCCTATACACACTGCAAACGATTTCAGTGGAATATTTTTCAGTAGTGCCCTGTCCTTCCTGCTTGGATGCCAGCCAAGTTTGATTCTTGCTGTCAGCTAAGAGGATCCCAAACTGGAACCCTTTCCCCCTAAACGATGTGAATAGCAGATAACTCTTCTATACTTTTCCATGATAACATTATTAACATTTATTTGGCTGCAGCTTCCTGCATGGTACAGGCCACATCCTGAGACTTCTCAGACACAGTGGGAGTAGCAGCAGACCCACTCTGAGAGCTGATTGTGCAAGTGGATCCATGCTGGTTGACTCTTGCATCAATAGGGCTCTGCTGGGGAAGCATGGGGGGGAAGGCTTCAAATATCAGGATTGGGGTCTAAGGTGCCTTGCGGAAGTCTGAAGCCTCAGAATTATGTCTCTTCTCTTCCACAGAGATGGAAAAAGAGATCCAAACAGGAAATGTCCAACAGTCGCAGACACTCTGCACTTGGCAGACAGCCAGGTTTTGGCTTTGTTTTTAAAGAGGATGTAAAAAATAATCTGGATTTGAGTTGCCAATTCATTGAGCTCAGGGCCTGATGCTGCCATGTTCTGAGCACCCTTGGGGCTTGATCCAGCAAATCACTTCTGCATATGTGGAACTTAGCTGAAGAAGTACTTACAAATGTAAAGTCACATGTGTGCTTCAGTGCTTTGCTGGATGAAGACCTCTGCTCCCCTAGTGTTTGGGCTATGTCCAAACCCCACTGAAGTCAGTGGTAAGTGCTTCTATTGACTTTGATGAACTTCAGATCAGACCCTTTAGTGGGAACTAGCAGTTCTCTGCAGTCCGGGATCAGGCCCTAATTTCATAAGATAGAATAGAATTTGCAGTGCATAGTCACAGATGGTAACAAAACAAAATCAAACGAATTAGCCACTGTTGTCTGTGGAATAGAGTTCACTGCTTGTATTAGCTGATCTCCAGGTTCATGTGAAGTCTGCTCCTTGGCACAATGTGAAACAAAAACACATCTGCTGATGAGAGCTGTAAAATATTAACCCAACTAGGTTTTTATATGGTAAAATACACACCAAGAAGAGATGTGTGGTTATTTAATTGGGATGTTGCATCAAAAATTATTTCCTGTGTTCAAATAAAATATTGCACACACCTTAAATTTGTTAAAGCACAGGAAAAATTATCAAAAAAATTGAGTTGTGAGGTGTAATTAAAGCAAGCCAATGAGGCTTGTTGCATGGAGTTAAAAAAAAATGTTTGTTTTCAATTAACATACAGTCAAATTCTTTCCATGCCACCCCCACATTGTCCGCCTAGGTTCATGTTGTGATGGGCACTGCTGTTTCCAGTGGAATGTTACGTTACTGGATATCAGCAGATCCAAGACAGTCTTCACTCTCATGCCAACACACATCTCAGTGAACGCGGTGTAGTGTTGTGTCCATCATTTTTCTAGCAGTGCTTGAAAAATTGTCTAGCATTGCTGCTCTTTACTCTCAATAAGAATTTAAGTAAATATATGGTCAACACAATTTCCCCGTGCTGTTTTCAGAAATAACTAGCTAACATCCAAAGCACCAAAACCTATCAATAAGGCAATTGAAATGTTGTTAGGATGACTTTTTGAAAGCAAAGGCAAACATTGCATACTATGGGCCAGATCCTCAGCTGACGTAAATCTGCATAGCTCCATAGACTATACTGATATTTACCAGCTGAGGATGTGTTCCTATTTTTTTTAAATTGGCTTTCTGGTCATTTGTAGATTGAAAGCTTTTTGTCCTGGAAGTTGGGATTTTTTGCCAATAAGTAGACATGCATCCTGAGGTTCCAGCAAGCCCAATATATTTAAAAGTCTGGTATTTCTTAACTTATGATAGTACTGTTAAACACATAGTTTGGTGATCATCTAAAGACATGCCTTAGCTATCAGTTTTACTGTTTTTATTTTAACTTTGCTAACACATCCTCTCTCTTTGTAATATGCAAAAAAAAAGTTTATATTTTTAATCAATTGCCTAGCAGCACTTCATGTATTTATTTATTTACTTCTTATTTCATACTTTATCAGCAGCAGATGAAACCATTTATATCAGGGCCTGATCCAAAGCCCATTGAGTCAGTGGGAGTCTCCCCACTGACTATAATGTATTTTGGATTGGGCCCGCCAGTTACAAGTGGCTCTTCCAATTTTTAGGGGGCGGAGAGGGAGAAAAAGTCTGAAAAGCATTACCGTCTTCATCCTGTACTGGCCGGGCATCTGTAAATAAATAAGAAATAATCAGTAGCAGGTCTCAGAAGGGTTTGCAGTGTACAAAGAGGTGCTGTGTAGCCCAGAAGCTGACCAGCTCTGCAATGCATTGATAGGAGCCTACTGTCAGCTGAACTTCTGTGTTTGAAACAGCTGAATAAAGAATTCCCTGTTTCCAGTCACTCCGTGGTACAATTTGAATACTGTTTGCTAATAATGAAGGCAATTGTGACTGGTGTATGAATAACATTTGATATCAAATGCAAGTCAACAGATCTAGATTAAAATATTTAAGGCAGATGAAAAAAATAAAGGATAAATATAAAAGTTAACTTACCTGTTAATGGATTCATCAGCATGCAGAGGGAAATTAAGCCAATAAAGATAAACCTCATGGTCTCTGCAAATTATTATTCCTGTTTCTGAAATATAATCTATAAAATGAAATAGAGCAGAATATATCTAAATATCTTTTTTTTTCTTCTATACAAAAAAGGTTGGAATCATCTATTTTTCACTAAAGTAACAATAAGATTTTTATAACATTTCCAGGTGTCTCTAACCCTCCAACTGCTAGAAGCACTTGGCACTAGCCACTGCCAGAGACAGGATATTGGGTCTGAGGGACCATTGTTTTGACCGAGCATGGCTGTTCTTATAAAAATTGTTAATTGCAAAAAACTTTCAGTATATCAAAAGAACTGAAGTACTAAGGTTTGATGTTCTTCTGGATTAAAAAAATTAATAAAAGTTCACCCGCATTGACGTGAAATTAAATGTCTTGGAAATATTTTGTTTTGTAGCTACTTTAGTTTCATTTTAGAAATTACCCTTTTCCCCACCTTTCTCTTAAGTGAGTAGAGGTCTGTAGCTCTGAGTCAGCTGCAAACATCTGAATGGGCTTCTCTTGCTGTAAAATAAACAACCGTTTAGAGAAGGGTGGGGAATAGGGAAAGGAACGTCACTTACTTAATACACCAATCTGATTTTTTCAGCCTAATCTAAAAGTGTGTAGCTGCACACATCTATAATATATTGCAGCGCCATCCATGGTCAGAAATGTCTAGATAAACTGGGAATAAAATTCCTATAGTATAAAACTAGAGAAAAAAATCCAGCAGCTAATTCAATAATTGCTGCTTACAATATCTCTCTAATTTTTCTCTATAGGAAAAGGTCTTCTCCAAAATAGGTTATTTTGGTTGGCATTTGTTGTAAATTTTGAGGTAACAGTATGTGTGTGTGGGAAAATCTGTTTACAATTATTCAATAGTGCAAGCAAATAAAATCTGTAGTAGTGATTTAAAAATAAATGTAACACTACGGAAATTGTCTGTCACTTTCATAAGAGTAGGTTACTTGCTTAGCTCATGTTATCACTTAAAGAGACAGGTTGACTTCAGTCTTCTGAGTGGGACCCAAAGAAAACCAGGTGTCCAACAATTTGGATGTTGTACTGTTGGTTGTGGTCCCCAAGTAACTGTCCTAAGGGACTGGGTATTATGATCTTCAGACAAGGCTCAGTGGGACCCATTAAAGTGCATTCAGCTATTTACATTTATTTCCCAAAGGAGAGGGGCTGGTTTCCATGGGCAAATGGGTACTGTGGATTCACTTCTATGCAGGCTACTGAGCAATATGCCCAGGACTTTAAAATCCCTAGGAGAAGGAGACAGGTCATTAGCATTGGTCATTTGATTTGTACGTCACTTTCCCTTTTTTGTATATATAAAACTCATGCTGACAACAGGTGCCTCTGTGGGATAAACGCTAGCAAAAGGAGGGTGGGGAAGGCTACACACTCGATCTTGGGCCTAGTGTGTGTGGGCACAATCAAATGGCTTTGCAGGGGGCCCCCGCTTTGCTCAGATGGATCTTGCTACTGGAACTCATCCCCGTCTATGTACAGCATTAAGTTATTCCTGCCGGGAATGATTCTGTGGTCTTTGCAACAGGGTGGCTTGCCCTGTAAGTAAGGGCTGGAGGGCCTGGGCCTAGCCAACATGGATTACTGAAAGAGGCGCATCTGAGAGAATCAGGTAATTTCCCTTCTGAAGAGCAGCTGGAAGCAACAGTGAGGGGGAATTTTCTTTGCAACATCTATCAAGAATCCAAGGAAAAGGTGCAAGACTCTAAGTCATCACCAAGACACAAAGCACAGTGCACGGCGGTCATAGACTGTATCTAGAAATGAGTCTGCTATGCCACAAAGCCCAAGAAGAAGAAGAAGAAGGGTGCTCCAGAATGACCTCCGGCCATGAGAATGCTCATGGGTGCTGGCTGACCCTGTTACAGCCTTGACTCACAAAGGCACCTCTGAAAGGAAAAATCTCTGTGGCTTTAGAATACACCAAGCAGTTCCAAATATTGTGGATCTTGAAAAACAATTCTGAGGTAGCAGGCCCCCAATACACCCTATAAAGACATTCATCCTCTTTTTTAGTGGCCCTAAACCCAACAGATCCAGCCCTCAGGTGATCTCTCCTACATAGCAGCATCCTCAGGTGGCTGGGAGCTGCTGGAGTGGCTCCTGTGTCACTCGCTTTCTCCCTGTGGCCAGCATAGAGGACATGACTGAAAAGGGAGTTTGGCCAGAGCATTGTGGTTCGTTGTGATCCCTGATTCCCACAATGGCACCTTCAGTGCAACAGTGCCCTTTCTCACTTGGTCAGCTCTGCAGATGTGGGTCCATAAATTCAACACATTCGGTAAACCCACAGATGATAATGCTTTTCCTTTTGCCACCCAGTCAGTGTATTGCACTAGCAGAAGCCACTAGCAGCTCTGACATATACTAATGCACCCTTGGAGTCAATAAGATTTGAAATTTGTAGTTCTAATTAAATAAATAGCATAAATATAGCCCTGTGATGGAGTATGTACCCCCACACCAGCATGGAAGGGGTTAAACCCAGGAGGGAGCAGTGGAGGTGAGTCCTCTGAGCAGCCTAGAGTGGCTGAACGGTCTGCAACCTATCAGAGAGGGGTTGCAGGGACCAACCATTTCGGGCTCAGCAGAGCTCATGTGAAAAAAAGGAGCTGCAGGGGCAGAGCCAGGCAGTTGTGGCCTGGGGCTCCAGGAGTAAGGGCTGGCTTCCTAGCTGGTAAAAGAGATGCTAGCACCATGGACAGAGCAGTTGCTGGCAGTGATTAAGGGAACAGAGGCCTTGAAATAAGGGTGAAGTAGGTGCTGGGCTTGTTGGGAAGTGGCCCAGGGAAATGTTCTGAACAGTTAGAAGGGATGGAGCATGAGGCTGCCCCTAGAGGGTGCCTGAGTTGGGACCTGGAGCAGTGTACAGGCTCAGGTCCTCCCCGCTTAGCCACTGAGGGAAGTGACTGGGCAAATGGACTGCAGTGTACTGACCCCCAGAAGTGGGAGAAACAGACAGAGACATGGTTGAAGGACTGAGTCATGAAGAGCGTGTCGCGGTTCCTGGAGAGACTGCCAGTCGAGACAGAGCGATGGGGTACAAACTGTGGATGTGAGGCATTGTCCTTGAGCTAATACCCACAGCTACCAGGAGGAGGAGCCAGTCCAGCGGTGAGTGTTGTGCCTTGTGACAAGCCCAAAATACAACTTTTTATTCCAGAACACAATAAAAGGGTTTAGGTTAGGTGAGGAGATATAATTTGTATGGGATGATGAGAAGGCAGCATAAAGGCATAGCTGAAGTAGCCATATACCTTACCTGTTCCTTTCCAGATTCTCACTTTTGAGTTCGTTTTATTTTTGAGATAGAAGAATGATTATATGAAAATGGAAATACATTGTCTGGGTTGTAGGTAGACACCACAGTTCCTGTGGAACTCGTTGCCGCAGGATGTGGTTTGGGTTAAGATATTGGCAAGATTCAAAGAGGGATTGGGCACTTATATTGGTAACAAGAATATCCAGAGTTAAAAGAGTTAATACTAACAAGAATAAGATTGGAAGAGTGACAAAAACACATTTCAGGTTTTAAACTAATCCCTAACTATTAGGGATTAGGATGAGACCTTCATTGGGGGCAGACTATCCCACATCTGCCTACTGTGGGGTTTCTCGTATCTTCCTCTGAAGCATCTTGTGCCCACCAATGTTGGAGACAGGATAGTGAACTAGATAGACCTGATAATTGTGTTCTAGTTGATACATGCTTTCAATCTTAACTATCTTATAAAGCTTTTCTCTTTACTAACAACAAATTGAAAATGCCAATAAATGTTAAGGATTTCCATTTTGTAGCACTAAATGGAACCTGGGCAATTATAAACAGATAACTAAAAGGAAATTTAAAATAACTGTATCTGCTGTAGATCAAACTGAACAAGTGCTCTGAGTTGCTATAATTACTGCTTCCCCATTATGTCTGTCTCACACTAAAAATGACATCGGAATACAGAAATATTGAGGAGTTTGATCTGACCTTTTAATTCAGAAGCTTTGGATGGGAGAGGTTGCTTGCTTGCTGGGGTAGAATAAATTGCATTTTTAGCACTGTGTGCCAAACCAAATTCCACATTTTCTGGAATCTGCCCAACACATACACTGTGGACTATCTTGCAGCATTTTTAATATGCTGAATGCATTCTCATTTAGTTGTCCTCCCTTTGTCAGAGTTCATTCATGACAATACTGTGGAAGCAATGATGCACTATGCTCAATACAAATGCTTGTACAGAATCAGATCAATTAGCAGAACTTTTTATTAATGGTCACTGACTTGCATTTTTTCACACTACTGAGCAGTAATTGAAAATTCCATGTTGCCCACAAATGCAAATTTGTTAAAGCAGTAACTACCCTTTCCTGCAGATAGCATAGCATTTAACAGCACAGCATCTGCTGAAAGAGCCCAGTGTTTTTTCTTCTGCTACTTTGGAATAAACAAGTCTTTTATTTTTAAGTTACTTGCAAATATTTGTGCTCCTTTGTCAGGGAAGATCATTAATTCAAAGGGCTTGTATGGTGCAAAGAGCAAGGCTCAGTTCTTCAAAGTCTACATTCCAAAGTTTGCTAAAGAATTTTTGCAGTAACAAAGCTTCTGTGAATTAATGGCCTTTTTACTGCATTATGGAAGGGGCGTGTGCTAAAGAGTATATTCCACTAACCTATCCTAAGAAGGTTGAATCAATAAGTACTTTTTGTAAATATCTCTCTGGGAAGCAAAAGCAGGCATATCAGCCATCTCTGTCAGAGGCCAGAATCAAAGGTAGCATTCACAAGCTCCCCTTGGGAATAGGGGAAATACAGTTTGGACTGCATACTTGTTTATGTGACTTGCTCCCTGATGGGGAATAGTTCTGGAACTGGCAGTACCTGGTGCCTGTCCCAAGGTGGTCCCATTTCTAATGGCCAAGCAATCAATTTTGCACAGACCTAAGCACTGTGTGATGTTCTTTGGAGCAAACCAGGTCTCTTTCTATTACTGACAAGAAATAAAGGTACATGAATAAAAATGAACATGTGGATGCTTTTGTCTTAACAATAGCACTGTTTGGATGGAATTAGAATCCAAAACACACACAAAAACGGGATGATCCCCTAGGGCAAAGCAATAACCTGGGCAGTCTGTTTCTGAGAGAGAGAATGCTTCTCATTTAATCAATAGAGAAACATTCCCCCTCATAGTCATGTAATATCTGTTTATTGAAAAATAAATTGCATTTGTACTTTTATCATCACATCTAATTTAAAGTTTCTTGTCCTTTTTGACAATCTGGGGAAACTGCTTATTTACAACTTATGAATTCCACTTTGATTTTATGAACTGTCTGCATCTTTATATCTTGTTTCAGAGTAACAGCCGTGTTAGTCTGTATTCGCAAAAAGAAAAGGAGTACTTGTGGCACCTTAGAGACTAACCAATTTATTTGAGCATAAGCTTTCGTGAGCTACAGCTCACTTCATCTGAGCTGTAGCTCACGAAAGCTTATGCTCAAATAAATTGGTTAGTCTCTAAGGTGCCACAAGTACTCCTTTTCTTTGTATCTTGTGGCTGTCTTCTGCTGTGTTCTTACCTCACGCTCCTTGTGCTAAGGGACCGGGGAATGGCACCTAAATGTCTGTCTATGAATAGGTTGGTTGTTAAAGAATATTAGCACCTGAACAGATCTTGATAAGACAGAACAGAGGGATGACTGCATCCTAGATAAACCCAGTTTTCTTCAACTTCTCTGCAGAGGGCTAGGGTTTGAAGGAATAGAATTTCCTCAGGAGAGAGAACAAAGGACATGAGATATTAGTGCCAGCCTTTAAAACCACAAAGGCTGAGCGAGAGAGAAATAAAAATGCACAGGCTTTTTGGGGAAAACATTTTTGCCAGGTGGACAAACTAGAGAGGGAGGAAGTTGACTGCAGAGGTCCAAGAGTGACTCCGTGATTTGGAGGAGAAACCATGTACAGGAAAGGAAGGAGCTGGGACTTCTTAGACACTGACCCAAATCCCAAACAATGCTCAAGACTGATAAAGAAACTGGAGCAGGGAATGGTGTTTAGTTGCTTCTGACTTTACTTGGATCTGTATTTCTCTTGTGCTTAGTAATTGTTTTAAGAAACCCACTGCAAAGCATATGTCTGTTCACGTCAACTATCCCATGTCTCTGAAGAGGTAAACAGTAAACCAGAGAGCCCACAAGGTTGGAGCTCTAGAAATGATTGTGCTGGAGAGTCTGGGTGGAAGGAGGGAGTCTCAGGGCCTAGGCACTTGGATGGAAGGGTCCCAGATCTCAGAACGGAGTGTTAGATGGAGAATATACACGCTGAAAATGTGCCTAGAAAGCCAGAGGCGGTGCCTGCACTTGGCTCAAACTCAGTAAAGTTTGAAAGCACACTGGCCCAGTGCTGGAATCTGGACACAGCAACCTGGTGAGCATCCAACAAGGGAAGCCTGACTAGAACTGTGACACCCTGGGCTTAAATAGCCAAATCATTCTCCACGAGGTTTTTGCATAGTAAAAACACATAACAAAGCTGCTATATACAGAACTATCACTGAAAGCATGGATATCTGAGTACCTCCACCAGGAATACAGCCCAAATGCTACAGATGTAAAGGATACACAGATGAATAGAGTTGTAACTACACTTACAAGATCTGAATTTGGCCACAAGGAATTATATATACACTTTTTAAAAAATAGCTATTTCCTTTTCAGTAGTTGCACAGCTACATTTTCTTTGCTTTGGGGCTTTTCTTCCCTTTTGTGAAAATGTTGTACCTTTCCAGCTCATTGGAAATTGAGGTGATCTCTTTGTTGCTGGCAAATTGGTTACTGTACTCGAAATTTTCAAGCAATCAGGGCAGAGGAATTTTTACAGCCAGAGTGAATAGATTTGCATACTTAGAGAAATAACTGCATAGCTATTAGAAATGACTGTATTGCAATTATTCAAATTCCTGTACATTGATTGGCTAATAATGGTCAGGGTGACCCCGTAATTTGTGACAGCTGTGTAATGATCACGAGCAGGACTCAATCAAAGGGCAGGGAAAGATAGAACTGTGTGCTAGTAACTATGCAGTATCCCTGTGCCACTGTGGGGAGAAAAATAGAGGATCTGGTTCTACTTTTAATTACAATGGTTTTACACTACATTACATGGAATTCAGGGGAGTTACTTGAATTTATACCATTTTAAGTGATTAGAGTCAAGCCTGGAATCTCTAGAGTATTACTCTCGGGACAAAATTCGTTCCTGTACAGAGGGCCCACACAGGGCCTATGAATAGGGCTGTTTGAAAAATTTTCTTTGAAGCTGTTTTTTGACAGAAAATTGGGATTTTGAGGTGCAAGTTTGTGGGGGTTGTTTTTTGTTGTTGTTGTTAGATCATAGAATATCAGGGTTGGAAGGGACCTCAGGAGGTCATCTAGTCCAACCCCCTGCTCAAAGCAGGACCAATCCCCATTTTTTGCCCCAAATGGCCCCCTCAAGGATTGAACTCACAACCCTGGGTTTAGCAGGCCAATGCTCAAACCACTGAGCTATCCCTCCCCTGTTGTTTTGTTTTTAAGAAAAAATGCCTGATTTCTGTGGAAAATTTAGACTTTATATAAAAAATAATATCTCAAAACTGAAAACTTTCAACCGAAAAAATAAAAATTTTCATTGGTAAATGTCATTGTGATGCCTTATGGGAGGTGTAGTTTGGGTACCCCATGCCTTTATTCACCCTTTTTGGGCCAGGCTTCCCAGCTAAACTACATCTCCTATGAGCCCCCATGCCAGATCAGTGGTGGATCATGGTGCATCATGGGAAATGCATTCTGGTCCGAGAACCCAGCCCATAGAAGAGAATGAGGCCCCTGAACTACAACACCCATGAAGCACCATGGTGACATTTACCAATTGAAAGATTTCAGTCAAAATTCTTTTGGCTTCAGCTGAAAGTTCTTGGTTTATTTATTTATTTTTGGGGGGTCAGAAGTTGTAATTTTCTGCAGGAAAAAAGTTAGTTTTCTGACCACTTTATCTATGTGTTGAACCAATCTAGAAGAAAGTCCCGCTACCCGCATCTGTCATTGGGGGTTTGTTGTTAGCCCCTTAAAAAAAAAAGGTAAACCAAAAAGGATGTGTGGGTATAAACAGCCAAGGTATTTATTAAACCATCAACAGTTCTAAACAAGGTAAACCAGAGGTAAACCAAATGAATAGGAACACAGGTAAAGCAAGGACCCCCACAACAGGTGATATAAAGGTAAGTAAAGGACCGGTAGTATCATGACTGTGACTGAGGATAAATTCCCTCCCTCCCCTAGGACGGGACCTAGGTAAGAGGATGGAGGATCAATGGACCACTACCATATCTTGCAGCTCTGAGAACCCTTGCGACAACTGGACAGCTCTGGACTCCATCCAGATAGGTGGAACCCCAGGTAAGGAGTGGACCTCAGGATCAGGTGATGACAGCTCTGTCCCAGCGATGACTTGGCTTGAACTCCCCCCTGCAATGTCATGGGTGTGTGTTTGTCCTCACTGAAAGAGTGGCAGCTGGTGACGCACTCTCTGTATGCAAGTGAGAACTACCCTCCCGCAACCAGATGAATGAGCATGGTGTTCAGCGTACTCCTCTGAGGCAATCTGGAGAGCTGAGGTGTCTGCTGTGCTTTCCATCAGTTGCATCAGCAGCACCTCCAGACTCTGTCACTCAGAAGGGCAGCCCCTTCCCTTTGCTGTGCAGGCCCTAATAGGTCCTGCTGTTACTGGGCAGATCACAGGTCACATGATTTGCTTGGTTTCCCACCTTTCGGTAGAAAGGGCTGGAAACTACACCTGAGAGGGGGAAGAAGGGCAGCCAAGATGGATTCCTAGTTGTTGTTTGGGCATTCCAAGATGTCGCACCTGTGATGTTAATCACCAAAGTTTTTCCCCTACATATGAAGCATGTAAATCCTACTTAAATGTTTAAGGGTTTAAGCCACCTTTGGCCTCTCCCTGATCCCAGGGCTATGCAGCACCAGTTTGGTCTCCAGGCTGAAGCTAGGGTGGCTTTGTGCTAGCAAGCAGTGAAGCCTAAAAGGCCACAAAGGATTGTATGGCACAGATTTACTTGACCACACTACTTTTTCCCCAGCCATGCCCCTTTCAATGACTACGGGAAATGCTATAGCGGCGCTATGCCACCCCAAGATCCTCCATGGGCTAGGTAAGCTGGTGTTAGGGAAGCTTTGCCCCACAGATCAGTGCGAACTTTCCCTCATGTGATGCAGTCCAGGATCTGGCCCAGTATCATCAACCCTTGATTTGCCCACATGGAACAGAAGTGCCAAGGACAGTATTAACCCTGGCATCCAGCCTTCACAAAGGCTGCTTCCATTGTCCACAGGGACTGCAGCTCCCCCAGGAGAAGATAGTTTCTGTAACAGCACAGTAAGTTCCTTGCAGCAAAAGCCGAATGAAACCATATTCATTTGATGTTCAGCCATTTAGTGTCAACCATACCTAGTCTTATAGCTCCATTCTGCCAGTGCACAGAGTACAGCTGGGTCCAGACTTGTCTCCTCATGTCACAATTTGGGAGACCACATATTGGCACTCTGTCTTGAATGTCAATGGGCCATAAAGGTGGGGGATACTAATGGTTCTGTGCTCTGTGCAATCCCCTCTGGCAAAGCCTTTCTAAAGCCAGAGGACAAAGCAGAGTCATCTGCCATGCGGGTGGCCATTTTGGAAATACTCAGAATTGCCAGCATTGCACTTCCCACGTGCAGGTTCTGGGACTGCCAGCCAGCCTCCCAGAAATAGACACAGGTGTCCAAAATCGAAACCTCACTTTTTGGATCTGACCTCTGTTTATCATGGGCCAAACCAAAACTCAAGATCTGAATATCCCATATTTTCAAGAGATTGAAATCCAGACAGTTTTGCAGTTCAGGTTCATCTCTACTTAGAATGCACCGTGCATCAAGTGTTGAACTGGTGTTGGATAGCTGTCAGATTCTCATTGTTCGCATTTGGACATGGCTTTGAAGCATCGTGCGCGGACAGATTGGTCGATATTTACTAAACTCACATTAATACCTGGCAACAAATCATAGTTGAGCCTAGCCCAGATGCAGTTAGCTGAGTAGTCGAGCCCTTAGCGATCAGGGCTAAAGCATGGTTTTTAAATTGTATATAACATAGCCTATGTCTAAACTAGCACTTTTGTTGGTAAAACTCTTGTTGATCAGGGGTGTGGAAAAAACACCCCCTGACCAACAGAAATTTCAGCGACATAAGTGCCAGTGTGGACAGCACTATGTTGGCTGGAGACGCTCTCCTGCCAACGTAGCTACCACCACTCGTTGTAGATGGTTTAATTATGCTAACGGGAGAGCTCTCTCCCGTCGGCATAGAACAGCTACACAGGAGACCTTACAGCGGCACAGCAAGGTCTGTAATGTGGACATAGCCATAGTTTGCCCTTTCTATGTAGGCAAAATAACATCACAACCCCGTTCGACACTAGGAGACATTGTGGGCCAGATCCCAAGCTGTGCCAATGTACACCAGCATCATCTCTTCAGCTCTTGCTAATTTTGGTTGTTTTGGATGTGTAGACAGGCCCCACATTGCTTTGATAGCTGTCATCACTGGTAGCATTTGCACACCTAAAGACTCTGCAGCAGATAAAACAAGAGGCAGTGGTATTTGGAATTCTGGTGGGAAAGCTCTCATGAGATGTTTCCTCCCTTCTGCATCTACATTAAAGCCTTAATCAAAGGTTTTTTTTAGTTGGGCAATCCTGCACCTCATCCCTACTTAGTTATTCATTGCAGCAATGTCCCATGGTGAACTAAATCGATAATCTGAAAAACTGGCCTCACAGCACTTTCAGACACTTTCGAGGGAAGATGTATTTCCATGTTCATATTACAGGTAAATGTGCCATAGCAATAATCTCCACTGCTTTATGCTCCACTCCAATATGTTGTTTTTCAGATTGATTGAATGCCCCAGCTGCACTCTAGCTATTAAGCAATCAGCAACTGTTCATTGTTTTCATGCCTCAAGACAATAGAGATCATCCTTTAAATATAAGACTTAATTACATCTTTGATGCTATCAAAGAGTGGACACAGTTTAGCAGCATGAACAAAAGTTTGCAAATACTCCAGCGTCTCTTCTCCCCTTGATTCGTGAACCTAGGTTCCTTCAATGTCAGTGGGAGTTGTTCATCTCCATTGATAGCTCCATCTTTATACAGCAGCCAGCTACAATAAAATTGATCATAAAACGACTGGTAAAAATAGAACACATAAAATGGCTTATATCTCAGAGGTCTGAGGAGGCAGTAGGTGTACATAATATCAGCAATAGCACGCTTCAGAGGAAAATGTATCTGTGAATATGCCATGGATCAGTTTCAATATTGTGAGCCCTGGAGGTAAAATCTTGATTTGCCCAATGTTTACTCATGTTGAATAGCACCTTACTCCACTGGACTCAATGGGAGTACTCAGGCATTCAAGGTGAAAGAATTGTGGCCTGCGTTATCAGCACGTGGGAAATGCTAGTATGGCAATTTAAAGCAGACTCCTAAAATGGTTTTGGCTCTTATCAAATCAACTGTATTGTTCTAGGGTGGTATTTGTAAAAGTGCCTAGATGATTTAGGAGTACAAGCCCCATGGAGTTTAGTGCAGTAAGGACCATAGGGAACATAAGCGGGGATCTGTCAACAGACTTTCCTTTCAATAGGACTCATGCTCCTAAATCACTTAAGCACTTTTGTAAATCTCACCCCTTAACCTTTAAACATTTTCTCTTTTTAAAATACATGTAGATGTTGAGAAGTTTTTAATGAATTAATGAAATGGTAAAAAGCCCCTGCTAATGCAGAGTTAAGTTTGGCCGGGGGTATCCTTGTGCCCTTCCAGAATGCTGAGTTCAGCAAAACTCAAACTTGTGAAAACAAGGAAATACAGAGCTAAGACACATGCCCACACAATCTTAACTCTTCTCTCCTGGAGCTGGCAATAACCACTGGGAATTAATAAAGTGAATGCAGCTGGAGTTCACGCAGACAAGTATAGCTGTACTGGATGGTGGAGGAATAAGTTGGAGCACTTGGAAGGCCTGCAATGAGATACCAGGTGGCCCTCTTGGTTGGGGTGTGTGTGTGTGTGTCCTCCTGACTCTTCTGTGTCTGATCAAAGGAACAAGGTGCATGTGAATCTTGGGAGATCCAGTATGCCTCATGTCAGTGCTGCATTGCATAGGCTGTGTCACTAACCGAGTACAGGCCTTTTTGCCACAGGGATTGTCAGCAGTTGGGTGGGAGATGAGTGTGGTCTGTGAGTTTAATGAAGGGTAAGTGAAAGTATGTGAGTTGGCATCATACACATAAGGATGAAGGGTTTATAAAAGGGGAGGACAAGGTTGAAAAATTCAGCAGATGCGGTATGCTCTGTGTGGCACAGGCTACAGGCCTGATCAACGCTTAAAATTTCACAGCCTGAGTGCCATAGTTAGGTTGACCTAACTCCTGGTGTTGACACGCCTAGGTCAACAGAAGAATTCTTCCGTCAAGCTAGCCCCCTCCTCTCAGAGAGGTGGATTAACAACATTGATAGGGGCCTGAGGGGAGCTGCAGTGCAGTTGTTGTGCCATTGCAGCAGCTGTAGTGTAGTAACACTGTTGCTAAGTGACTTCTAAGTGCCCTCCATCACTCCCTGTGTATTTTGTTGTAGTGAAATGAGAATAATGGCTGTGCTTTCAAATGTGTAGAGGATATTGTTTTTAATGGAGCTGGTGAGAGAAATCTTAGCCATGGCTTATGTCCTGAGCACATGACAGTTTTGATGTCTAAGCATGAGAGAAGACTGGTGTGTCTCTCTCCTTTCCCCATATTCCCCCCCACAACATAAAGCTCTCCCCCCACACACTCCATTTGCAGCCCACTCTCCTTTTCCCATCCCATGAAGCCATTCACATTTTAGAAACCAGGTGTGCACGAAGAAAAGTTGTGAATCTGTGACCTCTAAGAAAAGCTGTTTTTAAGGGGGGAAGGGTTGTATCCCAAACTTCTTGCACAAATGACCCCAAATTTGGATCACTGAGCCTGCCCACAATCCCATAAGGCACAGCAAATTTCAAGACGCTTAGGCAATGGTAAGGATTTTGGAACACTTTGCAGATCATCCTTTAAACATTTTTTTCTCAATCTTAACTGTAGCAGACCTGTTTTCCTGTAATATTGGTATTACATTAGCTATCCTCCAGTCATTTGGTACAAGTCTCCCCTTGTTGTAGCCCCAAACCTTATCTCCTACTTCCTCCTAACCCCCTTCCTCTCAGCAAGCATTTGCATATCTCCCCCGCCCTCTGCAAATACTTTGGTTAAATTCCCCCAAAATAACACACCCAACAGAGCTTTTAGCACAGATCTTCAAAACTTTTCTTGATTTCTGAGTGGGGAGGGACTTGAAGTGACACTAGTTGGCTGCGTTCAGGATCAGGCTTACTGCTTATCCCCTTGTGCTATGCAGCTGCTATAAAAGCTTTCCACCTACAGCTCCTCATGTCTCTCTCTCTCTGCAAAAGTTCTGTTTTTGGTGTTTGACCCGTAGTCCCTTCTTAGACCCTTAGCTGGAGAACCAAACTCTTTGCTAATAGCACGCTGAATTTTGCTCTCCCAAAGGGCTAAGGGATGCTGTGCACTCTCTGGGACTAGAGCCATGGTTTGATCCCCAGGTCCTGGCAAAAAAAGATATTGCCAAAATATGTCAACCTTCAGAAAAGTTGTTTTTTCAGATGGCTGTGTTGAGGAAACCACTTGTCCAAATGGGCTCAATTTGGAACACTGACCCACCCCATGAGGCACATCAAATTTCAAGGCAATCTGAGTAACCATGTAGATTTGAGAGTACTTAGAAGAGTTGAGCTATAAATAGAAAGCTGGTCATAACCCTAGCTAAGGCAGAGCTGGTGCGCTGATATAATGTGCAAGAAAGGGTTCAGATTCAGATACCCTTGCTCATGTTAAGTAGCTCCACTGAAGTGACTGGGACGCCTACTCAGTGTGAGCAAGGGCATCAGAATCTGGCCAATAAGTTTCTATGCTCCCTGTTGACATGTGGTATGAAGGGAACAAAAACGATGGAAAAAGCTGTAATGGGGCTATGCAGAGGGGTAAGGTAGAGACTCAAGCTGTGCCCTCCCTCCCCCCCACTTTCTATAGTCCCTTTGCCTAATATATGAATGGCCAATAAACTGTGGACATGGCTAGAGCTTGACACTTTCTAGCTAATATACTTGTAGGCACTAATTTCATTTAATTAGTATTTAATCCTTATTGAATCTATTTGCCTCATTGAGTTCCACATGCTGGCTATATGTTCAGTAATAAATTTCTTTTAATCCATTGGAAACATGTATCCTTTAATTCCTGGATTGGGTTGATTACAAATTAACATAAATATGGCCAGTTTGACTAACTACTTGGAAGTTTCATGTGTAAGTAGTTTGCAAAGGATTAATAAATAGTTACTCAATAGTTAGATTGTTGTAGAGTCCACCAGGTCAACAAGTGGCTTCTAACCATCTGTAACAGCACCTATTTATGTGCTTAAACAATCTACAACACATACAGTACTAAAGTAGCTAATATATTGATAATATCAATTCTTGAAACCACTTATCACATTTTAAAATAAAGTGTGAGCATTAAACTATGTTTTGTAAATTATTTAACTCTTTTGGCTAAATTATTTACACTCAAACCCCAAACAATATATTATGATAGGTATTGGTACTGTTTGCAGTAGCAAATTTCTTTGTTATATCAAGCTGAAAACCTAAGCCACACCAGCATGTATATTAAATAGTAATCAGGTTTAACTCAGCAAAGCAACTGTACATACAGCACAGGGCCACTGAAGAATTTGTCTTATACAAATCTGAATAACTAGCTTTTCCCCTTCATGTTTGCTCAATAGTGCTTTCACTTTTGTTGTTATTCTGTTTGGTTAGATGGATGAGGTCTGTGCAGGAGATGGAACTTTCCTAATTGAATATGTTGCCTCCAAAAGACTATACTGATCAGCATTTTTGCAGTTTGAAACCAAGGTTGTTGATCACCCTGTTCAGTCAGTTTGTCTTCATGGAAAGAGAACTTGCTCCCTCTGCTGTCTGTGTCTGGCACACATTCTTACTCTGCTTTACCTGCCTTCAAGGTAACGTTCTCTCAACCCTTATTAGTAGTTTAAGAAAGAACCGAGAAAAACATCAGACAAACCTACAATTCTGTTTGCCTAAAACTTGTATCTGAAGGGAGGAAGCTATTGGAAGTGAGCAAGCAGCCATTATCTCAAAATATTTGGGTTTTGTTCCCCCTTTAAAACTGACGCTTCTGTTTGGCCAGCAGAAGGAAAAAGACTGGCGCTCATGGTTTTCTTTATCTCAAAGCTACATTAACATATCCTCATGGTCATACAGGATGCTGCGAACTAGAATGCAGAACAGTTTTTCTTCCTGAGATATGCCACATCTTTATGTTTGTCTTCAGTGCAGCGTTAACTCAAAGTTATCTAAACTGAGTTAACTCATCTTAAGTTGGCCAAGCTCAAGTGAGAGCAATCATTCTGAAAAATAACACTCAATCTGCGAAGCATGATTGTATCAGCAGCAAAGGGCTTGTCTTCACTGCTAAAAAAAGGTGAGGTTTTTTTCAAACCTTGGGTGACTAATGCCTGTGAGCTATCGCAAGAGAAAAACACAGTGAAGACAGGCACTGCAGTTTTGCAATGAGTGACGTTTGAGGTCAACTTCGAGCAAAGGTATAGCGCTGACCATGACACATCTACCTCATGGCAAGACTATAGTGCCTGGTCTTCATGTTGTGGTTCTGGGGCTTTTTTAAGCAGTGAAGATGAGCTCTGAGCAGGGTTGTGAGTTCAATCCTTGAGGGGGCCATTTAGGGATTTGGGGCAAAAATTGGGGATTGGTCCTGCTTTGAGCAGGGGGTTGGACTAGATGACCTCCTGAGGTCCCTTCCAATTCTGATATTCTATGATTCTATGTTAGCAGCAGACAAGCTGTGCTAACTCAAGAATTGACCTGTATCCCTTGTCTGGCCAGCCAGCTTGAGATAAAAGCATCACCATGCTGAAGTTAAGGGTTTCTGTGTGTGAACAGAACTCAAGTTAGGAGCAACACTCAAGTTATAACTTGAGTTAACTCTGCAGTGAAGACAAGCCCAGTCATCCTGTGCCCATAACATGCAATTCACATCTGCATTCTCTGAAACTGACCCTGCACCACTGACGTTACTGGGAGCTTTTGCCTTTGATTTCAGTGGATGAAGACTCAAACCCATTGGGTAGGAAGGGGAAGGTGTGCACATTTTAATGTATTGAAGAGGCTGCAGGAGAAAGGAAAAGAGCTCTGCAGTCCCTCTTTTAGCCACAGAGTGGTAAGACTGGCAGGGTCACAGAGAAAGCCCAGGGGGATAGTTGGCCTTGAGATCTTCTCCTGAGTAATGTCTGGCAAAAAGCCAGGAGCAACATGGAACAGCCCACTGGGGTGGAGCAGGCTCTGTTTGATGAACCCTGATTAAAGGGCAGGATCTGGACTTCTAGGGAGAGAGTCCTGGGAAGTGTTCAACTGAGGAATGAAGCACAGGAAACTTAAGAGGAAGGGCAGAAGTTGGCTTAAGTTTGTACTTTTTTGTGGGAATTTGTTGTGGGATTCCAGACAAGACCTGAAGGACGGGGGGAATTAGAGGTTGTGGGAAGGGAGCCTGAAAAAAGGCTACAGTAGGAAGAAATCTAAGGAGGCAGCAGCAGCAAGAAGATGGAAAGAGCAGGCCTTGGCTGCTGCTTATAGGTCCCTGGACTGGAACCTTATGTGGCAGGTGGTCCTGGATTCCCCTACCAGCCACTGACATAAAGGGAAGCCTCCTGACATAAAGGGATGAGGAAGATTTAAAGCCCCGAGGGAAAAGGGTATAAGGACCTTGAGTTGGAGCAGAGGAGCAGGTGTTAGGACACTGGACTTGTTGGACTTAGTTACCCAAAAGGGACGGAACTAAAATCTGACTGGCTGGCAGGCTACGTTGTGGTAAGACCCCACCACAGGACCACAGTGACCATCCACAGGAGGTATTAGAGAGGAAAGAGCTGCTACACCATCCCCAGGCATGCCAGCAGTGAGTTCACTTTTCTACAGTGAGCACATTTAATATAAAGTCTTTAAAACATTTTCAGTGGGCTGCCCATATTTCTCGGATATAGACACTGCAGGGGAAGTCTAATGGATAGCAGGTCTTAAATGTGAGTGGGAACATGTCTGTGAAGGACTAGCTCAGAGCAGATGGAGTGTTAAGAATCTGAAATATCTGTAGAGGAAGGATTGTCAAGTCATTAGGGTGTTTAGTCTGGGACATAGAGGTTCAAATCTCTGCTCCACCACAGTCCTGTTGAGTGAATCACTTAATTTTTCTGGGCTTTAGTTCCCCATCTGTAAAATGGGGATAATATTTCCCTACCTCACAAGGATGTTGTGAGGCTGAATACACTAAAGGTGTGAGGTGTGCAGCTGCTACACTAAAGAGGGTCCTATAAATACGTCGCACAGATACACATACATGCTTACCTTGATATTATCAAGAAAAATAAAATAAAATAAAATAAAATCAGGTTTTGATGTGAGCAAAAGAATAAGTTGCATACTATATAAATGAACTGATCCTGAAATCAACAGCCAAACTTGAAATGGCTTCCCTTAAGTCTGCACTGAGTGGTTTTGCTGGTCAATTAGAAGTAAGATTGTCTTTGCATTTCTATACCAGAACAAGCCCAGTGCTTGTAAAAACTTGTAAAACTTTTTTCAGTTGAGAAACTGGGATAAGCTGCATCTACACTAGGAGGGCCTGCAAATGCAGTTATACAGTTCCAGAAAACTTTTTCTAGTGTATGACTGGCTTTCAATAGGAGCAGGAGTAGTCCCTATTAAGCGTGTAATTTGCATACAGCAGGGCCAGATTAACCTTTTGCGGGCCCTGGTTCCAAACATATTTGTGGGCCCCCATGTAGTCGTTGTGGGCTCCGAGTGTGGGCCTGGTGTGGCACAGTATACCCGGTGCTGAATCTCAGAGACATTTTTCATTTTGATCACACACCTCTGCATGACTATCTGCATTGCCATACCCAGCTCCCTCAGCCCCCCGTTTTTCTCATTAAGCTGTATTTACATGTGGGTTTACCAGTGTCCACAGTGAGCAGTAATTTCACAGTGATCAGGGGAAACTCCCCCCAGATTTATCTCCTTCCTCATTCAGACCTTCTGTAGCCATGTCTCCAGTACCATCCTATGTCACCTGTCACTGTATGTGGTTCTGGTCTCAGCTCAGTAGAGTTTCACAGCCAGCAGATACCTGATCAACTCTGACAAATCCCTCCTCAGCGCTCATCCTGCCATTTGAGCAAGCCACTTTGCAAACACCATTTCCCCAAAGTGAGGACTTAGCCCCTGGGAACCTGAAGTCACCAGCCTTTCTCCCTCTGCTCCCATCTACATGCTAGTCTACTACTTGGTCACCACCACCTCTCCCTATGCTTGTTTCCCTTCTACCTTGGACATGCTCCCTAGCCAGCTGGGGCTATTTCTCCCCCTGCAAGCCTGGTCTGCTTCCTCTTTCCCTGCTCCCCTTGACATTCCTTTCCTACTGGTGACCTCTGTTCCTTGAGGTTAACTTCAGTTTCTTTATCCGCTCCTAGCTTAATGGCCCCCAGTAGTCACAGAGCCACCTGCAGCTTCTCTGGCTACAGCCATGGGGCCAATTGCCAGAGGCCAGCCTTAGATAGCTGCAGGTGCTAGCAAGGGACGGAAGGCAGTTCCAAGGCTGAGCATGATTTAAACTTGCAATGGCAGCACTAGGGGTTCTAAATTCTCAGTGCTGGCCTTAGGCAGCTGCAGACTCTGGAGTTAGGTGCTTCCCTCCCTAGGCCATGGCTTTAAGTACCCGAGATGCCCATCACCTGCAGCAGAGGCCACCAATTCCCACACACCTCTCAGCTAGCACATATTCATGCAGAAAGTGCAGCCTGAATGATTTTGGAGGCTGGAGTGCCAGGAGGTTCCCATCCCTGAGCAGCAGCTCTGCAACAAGCTCACATGCCTCACTCCCCTGTAGGACCAGGACCCTGTGAAGATAGTGGAGTTACCCTGTGTATAATCAGTTCTGTCCAAAACCTGTTGACGTAAGTGGGAGTCTTTTCATTGTCTTCAATGGGCTGTGTATAGAAACAAAGGACCCCATTCTAGACTCCAGGAGCAAAGTGCATTGTATACTGCACTGGTTTACTATTGTAACAGGAAGGTCTCACATTACCTAGTGAATAAGCAACACCTCCTACAGCACCTAACTTTTTCTGAGAGGCCTCCTGCCCAATTACTAAATGTAAAGCTGCTTCACTTACCAGGGCTGAAAATATCAGGTAGTACGGTCACAAAAGCAAGGCACTTCTGAATTCACCAGGAATTTTGGATGTGCACAGAACACAGACAGGACTGGTTCCTGCGTGGTTACAGAACTGCAGTCAAGTGGAACAATTTTCAGCTTGCGTGATTGGAGGATATCTGATCCATATTGTAAGACTGTCGCACATAAACGAGGAAAAGTTGAGGTGCTTTTGTTATTCTTTTCTTCCATTCTTCATTTCTATGGGGAATTTGCCAATGTAATATCACGGTCTTCTTTTTAAACAAACAAAACTAAAAAAAATGGCAATGGCTATTGAAAATAGCAATTCCAGTCCTTGTTAGCACTGGGAAGATCCCAGCATTTGTTCCTCAATTTTATCCTACTTTTTCTACAGCAAATTACAGTGGATCAGTATATTTGATTTGGGAGAAATGAAGTAACCCAAATTGAGCTTGAGCGCTCCTGAATTTTGAGAGTGTTCAAATCTGGAAGGCATGTGCTAGATTCCCTTTCTGAATATTGGATAAATCTGGAAAGGAAAAGTCAATTTCTGCTTCCATGGCTCAGAAGTGGAAATCCTCCTGTGTGCCTGGAACTGTATCTAAAGCTGCCCAGGTCTTCTAGTGGAGCCTCCCCTCCCTTACTTTTCATTTTAACTTCTCCTGGAGGGGTCCATATACCTCCCCTGCTAGGCTTTAGATAGAGAGGTGCACTGTCCATTCATTCCACCCAGTTCCTTCTTTGGGGGCTGCCAGGCAAGGTCACACCAGCATCCCTAACCCAATCTGGGGAAGTCTTCTGAGGGTGATATCTGGGCCAAAGCCTTCTACTCTTTGGGCATACTTGTTCCCCATTCACAGTGCCACCCCCTTCTAGCAGCCAGCTTTCAGTTCACAGCAAGCTGCAGCACATGGGGTCTCAGCTTCCCCACTCTTTCCCCCCATTTCCTGTTGATAGCAGCCAAGGGAATGCTGGGAAATGTAGTTCCTTCCCTGCTTCAGGGCTGACTCTCAAAGCAGGGAGCTGGCCAAGGAACTACAGCTCCCAGGGCCCCTTGGATTCTCAGCTCCCAGGGTGGATCCCTGCTGCTCCGAGGCTCTCTCTCAGATCCTCTGCTTCTGCAGCACTACAAGTGGGGAGGAAGCGAGTGTTATGGCCCCCTTCTGAGCTTGGGCACAGCCATTGGCACCATGGTGAATCCGGTACTGGCATACAGAAGCTACTTTCTACATTCAAACTGAAAATCAAAGCTACATTCAGAATGTTAATCACCAACTGCTTTCATATGCATGGTGGGCTAGGTGTCTTTGAAACAGCTGGAATCAGAAATCCTTATTAATTGGAAGGCAGGTTTTAAAAAAAATCTGGAATTCCCAGGTTACCTACCAAGACATGCTTTAGGCAACAAGATTGTTCAAAAGATGTGTTTCTATCACAGGGAAAAGATGGCAAGCAACTTACCTTGGTCTTTCTTCACCTAAGGAGCTGGAGAAGGTCTGAGAAGTGGCCATGAGCATGTTAGAAGAAGATGGATTGTCTTGTGGCTACAGCCCTACATTGGCACCAGAAAACTTGACTTGAATTCCTGCCTCTGCCACAGACTTCTTGTGTGACCTGGGGAAAGTTACTATGGCTTTGATACAGCTACACATGTTGAACTTAAATCCGGTTGATTTTGATGAGACTTCAACACATCCATAAATGCTTGGCTGAATCAAGGCCTGTATCACTGGGACTTCTTCATGAGAATGAGGGCAAAATACAGCCACCAAAGGCAGGTTCAGAGTAAGAGGAAAGGGTATTTCTATGCTGTTCAATAGCATCCATGTTTCCTGTTGTAAGCTTTTGTAGGTAACTGCCCATTTAGTCTAGTAAAAGACACAGGCTATAAAGTAAGCACAGCTGTCTATGTAAAGTACAATTACCACTGCAATCTCTCACACAAAGCCCCCTGAAGTTGGTGAGAATCTTTCCATTAACTTCAATGGGCTTGGAATCAGACCTTTACACTAAAACTACTTGTGGTGCCATTTTTATTTTCCATCTGCTGTTCAGAATTTTAAGGAGGGCTCATGGTGAGCCTCTTTCCTCATTGCTGGGAGGAGATGGTCAGAATTTCCCTCTCTTTTTGCCTTCTTGTTTGTTCTTTGGCTTAACTGCTCTGTGTTATGAGGGGGAAGAGTCTGTGGCCAAGGCATGAGAAGCCTCTTTGCCCTAGGATTACCCACTGCCATTGTATGAGGCTTTCTCTCTCCACACCTGGTGCTGGGCAGCTCTAACTGGGGAAACTTTGTCTCCGATTTCCTTTGGCATCAAATGTTAAAGAAATAAGGGACTTCAAATTCTCTGACACAAAAAGCCAAGATTTGACGACAACAGGCTGGATTCATTCCTGCCTCTGCATGGGCAGCTGTGCTGAAGGAGGCATACACAAAAGCCAGGTACTACAACTGGCCTCCCCTGTGGGTTCTACCAGGGGGAGCAGTTTAATGTTCTAGACACAGATGGAGGATGCACTGGCCCAATTTCTCCTCATCTAACCTCATCATTTTCTGTCTTGGAAGCCTTCTCCCCACAATTACTCAGTGTGGCACTGTGTCCCCTTCTAGTGGTGGCTGCACCACCTACAGAGACTGAGGCCATGACAGCCTTCGCTAGCCTCATTGGGTCCTTCAGTTCAGGCAGTGGTTTAAGATCCTGAGCTCTCAGGTTCAATCCCAGCTGCCAATGACCCATCTAGGAGCACAGCATTACATGAGCAGTTGTTCAGCTGTACCTTCACTCTGAGCAGACTTTGCACTGCTGGTGCACCACCTGGGAATTACGTATGCCACGTAAATGTCTTGTGACGCCGGCTACAACAGTGCCATGTGAACACCTGTTCTCACTTTCAAGTGACATTGCAAACCTGAAGCAGGCAGCATTATCGCCTGCAAATGTAAACAAACTGACTGAACAAGAAGCAGGACTGAGTGGACTTTAGGCTCTAAAGTTTTACATTGTTTTGTTTTTGAATGCAGGGGGGTTTTGTACATAATTCTACATTTGTAAGTGCAACTTTCATGACAGAGATTGTATTACAGTACTTGTATGAGGTGAATTGAAAAATACTATTTTTATAGCACAAATATTTGTAATAAAAATAAATATAAAGTGAGCACTGTAAACTTCATGTTCTATGTTTTAATTGAAATCAATATATTTGAAAATGTAGAAAATATCCAAAAATATTTAAATAAACAGTATTCTATTGTTTAACATGTGATTAGTCGCAATTAATTTTTTTTAATTACCTGTCAGCCCTGTTTAAGATCAATCAGTAGATGGGGACTGTCCTGCCAAAATGTCAGTCTCCAAACATATTGCTAAGTAGTTGATATATGCTTCAGCACCAAATCATAATTAAGAGTGGATAATACTGTTTTTTAACCACATAGTGGGAAGGAAAAGAATATGAGAAGTCTGCACTGTTATCTGTAACCCAATGGGAAGAAGAAACACTTCTGGCTAAGGACTGCGTGGCAGTCCCTCCATGAGATTTGTCTAATAATCTTAAATGTCCATCAAGTCCTTTACTCTTAGATTGTTTTCTGAATGACAATTCCTCCCCCCTGGAAACTACATGGTTCTCAATGGATGTTCCTCAGGAAAGGTGAAAGGTTGAACTGATGATACTGGGATTTGAACCTTTAGCTCCACAGAGAATGGGGACCAAAATCTCTGCTGGTGTTAACTGTCACATCTCCTTGAACTTCACCAACTTCCACCTGCAGAAAATTTTGACCCTAGGTTTTTCAAACCTTCTATTTAGACTATTAAACCATCTTTTTTGGCTTAATTCCAGTTTCTAATTGCAAATAGTAGTTTACTACTCCCCCTTAACAATGCATCAGAAAATTCCTCACCCTTATCAAAAATGTACTCACTTATCCCAGTCTGTTTATTAACTTGGCTCTGGCTTAGAGGCAAAGATCCATGCTTTCCCTTCCAACACAGTGTCATTTCTTTCCTCGATATGTGAATTGCATGTTCAGGAGATAACACAAGTCCCACAACACATTCTGAAAGTTTAAGACAGCACAATTTCTCATCCCTTTGAAACTGACATAGAAACATAAGCCCGACATGCATAATCAACTAGAGGCCGAATCAAAACACAGTAAACATGATTTACTATTCCTATCAAGTACCTCCCTTCCATGCTCCCTTATAGGTAGCAATATTTCTTAACAAACAACTCCCATTTCTGTAACTATCTGAGCCACTATCTCATTAATGTGAGATCACCCTCACATTAGTATTTCTCCTCTAGTCCCTTTCTCTCTTGCCCTCCCCTCATCTCTCGCATACTTTCAAGTGTCCCTATGGCAATGAGAAATTCGTATGGCTAATAGTGAATGCCCATTTTTATGTAGGTTACACAGGAGAGTCCTGATATAAAGGCTATAAATCCTTCTAGGTAACCCATTTTTCACTTTTTCCACCCAACCTGGAATGACCATAGCCAATGTTTTTATATCTGGGTCCCAAAGCATTTAATATTTTAAATATTTGTTAGGAAAATGACAAATATTTTTTCCCCGGGACTGAAGCATAATAGAATATCCATCTAGTCTTTCACAGTTACACTTTGAAGTTAGGGCCTCTGAAAATGAGTTCTTCTGTAATACATCTGCAAGGGCATGTGCTCAGGAATCTGTTTAATAAAAGTATTTATTTCTGTTTTACATTTATATTCATGTAATGCAGTGCCTTTCATGGGGAGAGCTCAAAGCACTTTATAGGCAGCCGGGGCTCAATCCTTAAGGGGCTGAGTACTCTGACACCGATTCAGTAAAACACTTAGGCACGTGCCTAATTTTAAACTCATGCATGGGGAGTCCCATTGAAGTCAATGAGAATACTCCTAAGAATAGCCATACCGGTAAGACCAATGGTCCATCTAGCCCAGTATCCTGTCCACTGACAGTGGGTGGTGCCAGATGCTTCAGAGAAAATGGACAAAATAGGGCAATTAGCTTCTGCTAGTCAGAGGTTTAGGGATAACCAGAGCATGGGATTGTGTCTCTGACCCTCTTGGCTAATAGCCACTGATGGACCTATCCTCCATGAACTTATCTAGTTCTCTTGCAAACCCGGTTATACTTTAGCCTTCACAACATAACCTGGCGATGAGTTCCATTCATAAGCTTACAAATAAACATGTGCTGAAGTGCTTTTGCTGGATTGGGGTCACAGAGTGGGTCAGAGAGTGTCTCCCATTATCTTTAATGGACTCTGGACCTTCACTGAGGCCCTGGTTCATCAAAGCTTTTAATCGTGTGCTTAATTATAAGCATATGAGCAATCTCCCTCCCTAATAAGCAAAGCACTTAAAGCCATGCTTAACTTGTTTTTGTACACTAGACAAGATCACTTCCTATTTGCTGATGGAAATAGCTGTTGGCACCACAATTATCTGATGCAGAGGGTTTCTTGTGCTCTCCGCACTGCTGTAGGTAGTGCCGGTGCCATCAGTTATCGCTGGCTTACTTCTATTTGAACAGTCACCATACATTTTTTTAACTCGCTTATTCAAGACACAAGAAAAGAAGAAAACTCCACTGGCCTGCTGGGTGACCGCGGGCAAGTCATGTCACCTCCCGCGCCTCAGTTTCCCCATCTAGAAAAATGGAGATAATGATACTGACCTCCTTTTGTAAAATGCAAAGCACTACCTAAGAGCTAAGACTTACTAAGACAAACATACACTAAATGGGACCAGGGGAAGGAGGTATCCAGACTATGCTAGTTCAAGGAAACCTTGCGGGATTGTTTTGCTTAGGACACAAAACTGATGAACTATTGAGGGAAGCTCCTCTGAAGTTATGCAAGGGCACAAAAAGCAAACACTAACGTGAGAAAAGGCCAAGGTAGGCCCAGTCTATGTCCAAGCACCTTGTTGGCTTTAAATGTCAACTCATCTATATAAAAATAAGGCTGTTTCCTTGTAAGCACAATATGCAGGAAGTTTATTTTTATAAGTAGAAAATAGAACCTTGTCTTAATGAAGAACACTTGTCCCTGGTCAAACATCTTGTCAGTGATAATAATTCTTTTGAACTCCTCAGTGCTTGAAACATCCCAAAAGAATTACCCTCTAAGAAACATGATCAAAAACTCCATAAAAATCATGCAAGGAATTTACTGGATGGGATTCGAAAAGTAGGAAATTGAAAAAATGAAAGTACAGTAAAGAGAAACCAATCATAAACTCTGCTAAGATATAGCAGGAAAAGCAGTGTATTGATTCTGACATCAATTACTTAGGAAAGATTTGGAAAATTTTCACAGTAGGAAGCCATATGCTTTTCATTATGTGGATCAGCCACTGGACAACTGGAATGCCACCATGATTGCTTCTGTCAATGCTGATGTGAGCCTCTTTTGGAAGGGATGTGAAATAACCTAAATGTGTAACAAGCATTCAAAATGAAAGACCCCAGGCAGTGTGCTTCTCATTATGACTGGGGGACAGAAGGATGAAGTTTTCTTGGCAAGTTTAGGATTTGATTATGAGTTTGTATCCTAATATCTTTGTGCACCAAAGACTGTCACTGAAGTCAAATGGGAGGTTGGGATGCACAAGAAATGCAAGTCTGAAAGCTTGATCTGTAATGGAATCACATCTCTCTCTAGGTACTTATATGATCCAATCACTGTATTATCTGAGCAACTCACAATCATTCAAGCATGTATCCTCACTACATCCCAGGGAGGGAGGGAAGTAGCATTATCCCCATTTTACAGATGAGATGAAGTGATTGACTTGCCTTGCCTCACAGCTGGAGGGTGTAGCAGAGCCATAAATTGAACCCAGGGTTCTCAAGTCCCAGTGCAATACCTCATCCAAAAGTTCTACTTTGTATTTCAGCAGATCTCCTAATTCAGCCTGATAAGCTGTCTTTCCCTTCAACAGCTACGCAGCCAGGCTGTTTGGAAAAGAGAAGTTTCATCCCATCCAGTCAGTTTCTAGTTTCATTCTTCACTCAGCCTCAGGGCACCTCAGCATAGAGCATCCCATCTGCATGTGGTGCTTCTGCCGATTACAGACAGGCATTTAGACCACCCAGCTATGTTGGCGAATACTGTCACTGACCCCACAGCAGGGCGTTGCTGTGGCTGATCAGTCACCGGAGCACGCTGGCTGTGCTTCGTTCTCACAGGCAAGTGCTGTGGACTCTCCAAGCACCAGGCTCTTCAGGATGTGGCCCTCAGGGGTTCCCAGGAACACTCACACACTTCATATGCAACAGAGGATTCCTTTGTTAAGGCTGCTAGAACACAAAATCTGCAAGCATGATGAACGTTTCTAACAAACATGAACCCAACCATTCCCATGCCAGCCCCTCAGGGCAGTGCAGTCCAGTCCAGAGAGAATAGGTGACAATATTCCAGTGTAACCCTTCTGCATCATCCTCCTGCCTGCAGGTTACAGACCTCTATCTTCCAGTTGCAGACACTGCTGCTCCCTGCCAGCAACAGGTGCATCAGCCCAGCTCCCAGGCCATGCAAACCCAGCTCTCAGTTGGCCTGCCATCAGGCCTCCCTTCTGCAGTCAGCTCCCAGGCTGCTGTCTCCCACCTGCTGCTCCAGTGTCTTCCTCAGTTAGGTGCCCTCTGAGCTCTGGCAGTACTATCCTTTCCTGTGCTGGAGGGATTATGGAGGCCTCTGCTGGCTGCATGTTGCACTGAGGGTTAAATATCGAGCCCAGTAAGGATCCAATGGGTTCTTTGAAATACAGGGGCAAAAGTACCTGCACCGTGGGCTCTTCTGTGGAGGGAGAGGGTGGAGGCACAGTTAGTAGGAAATTCCCTACGTTTCCCTTTAGTTAATTCTCTCCAACTTCCCAGGGACCAGAAGGAGAGTTGCGGGCCTGCAGAACTGGCCCAAGTCACTACCTCCTAAGCCTATGGATGTCTGGAGATCTGCATAGATACAAGATACCCTTCATGTAGTCCCATGGCCACCATGCTGCTCCCTTGCCTCCCACACCCCCAATAGCTGCCTGGTTCCTAGTCTCCACTGTCGCAGGGCAGAGGTGTAAAACCTTTGGATGCCCTGCTAAAGACCTGGCTTCCCCCTGCTTCCCTGTACGGTGGCCGGGTACATGAGCCGAGACCCTTAGCCGGGAGCCCAGCTGCAGGCCCTAACAAGGGCAGGCTCAGTGTAATCTGCTGAGCCAAGTGGAACCAGTTGAGTTGCTGACTGGGAAGAAATATAAACCCAGGGAAGAGCTCGGGGGAGGCTAGCCAGGCAGGAGGATAGGAGGGTTGTGGCGCTGTCTCTGTCTCTGCTGGCTGACACAAGGCTCAAAGGCCAGGGGACCCAGTGAGGGGTCGGAGCGGGGACTGGTGTTGGAGGAAATTGGGACAGTACAGCCACCGTAAATAAAAGAGCATGGGTGAAGCACCTGCAAAAGGCATCTGAAACCCTTTCTTTTGCCAGCCCAAGCACAGGGACAAGGGGAAGGAAGCTTGTGCCACCCTGTGACACCACCATCAGCTCCAATGAAACAGCCTCTCACAGTGGCTGCAACTGTGCGGAGGTTGTTACTGTGGGTTCAGAAACAGCCGTAACTTTGGGATAGATTTCTCCCCGAGGAGAGAATATTGTGGGGGGTGGACATGCTCCCTCTCTATTCTCTAAAGTGTGGAGCCCTAGTCTATGGGGTTGGAAACAGAATACAGGGAAGATGTTGCTCTACTCCCTCCACTGCTTCAGTCTCTACTGTATCTCATTATCATTCACTGCATAGCAGAGCGTAGCTATAACTCAACCTTGTAGCCATCTCCAGTCAGGTATTTTCTTGCACTCAAGTTGACCTGAGTGGGGTTTGAGGAAACAAAAGTGTTGAATGTCCCAATCAATGGCTCTTAAATAATAAAATGTCAGTTTAAAGTTAGCAGACAGTACGGAATCAGTTTTTAAGTCCTCCATTGATTAAGGCCAGTGACACAAGGCTGACGAAAAATTGGTTTGGCTAACTTAGCAGACAGCATCTGGTTCTGCAAAGGGGCTGGACTCAATAGGTCAGCAGATCAGACTAAAGGGAACCAGATGGAAAGTGCATCAGACTTGGAAAATTCTCCATTGGTTCATGCAGCTCCAGATGAGACATATATTCAGGCATGTAGGACTACAAGGATAAGAGATGTTGGCAACCCATAATTTTCCTCTACAAGTTTTAGAGATAAGACAAGAACTGAGTCCATCACTGAAGTTTATATGGAATGGCAGAAGAACTAGAAGACTTGGGGGCTGGGAGGAAGGAGGATTTAGGTAACAGCTGATGGTCTAGGAATCAATTAATGACCCTTACTTGTGTGTTGCTTACTGGATTCCTGTAGATGCCAAAGATATTCCACTAAGCAAAGAGAAAAAATAGATCTTTTCTCTCCAGATAAAAGCCAGGGGCTTGTTTTTCAGAAGTACTGAGCCCTCACAGGCCCTGCTGATTTCAGCTAGAGAATTGGGCACCCAACACTCTGGAAAAAACTAGGCTCCATATTTTAAAAATAATGTTTTTATCTGTGTTGTTATTAATATCTTAGGGCTTCACCATGCAAATGTATCCACATGAGCATATCCCTGTGCCTGTGAGGAGCCCCTTTACCTTCAGTGAATCACAATCGGGGCCTTAGATTGTTAGAACTACAAGAATCTCCAAAATGGAATGTACAGTCCACCACTGGGATTGCTGCTACCTCTTGGCTGACTACATTTGCAAATAGTGCACACAGCTAGTCTCTACTAAAAGACCCAGTTAGGTTGTTGCCTCATCCTCCCTCCCTCTTGCCTGCTTGTATTTTCACTCACTGCTATGTTTTGTCTAGCTAAACTGTAAGCTATCTGGGACAGGAATTGTCATTTACTAGGGGTGAAATCCTGGCCATATTTAGGTGAGTGGGAATTTTGTCAGGATTTTACAAAGTATGTTTATGCAGTGCTTAACGCAGTGTGCCCCTCACCTGGTTAAGGCCTATGTGCTACCATATCCTCATAGTCTATATTTACATAAATTCATTACATAAGTAATGTAAACTAACTACACACATTAATGGAGGGGTGGGGGGGATTGGGCAGTTCATTGGTTTAAAGTTTTCAGTAACTGTGATTTGGCTCAGCTATAGATATGTCAAATGGCCCCACCATGGTAGGACATGACTTGGAATGATAATGAAACTGCAGTTCCCGCTGTGTCGCAGTGGAGCAGCCTCATTATTATTTCATAACTTACTCTGCTACAGTGTCAATCAGTTTAGATAAACAAATACATGAAAATCAATCTGACTGCCTCTCAGACTCCTACGCTGTGAAACATTTTAAAACGTAAATATCAAAGGGTGGGAAAACCTCCAAAGGTTCTGACCTTTACTCCCAGGACCTGGGATCTGGCTAGGTCTGGTTAGACAGGGAGAAATGAGAAACCTTGACAACATGGCTTGAAAAATATTTTAAAAATATACATCTCTTTCCTGTTATGAACTAGATCAGAAGAGAAGTGAACCTAAGCTGCAAAATATATATTAGAATAAAAAAACTCTTAAAGTCTGGCGGGTGGAGGGATATGGACCAAGATCTTGGTTTAGAACTAATGATAAAACTTAGTAAGTATGTTTTCAGATCTTAGTTGGGGTCCAATACTTAAAACACTTCTACACATAAATAACTTTACACAGGAACTTAAACTGGTTTCATTGTGTCCCTGTATTTTTCTGCATCCCACCACTCTCTCTCTCCATATGTCGTCATGCTTCTTTTTCCTATTTGACCCTCTGCTGCCCAGTTGAAGTGCTTGGTAGAGATAGAGCTATTACAGCTAGCTGCTGAAACACAGGAATGCAGTTGCTAAGTCATATCAAAGGCAAGAATTAGAGCTCCCTAGTTTCATAATAACAGGATTTCAGAAGAACAGTTTAAAATCACTTGTTTGCAACAGTTACAGGAAAAAGCTTTAGTGCCATGCAACAGGTAAACATATTGTAACATACATAGTGATTTGGAGCCTGCGGGCCAAATCCAGATATGCCCTAAACACCCACGTTATGCAGGACTTAAGTGCGGTCCTGAATAGGAATGGACTTAACCACGTGCTTAAGTGTTTTCTTGAATCAGGACCTCATGCTGGGGTTGAACTTGGTTTCTGGTTTTAGCAGTATATTTAGGGTCCCTATGTGTCTCAAGTCATCATCTTTGTTTAAAAATTGAGGCCCTGATCCTGCAATGACTTAAGCACATGCTTAATATTATGAACTATGAATAAAATTGACGTTAATGGAAGTATTTGCAGTGCATAAATCTTCGTAGGATCAGACCGTGAATTATTGTTCCATCCTGCAAGATGGATTTCTGAGTATTTCTCTTTGGATATTTCATCTTTTCTGTTTGGATATCTGATCTGCCCCGGTTTTTGTCATGAAACAGGCCAGTAATGTAAAGAGTCTTCCAGATGGTGAAAGGCTATTCATTGAAGAAGCCAGATAGCATGTTAATATATATCCATAGGCCTCTCTAGTTTCCAAATCTGTCATCTATTGAACTCATACGGGATGAACACGAGAGAGGAATGGGAGCTCTGCTGCAGTATAATGCTGAACAGCTGTGATCAGAGTCTGTAATTACTGGTCCATGTTAAGAAAATGATCAGTTACAGTCACTCACCTAAGCAGTTTTATTCCTTAGTGAAGATTATTTTATGGATGACAATATTCCAGAACAAATTCAGCTGATACCGGATAATAGCAGTGTGTAATCTTTGGTTTCAGTTTGTTTGTGCTCCAGGTTGCAATGGGCTTCCAATAAGGTACCAAAGGGCAGTTGCTGAAAGTGCTTTTCTCTGTTTCATGCTGTTCCAAAACTTTACAGCTCTGTTACTTTAATTATGTTTGTACATGACAGTCCATGTATGCAACATATTGTACACATGAGTTGGAGGCTTGAGGCCTGATTCTCCTCTCACATACTCTGGCTTTTTACACCAGTGTTACTCCCATGGAGTGATGAAGCAAGCTGCTGCAAATCCTTGTTCTTCTGTGCAGTTCAGGTAACCAGTATTCTCCTCCTCAGGAGCAAGAAGGGACCGTCCGCTGCAGGCCACTCCACGTCTGCTGCTTTAGAGCCACAAGTGCCACCATATCTGTCACAGTCCTTCTTTGTGGAGGGAATGATCTATAGATCTGCTAGTTTCCCCATCCCCCGCACTGCAGAACACTCCTCTAATGCAGAACAGGGCGCACCACAAGGCACAGCTGTTTTGTGGTCTCCCAGCATACTACCAGCGCTCTTATTTGTGCAAGTTCCACTGCCTTCGGGGCCTTCTGCAATCAGAGAATTTTCCCTATCGTGTTCGTGCAAAGGTCAAGATCCTCAAAGATATTTAGGCACCTGATTCCCAACTGCTCCAGGCTGAGATCTTTCGAAAGCCTCTTAGCTTTTGGCACCTAACTCTCCTGGAGCCATTTGAAAATACCCTCCTAACTGTCCTTAGATAGAAAGAAATGTTATGTCCATGTCCAAATACTTCCCCATTGCAACAAGACTGAAGTCAGCTGGCCTTCAGCTTCCGATGGCTCCGATCCCATGTGGAGCTCACTGCAGGACTGGTGACCCCCCTCCAATCCCTATTTCAGCATTAATGTTGCTTTGATCATGAGACAAGAGCAATTAGATCAGTGCTGAACTATGAAAGCTGTAAAAAATAACTTTTAATAAGAACTTATTTAAAATATACTAATCTGCTTTACTAGTGCAGTAAAAAGTATGTATCATTTTATTGCACTGCTAAATCAGATTAATTTAACAAACATAAAACTATAAAGAGTTCCTATTTAAAAATGTGCAAATCAGATACATTGTTTTAACATAAAGGTACTTACAAAGGTTGCACCCATTCCCAGGCCCAAGTGATTTCAATGAGAATTTAGCCCAAGTGAAAACTGTAGGATGAAGCCATTTCAACGGACACTTCCTTGTTTAAAATCCTATATTAACAAAACAAAACCAACAACAAATTTTCCAATGGAACTATTTACAAGCATAGAGAAAGGTGAGACTGTGTGTAAGTCTTTGCAAGATTGGGACCTTAGACCCGTCAGGTTTTTGGAGGAGGGATTTGACTTCAGTGGGATTACTTGAGTGTGTACAGTAAGGACTCCGCAGAAATTTTTGTAGGATCCGGGCCTATATAGATAAAAGATAGAAAACAAAGTAGTGTTGTCCCCATTTCTTCCATGAGGAACTGGGATCAAGAGGAAGTGACTCATCCAAGGTCAACCAGGAAGCCTCTGGTAGAGCTGGGAATCAGGCCCAGATCCTCCCAACCTCAGCCCCACTGCCTTGTTGACCACAAGAGGCAGGATAAGCTAGTAAACTTGGAACTAGCCTAGCACCTGAGACCTAGATTCACTTCCTTGCTCTACCAGAGACTTCCTGTGTGACCTTGGACTTAGCATTTTTGTGCCTCAGTTCCCCATCGTAAAATGGTAGCACTTCCCTGTTCCTCCGGTGTGTTTGAGGATAAATACATTACAGACAGTGGGACGCTGAGATGGGGGCCACCACAGAGAGACAAAACCATTCTTACTTACGTTTATTTCCTTTATTTATGACCTCTGTTCACTTTTTGCCTGATAAGGCCCACTTTTCCAACCAGGTCTGCACATAAATACCCATGCACTTTATGTGCCTGACTCTGGCTCTCAAGTCATTTAGGGCTCAGTGTCAAAGGGACAACTCACAAGCTTAAAACTAAGCACATGCCTAAGTGTTTGCAGGATCAGGGTCATCATTCAGCAAGAAGGGGATGAAGGACACAGATCATGCCGAAGTCTATTATATATAAAAATAGTATATTTTTAAAGTTTCGAACTAAATTAACTCCTGATTAAATATCTTTACATAACTTCAGGAAATATCAGTTCAGGTCAAAATTATCCCTTCCAAGGAGATCCAACCCTTAGAGGAGCCTGAGGCCTGCTAAGGGTGCTGAAGACCGGGTCCACAATCTTGAAAATGGTTCCATACATGCAGACAGACCCTTGTGTCTATGCAGAGCCCCACTGAGGTCAATAGGGGTCCACCCACATGGAGCAGTTTGCAAGCTCAGGGCTCCAATTTATAGCATCTTGACTATGTCTGCCTTTGATTTCAGCCAAACAGTCCTGTACATGCTGCCTTTTAACACCACCTTTTTCTTTTCATTTTCCTTTGTAGCATGTGTTTTTGGTTTTAACCATTAAAGCAATCTGCCACCTCAGCCCTCTCTGGCCAGTAGAAAGGAAAGAGGCCACCAACCCCAGCCACCTGTGTCAAGGCAACAACAACAAACAAAAGGCAAATAAAAATAAACCAGATTTTTGCTGTTCCTCCTCCCCCACTCAGTTCAATGAGAAGCTACAATGCTGCATCTCTCTATTGTATGCTGTTCTGTGATGCTATAAATTTAGCACTCCCGCCATGCAACTGATCCCAACCTGGCATCTTTCAGTGAGTGCTGGTGACCTCTCTTGAGCCACTAGAAGCAGAACCCCATAGGTGAGAGGGGCCAGTCATAAGGGCAGCAGAACTCTGCAATGTGTGGCTAGGCACTGCTTCCTTCTCCCTTTCTTCCACTGGGGTTTCTAAGTACCTTGCAGGGCAGGATGTTAATATACTTTGTTTACCTTTTAGGGTTAATCATTTTAATGTCTCTCTTCTGCTTGCCTTCTCATCATCTTTGGTGGATTGAAGGAACAACAGCCATGGCTTGCTTTTTTGATTGTTTATTATTTTGGTAGTCTCTGTCAAAACTGCAGGCAAACAAGAAGTGATGGACCTAATCATTTGTGCTTATCTGTGCCCTGCTGTAGCTCTTTTCCTTGATTCCATTAGTTTTGTAGAAGTCTTATCTCACAGGCATGTCAGCGTGAAAGAACTGCTTATCTCCCAACCCTGCTCCACATCTGTATTTGTACGTACCCCAGAAGAGTTGGTTCGGTGGCTCATTGCTTTTACAGTCTGTATTTCATAGGCCAGGGAAATCATTAGGGCACTAGAATTTTTATATGATGTTTCAACATCCTCACTCTGTCTTTATCATATACGTATGAGATATTACTTTTCCATACATTTTTCTCCTCCAAAGTGGATGTAACTTTAATTACACCAAAAGAACAGCCGTACCAGGTCAGACCAAAGGTCCGTCTAGCCCAGTATCCTGTCTTCCAACAGTGGCGAATGCCAGGTGCCCCAGAGGGAATGAACGGAACAGGTAACCATCAAGTGATCCATCCCGTCACCCATTACCAGCTTCTGGCAAACAGAGGCTAGGGACACCATCCCGGCCCATCCTGGCTAATAGCCATTGATTGACCTATCTTCCATGAATTTATCTAGATCTTTTCTTGAACCCTGTTATAGTCTTGGCCTTCACAACATCCTCTGGCAAAGAGTTCCACAGGTTGACTGTGCATTGTGTGAAGACATACTTGTTTTTGTTTGTTTTAAACCTGCTGCCTATTAATTTCATTTGGTGACCCCCAGTTCTTGTGTATTGAGAAGGAATAAATAACACTTTCTTATTTACTTTCCCCACACCAGTCATGATTTTATAGACCTTTATCATATCCCCCCTTAGTCATCTCTTTTCCAAGCTGAAAAATCCCATTCTTATTAATCTCTCCTCATACGGAAGATGTTCCATACCCTAGTAATTTTTGTTGCCCTATTCTGAACCTTTTCTAGTTCGAATATATCTTTTTTGAGATGGGACAACCACATCTGCATGCAGTATTCAAAATGTGGGTGTACCATGGATTTATATAGAGACAATACGATATTTTCTGTCTTATTATCTATCGCTTTCTTAATGATTCCCAACATTCTGTTCGCTGTTTTAACTGCCACTGCACATTGAGTGGATGTTTTCAGAGAACTATCCACAATGACTCCAACATCTCTTTCTTGAATGGTAACAGCTAATTTAGACCCTATCATTTTATACGTATGGTTGGGATTATGTTTTCCAATGTGCATTACTTTGCATTTATGAACATTGAATTTCATCTGCCATTTTGTTGCTCAGTCACCCACTTTTGTGAGATCCCTTTATAGCTCTTCGCAGTCTGCCTGCGTCTTGACTATCTGTAGTAATTTTGTATCATCTGCAAATTTTGCCACCTCACTGTTTATCCCTTTTCCAGATAATTTATGAATATGTTGAATAGTACTGGTCCAAGTACAGACCCCTGGGGAACACCACTATTTACTCTCTCCATTCTGAAAACTGCCCATGTATTCCTACCCTTTGTTTACTATCTTTTAACCAGTTACCAATCCATGGGAGGACCTTCCCTGTTTTCCAATGACGGTTTACTTTACTTCAGAACCTCTGGTGAGGGACCTTGTCACAGTCTTTCTGAAAACTAAGTACACTATATCCACAGGATTCCTGCTTGTCCACACGCTCAAAGAATTCTAGTAGATTGATGAGGAATGATTTCCCTTTACAAAAAACATGTTGACTCTTCCCCAAAAATTTATGTTCATCTATGTGTTTGACAATTCTGTTTCAACCAGTTTGCCGAGGACTGAAGTTAAGCTTACTGACCTGTAATTGCCAGGATCATCTCTGGAGCCCTTTTAAAAAATTGGCATCACATTAGCTATCCTCCAGTCATTTGGTACAGAAGTTGATTTAAATGATAGGTTATAAATCACAGTTAGTAATTCTGCAATTTCACATTTGAGTTCCTTCAGAACTCTTGGGTGAATACCATCTGGTCCTGGTGACTTATTACTGTTTAATTTATCAATTTGTTCCAAAAACGCCTCTAATGACACCTCTATCTGGGACAGTTCCTCAGATTTGTCACCTAAAAAGCACACTCAGGTTTGGGAATCTCCCTCGCATCCTCAGCCGTGAAGATGGATGCAAAGAATTCATTTAGTTTCTCCACAATGGCATTATTGTCTTTGAGTGCTCCTTTAGCATCTCGATCGTCCAGTGGCCTCAGTGGTTGTTTAGCAGGCTTCCTGCTTCTGATGCACTTAAAAATTTTTTTGCTATTACTTTTTGAGTTTTTGGCTAGCTGTTCTTTAAATTCTTTTTTGGCCTTCCTAACTATATTTTTACACGTCATTTGAGAACCAAGAGAAGAGAGACCAAAAGAGAACCAAGCCAGTTTTCTTCAAACCGAGCAACTGTGTGCTTACTAGGACTGATTAAGCACATATAATTATGTAAAGGGTGCTGTGTGATGAACAATCTCTGAAAGAAATATTAGGAAAGTGATTTAGATTTTCATCTCCTAAAGACTCCATTTACATCCATGTAACTTCAGTAGAGTCAATGTAAGATTCATCTTAAAAGATGGGAGTAGGGAGAGAAATAATTGAACAGCAAAAGGATCGAAAGCCTTTAATGTTCATTCCTTTGTTTTCTACTGTGGAAAAAGCCACCATATTTATTACAAAGTCTGCAATGCCCTCTCCCAGCTAGCAGCAACTCTCCAATATTTCTGCTGTCATTCCCTAAGAGAGCCTGCTCTTTAAGTCAATTGAAATGTAAGGCTACAGTGTCACTTTAAATCTACCTAGTCTGACTGCAATTTTTTCCCCATTCTCAATGTCTTGAACGAAAGCAACATATAACAAGGAATTTGCCCATTTTCTGGGTGGGTCTCCGTTAGTGAAAACTTGTGGGTGTGATTTAATTTTCATAATTCTTAACTATGGATAAACAGCGTTTACATTGGTTTTACATGAACGAGAGGCGGTTGACTTCACTGGAGTTGCTCTTGATTTATGCCAGGGTAAAAATCAGGCCCGCTATGAGGCATATTGTGTAATCAGCTGGGTCAAACTACTGCTAATTTTTGCTGTGATCCTATGTGTTTACTCCATAACTTGACTTTTAAAAAAAGGTAGTGGGAAGATTATTCTTAATTGTCATTATCAGCCAGAATGTATCTGTTTTAAAAGGGAGAAGGAATTACTTTCATGGAAGTCGAATCTAATATTACAGCAGCCAACTTTCTTTGACTTGCTGACTCACAAGAACTGAGCAGACAGGCTGAACAGAGGGAAAGCATAACATATGTAATGAAAGTACACATACACATAACCTCACAGTTTGAAGAAGCACAGAATGTTGGGTAAGATGTTGGAAGACCACTCCTCAGAGCAGTTAATAGAGCTGGTTGAAAATTTTCAGATGAAATTTTTTTCCTGTAAAAAATAGTCTTTTTTTCCAAAACCAATTTTTTTCCAGCAATGTTCACTTTTTCAAAAATGTCATCACTTTTCCCAAGAAAATCACTATTTTGCTTTATTTTTCCTTTTCCTATTGTCTTGTTTGTTTTTTTTTTACTTTTTTTACCTTGTCCCCTCTTTTTCAGTGGCAAAACAGGGAGGCAGTAGGGAAAACTAGAACCCCCAAACTTACAGTCAAAAAAATTACAATATTTTTTAAAAAATAATTTTTTTTAGAAAACTCCAAAATTTAAAAAAATCAACATTTTTGAAAAATTACATGCTTGTTTTGTTGTTAACTCCACTCTAGTAATTAAATTTAGAGTCTGCAAATACTTATACATGTGCCTAACTTTACTAGCTGTAACAATTCCATTAATTCCAAAGGGACTTGTCGCAGTAGTAAATTTAAGCATGTGCATAAGTGCTTACATTCCTTGTTTTGGGGGAGCTGTTCGATGTTTTAAGATTACAGAGCCAGCTGAAAAGGTTACATTTGGCGCCTGTTAAAAATGACTGTGTCCCTTTAAGTATTGCTAATGGAGAAGAAGAAATATGTTTGCAATTAAACTGTATTACAGAAGAATCTCAGAGTTACGAACACCAGAGTTACAAACTGACTGGTCAACCACACACCTCATTTGGAACCGGAAGTACACAATCAGCCAGCAGAGCCAAAAGCAAAACAAATATTGTACAGTACTGTGTTAAATGTGAATTACTAAAAAAAAAAAAAGGAAAGTTTAAAAACCACATATGACAAGGTAAAGAAACTGTGTTTGTTTCATTTAAATTCAGATTGTTAAAAGCAGCATTTTTCTTCTCCTTAGTAAAGTTTCAAAGCTGTATTAAGTCAATGTTCCATTGTAAACTTTCGAAAGAACAACCATAACATTTTGTTCAGAGTTACGAATAACCTCCATTTCTAAGGTGTTCATAACTCTGAGGTTCTACTATGATAAGAAATGTTTTCATTGATGACTTTCTATGCTTGATACCTTTTTGTTTAGTCATATGTGAAGTTAATACAAACCTTGTGTACCACCTACTTAAATTCCAGCATGACTGGTTTCCAGTGAGGATGTGTTGACAATTCTCTCAGATGTTGTTAAGTTTAGGGAAGTAAGTATACAGACAGAACTGTTTTTCAGTGGAGACTGACAGAGTAACTCATGTTATAGAAACATGGGAGGTCTGGCATTTCATATTCTCGGATCTGTGGCTATAACCCTCATTCTGATATTTTAATCTTTTCACCAAACTGCAGCTCTTGGTGGACTTACCATATTTCTTACTATTCTCTAATACATATCCCCAGGTCTGTTGCTCAGGGAGGGTGGTCTTGATAGGATCTGCAGGAATTTCAAGGTTTGTTTTGCAGGTTGGCTCCTTGGAAAATGGAGAACAGACGTTGTCTTCCAACTGGCTCTCTGAATAGCAGTTCCTCTCCCTCACTCAGGAATTGCTACTGTATGACTGCTAGCTTAAATCTCCCCAGCCAGAAATGTTCCTTGCTCATGGGTTGGCACCAAAGTCATCTCAGTTGGCATGCTGCCAGGTGCTCCTCTTGACTCCCACCCTGTGTTATGTAGCATGTGGCCAGACTGCTGTGCCCATTCACTTCAGCTGGGCTCCATGTGGGAGCAGCAGTGCACCCAGGCACTGTACAATGCAGGAGCAGGGCCTGGAGCATTAGGGTGTGCCCACACTTTGAGCTAGAGGTGTAATTCCCTGCACAAGGAGACACAGCCACACTACCTTTGGGATGCTTAAAGTAGTGTAGCTGCTGTGATCTGAGTGGTGGGAGGGGACAATTGTCCAGAGTACATACCTACCTGAGATGCTAGGGGCCAACCACCCCGACTGAGTACCTATCCAAGATACTAGGCACGTATTTAGGACAGCTAGCGCCTCCTGATGCTTGCATCGCGGCTACGCTATCTTTAGTGTTAGATCAGAGCTAGTGTGCGATATCTCCTCAAAGCTGGAATTTACACCTCCACCTCCAAGTGTAGACATGCCCTTCATGTCCATTGCTGATGACCAAATACTCTTGATTGATGCTGTCTGATGCTGTGCCTCTGTAGCCAGATCTAGACTAACGTCCTATGAAACCGTGTTCTTGGATTTGCCGTCTGCTAGTGGGTACTCAGCGCGGGACTGGGACCTCATTCTCTGGTTATGTCTCTACCGAAATCAGATGTGTGACTGCAGCAGCTGTAGACATACCCAATCTAGCTTTGATCTCGCTAGCTCGAATATCAGTAGCAGTGAAGCTGCAGCAGCACAGGCTAGCCACTCAGGTATATACCCAGGATCTCAGGTGGGGTTGTACAACATGTGCGGCTGTGACTTTGCTGCTATTGTTAAGATAAAGTCCAGAGAAAGTCTGACCTCCACCTTCTAAATTTTGGGTGTGGGAGGGTTTACATCCAAATACCTAGATATGAATTTACCCCTCCCCATCTACTCCTTTGAAATTTCTGCACTATCCCTCCTGAACTCAAACCCTAGCTCTATTCCAGTCTCAAACCTGAACCCCCAACCTTAGCCTAAGCCTAATATGGATCTGAACATTGCCTTCTCAGCTCATCCGTGTATTTATTGTGCATCAAAACAGAAGATTCTCTTCTCCTTTGCTGTACTTTGCTATCATTAGTTCTGCATAGAAGGCAGACCTCACTGACCTTGAGTATAGTCAGTTTAATGTTGGAGCTCAGAGAAGGTCTGGATGTTTCATAAGGTGTCTTACATTTGTGACTTGTGAAACAACACCTTCCTAAACAAAGGCCAATTGTGATGTCTATAGGGCTGGCCAAGGTCCACTGAAATCAATGGAAAACTTTTTCATTCACTTCACCAGGCTTTGGATCAGGCCTTTCATGACACTGCATCAGCTAGACTTGGAGTGAGAATCTCGAATTTGATTCTATATGTGAACATAGGGTGACTCTTAATATTTCTGCGTCGTCAGAGGTGTGTGTGTATGGGGGTGGGGGTGGTTAGTGGGCAGAGGAATGGGAATTATAGGAGGATTCTTCCTTAAAATATTTCCTTCAGTTTTCTGCCAATGGGGAGATGTGGGTTTAGGAGCAAGCTCAGATTTCTAAACCCTCAGCAAAGCTGGACATTGCGAAGGGATGAGGCACTCAGTCACGCTACTCCAACAGTATAATCCACACAGCCAAAACTGGCGTCTACTTCAAAGGAGGGAGCTGCTCACATATACTCTTGGCCACAGGAAAGGTATTTGAGTGGCAGTCGTGTCTGAGAGAAGAGGGGGGCCGGGAACCAGTGAAAACAGGAGCAATATGTGGGAGGAGAAAGAGCACTCCAGTTCCAAACAAATACACTCCATGTATGAGATTTGTGGCTTGTCTTTAACAGTATTAACTGAAGGCAAGTAAGTGTTCACCATGATTACCTTATACACTTTGTCTAGGCTTTCTGGTCTGGCTACAAATGAAGGATTTGCTTGCAGTCTGTCTTGGTGCCTTTGTGGGCCTCATCACCATAGCATCTGAGCTCATAATCATTTATAGAATTTATGCTTATAACACTCTTCTAGGGTAGGGCAGTGTTCTTATCCCCATTGTACAAATGGAGAACCGAGGCACAGAGAAACTAAGTGACTTGCCCAGTGTCACACAGAGAGTCTGTGGCTTGGCCAGAATTTGAACCCTGAGTTCCATTTGACCAGCATTCCTTTAGTTCCTCCGCACCTCAGCCCAGAGCTGTGTGAACTATAAAGGGGCAGAATTAATGGAGAGACACTTCTAATTCTAGGAAAGAAAATGTGACCCAAACCCAATAGAAGAGAGAGGTGCTGTTAAATATATTTCATTAGGACCCAGTTCTGCTCCCACTGACATATAAAAATGCAACTAACAAAATGTCTACCAATGCCCCAAAACAGTGGTTTTCAACCTGTGGTCTGCAGACCCCTGGTGATCCGCAGACTATGTCTAAGATTTCCCAAGGGGTTCGCACCTCCATTCACAATTTTTTAGGGATCTGCAACTGAAAAGAGGTTGAAAACCACTGTCCCAAAGCCTGAGCTTGTGTGTTATATCCCTTTCCTTCCCACCTCATCTGTCTTTGTCCCGATGAAACTCATGGTGTGTGTGTGGGGGCGGGGGGAATGGATTGTCTTCCTGTGTAGCTCTACAGCATTTTGCGTAAGCTGGACTCTAATGCAGTGTCAGTAGCAATAAGACTGAATACAGAAGCAGAGTAGAGGTGGATGGAAAAGAAAAATACTGTTGCAAACAATTCTGCAAGGGGTAGACTAGAGGACTGGATGGTAATAGGTCTTTTCCATCTCCATTTTTTATGAAACAGAGGATCAAAAAGGAGAAAGATAATGCCTGCCCTGGTTTTGCGTTTTTATAGCATCTGGCATAATGGGGTCCTGGTCCAGGATTAGGGCTCCTAGGTGCTAATGCAATGCAAATAATAAATAATAGCCTGTAAGCTTAAGAAAAAACATGAACATGATTTCCCCAGGAATTGGCATACTGGATCAGACCCGAGGTCCACCAAGGGCAGTATCCTGTCTTGGACAGTAGCCCCCACCAGATGCTTCAGAGGATGAAATCATGCAGGTGGCCCTTTTAGAATAACCCATCCAGAAAAGGAAAAGTTTCTTCTTAAGCCCCTGTAGTTAGAAGTTGGCTCAGGCCCTGAAACAGGAAGGTTTATATCCCTTCCAAAAGTCTTGCTGATGTCCTTAATAGTTACTATTATAACTCTGGATTTTTATGTTATCTTCATAAACATCTGATCCCTTCTGAGTCCTGGCAGGCTCTTGGCCTCAACAATATCTTGTGGCATGGAGTTCCGCTGGCTAACTATGGAATTTGTGTGAAAAAAATATTTCCTTGTATTAGTTTTGAATTCGCTTCCTTTCAGTTTCATAGAATGGCCTCTCATTCTTGTATTATATATTTTAAAGACAGTCACCATATAGTGGCTATTTAGAAAATTAGAATAGTTTTTGTAACACTTTAACAATTGAGTAATATTTAATGTTGAATTGCAGTGAAAACCTACCTATGATTTCCATGTTAATTATGGTTGTAGCATTCACTGTAACTGTGCCAGTCAGAGTTAATTGGTAATGAATGTTTGAAACAGCTCGTACAAAAAGGACTAATGATGATTAAGCCAATTGTTTTAAAGTGTTGCCAAGTTTTAAAATGAGTTATTCTAAAATAAACCTAGACGTATCTATTTTTAAACAATCTATGCTTTATAATCAGTAGCTGGATGCACGAAGCAGAGTTGAATACAGCTCATGTCTGATTCCCTACCTCGCTGTCCAAAGCATGGCCAATTTTCAGGACATATTCTACCAATTATATCTTAATTTTACACTGTCAGACTGCAGAACTTCATAATGGAAAATGAAGCTGTGAGGTGGGGAGGGGAAGGAGGAGTCTATATGACTTAAAAAAACATATATTTTTAAAATTCCACAGAATATCTTCTCTTTTGCACTTCTCTAATTTTGTAATATCCCGGTTGGTCAAGGTCTCTTGTCTCTGCCAATTTGGTTTAACAGCTTTCCCCTCTAGGATCTTGTTCAACACATTTTAGCACTGAGCGAATATTTGGGGCTAAGTTTAGATGTCCTGACTGAGTGATTATATATGCACATTCTAAAGATGAACCCAATAGTGTTGCTATATTAATACCAGTAGAGGGCACCAAATATCAGTAACAACACCAACGCTGAGGGCATTGTTCTTTCATTGCAGAAATTATATTTCCTCCTCGCCCATAATAACTTCTAAAAAGGAAAACAATAAACATACTTATTACAACATAACGTGGCAGAGAACAAACTATGGTTCATTCAGAAGACCTCTCCTGTCATGATATGTTATGTTTAAGCAATGGAACATAGGAACTCAGTATTCACATACTAAGGGACAATATGTGCACCTCAGAATTTAAGGCTGGAATTTTCAGAGGCATCACAGATAGTTAAGAGCCAAGATCCTTGTGAAGTTCAATGAGAGTTGAGTGTCTAATTACCTTAGGCTCATTTGAAAATCCCAGGGATGCACAGGCACAATACTATGTTATAGCATCAATATTCATGTGGCATTAAAATGACTCCTGGACAGATGCCTATATACTGCATAAGTGGTGCTGGCAACTTCTGTGCAGGGTTCAGTTTCACTCATTGATGATTTGAAACAATGGGAAACAACATGCCATGTATGAAATTGTGGAATAGTTTTCCAAAGGGGAATTGGGGGAAGCCCTGTATCTTTAGGCCCTTAATACTAGACTGGACAATGCTAGAATATCTACTATAGGGAATGCTCTACTGTGGCAGAATGGAGGAGAACAAGATCTCTTGCACCTCTTGTTTGTTTGTTTTTTTAAAACTTTTTACTGTTCAGATGTGACCCTGCTCTGCAGTTTTCTCATTTAGCCTCAGTGAGGTACAGAAAGTATAAATGTTTCTATACATGGTGATCAAAGGGTACTTTTGTTTGCATCATAGTTGGAGAGGAAGAATGATCCCAGGAACAAGGCATGGAGGACTCAGAAGTTTTACACCAGCTTGGTAAACGTTTTGCATACTCCAATCAGTGTCTTTTTGGATGAGACGGAATGGATCTTAGAAACTTAATATTAAACTTTGTCATTCAGGATGCTCTTTCATTAATGAAGAAGGAGAGTGGCTCTCCTCAGAGACATATGCCATAATTAACCTTTAATTGTTGCATCTGAATGTTTATCTCATATCCTTCTGATATTTTTTCTTCCTAGACATTATAAACTGAAGCCTACTATTAACAATATTCACTAGGCTACAGCGACTGTCATAGAGTTTACAACACCCTCTACTTTTATTTTTAATCCCCACCACCAAGCTACTAAACAGCAGCATTCACTGCCCTCTCAACTTCCTCTGTGGTATAGAAAGACGTATTTACCAGCTAACTGCAGTGGGAGTATTGCGTTGCAGTAATGTTTCTTTCCATTTGTATAGATCCTGATCCTGTGAGTTTACAAATGCTCCAACTCTCATCAGTGTCACTGGGAATTTATAATGCTCAGCACTCCAAAGAATTGGCCCCAGAATTAATAGTTTATGCACTGAAAATAATCATTTAGATCCTTAAAATAGGTACCTAGATGCCTAAATGTGGAGTTAGGTGTCCAAGGCCCCGACCCTGTAATGGAGTGGTTCTCAAACTTTTTGTACTGGTGATCTCTTTCATACAGCAAGCCTCTGAGTGTGACCCCCCCCCCCATATATTAAAAACACATTGATATGAACACTCTTTTAAAGTGGTATTTGTATGTTTGTTAATATCACTTTTCACAGCAGACTTTTCACAGAGTCCCATTGCCACCTTTATTTCTGTGCTGCTGCTGGCTGCAGCGCCGCCTTCAGAGCTGGGCAGCTCTGCAAGGGAGGCATGTACTTGCGACCCACATGTAACAACCTCATGACTCCATGATGGGTCACGATCACCTGTTTGAGAACCTCTGCAAATGGCTTCTGCTCAGGAACAGAGATCTGCTCACACTGAATCAGGTGCAGGGTGGGATCTGGACTTGAACATCCAAGTTCAAAAATTGCTCCCAAAAATATTTTGTACTTACACAGAAGTTTTGCTCCAAAAATCTCAGCTTACACCTCATTGCCAGCTGCCAGGTTGCTCTTCTAAAGGTATTGGTATATTGCTGGCTATTTTGTTTGAATAGCAATAAATTTTTTATTGTATTTGTATTTGTCTTTATTAAATATTTTGAAATCTCCATGTTGCGCTTGTTGATAGGCTCAGATGTAACACACATTTCAGTTAGTTGCCTCATATTTACAAATGTTCTTCTGGGCTGGGTCTTTTGCAGCCAACAATCTCAAAGCACTCTACACACTACACAATTTCGCTTTGTGGCAGGTTGTTGATGTTGTTTACCCATGTCTGCTAGAACTGGGCCTAAATCAAAGCCCTCATCCTGCACAAACTTAACATACTGAAGTTTACATAAGGAAATAGCCCCATTGAATCCTTGCCATGGGATTATATCTTGTTAGGGGTCCCCCCACCCTTCCTTGGTTCTTGTCCCGCAGACAGAAAGTAGAAGGTCAGAGTGCAAAGTGCTGGCAATGGGATATTTATTGGGGTTAACAAGCAAGCATAACCACAGGTTTTTACACCAGTAGAGCTTCTTCCCTCTCTCCTCCTTCTTAGTAGGCTTAATTATATCTGTAGTACTCACCCCTGGTACCACCCATTACAATTTATGGTCATATTCCATTTTGGAAGGTGTTGATTTTTGCCAGGGTCACCTTTCCTTTGGCTTTTAGTGTTTCTTATGCCTCCTCCACTGTCCCTCTTGCCTCTCCCAACTGGTTGCTTGACCTTGTCTTGGGGAGAGGAGTTGGGGAAGAACTGTCCTTCAATTGTACATTCATATATTACAGTGGTTCCCAAACTTGTTCCGCCGCTTGTGCAGGGAAAGCCTTGTCCACAGGTTCAGCCGATTGTGGCTCCCAGTGGCCGCGGTTCGCTGCTCCAGACCAATGGGAGCTGCTGGAAGCGGCGGCCAGTATGTCCCTCGGCCCGCGCCACTTCCAGCAGCTTCCATTGGCCTGGAGCAGCGAACCGCGGCCACTGGAAGCTGCAATCGGCCAAACCTATGGACATGGCAGGTAAACAAACCAGGCTGCCCACCAGGGGCTTTCCCTGCACAAGCGGCAGAACATATTTGGGAACCACTGATATATTAAACTCCCACTATATCCAGCAACACTTTAACTCTGTTTCTTGTCTTTTCTCATTGTACTAAAAAACCCATCTGGCTGTAGGCAGAAGCAACACACAGTGTCTTTATTCCTTGTTCACATATGTCAATAAGGATATAAGACACTAACTACTGTATTTTTAAAAATCCTCAAAATTCAAACGGGCAAACAAAACCCAAAATTGTATCTCAGGCAAACAAAGAGGCCTAAATATTATATTGCCATCACTAACACTCCTGAGTGTAAAATTAAGCATGTGTGTAAGTGGTTGCAGCAAACCCTGATTCCAAGCACCCCACAGCTCTGAGAGAAGCTGGGATCCAGATCTGAGCTGTGTACTTCAGGCCATCTTTTACTTTTCCAGCTGGGTAGGCAGCAGGATACCATTTTTTATGTTGCTGTAGAATCCTAACTTCCGTCTTCCCCCTTCTACATCTTAGAGGAGCCATGTGTCTGTGTCTTTGTGGCTGCTGTATCTTTAAGTGGGGACTTGACTTTTAGTCAACGTACTAAATGTATTTTGTGCCTGCTGAAATTAAGAACCTACATTTTCCATCTGTTCTATACAAATTAAACTCAAATCTAGTGCAGGAGGCAGTATTTCTTGGCCACTGGAACTGTCCCATTCCCCAAAGACCAGTGGTAAATATCTAACCCTTTCCCTATTCCTCAAAACAACCAGGCAATGGTAAGGAGGCTCCCTACCCCACATGCACAGGTATGGTTCTCCATCTCTCTGGCCCCGTGATTACAAAGTTGTGATGCCATCTTCCTTACCCTGAGAGGGCTCTGGCTACATACTGCCCCAGCTTTAAAACAAGAGATAACTACCCTGATTTTAAATGAGAGCTCTGTCTCCACTCACCTTCTGACACTAAAATAAAGGGGTGGACCTGTTCCTGCCCTCCAGCTTCTCCCTTTGAGCTGGGATTTGTCATGTAGCTTGATCTAACCTACACTAAATAATAGCATTAGCCATGGATCCTCTAGTCTGCAACTAATAAAATATTCTTGGCTACAAGTTGCATGAAATACTGTAGCGCATCAGCCAAAGGAATTAAATGAGCCCCCTGATTTGAAGTCCCTCTGTGAGTCCTTACATCAGGCGCATATTTATAGAACATATAATTTATACATGGTGACAGAAATTGTTGGAAATGGGAGGAAAATTAGGATTTCAACTGTATAGAATTTTCCTAACGAGGAGCAGAGCCAGATTCTGGAAGTCACCTAGTCTCTGATGCAGGGCCAGAACTTGTATCAGTGAGATTTATGGTCCCCTTGACAAACCTGAGCCAGGTTTTGCTCCACTCTTGTATCCCCATGGGAACCCGCTTTCTCCAGCAGACCCCACACTCCCTCCTCCTCCCCCAGCTTTTGCTTGAGGTCTTCAGGAGAACACTAACATATTATTGCCTTTTACTTCCCCACCCTGTATCCCTGCTGGGGTGGGTAGCTCCCTCCCCTGTCCCAGGATCTTTAGGAACAGCTGCTAGTGTTTTCTTCCATTGCTTCAGACCCTTCCATGCTCTTCCTGACCTTCCCCCTGCTTGCTCTCCATTATCTCTTTGGGAGATCATAAAGAATCCACCAAGTCCCAGTGTTGCCTCTGGACTGCATTTTTAGCCGTTCGAGGGCTGAAGCACTCCAGAATGTACTGAGGTGGTGGGGGAGATCCCCTCATTGCTGTGTACTCTTTGGGGAAGGGGTTTTTCAGCCCGAGTGTAAGGCTAAAGGACCAGTCGAGAAGCTGCAGTAAGACCTGGCAGAACCTTTCTGGTGTTGCTGGATACATAAAGTGGGAGAAGGCAGGCTGTCTATCTCTAGCAAAAGAGATTGTATATGATCCAAACCCACTGAAGTCAATTGGAGGAGTCTTTTCATTAGATCCAGGGAGCATTAGAGGAGAACTGTGGAAGGTATTCAAAGTGACTGTGAATTAGGGTGTGTTGCTAGACAGCTAGGTTGTCACAGAATATCAACTACCCACTGTTTTAATACAGTAAGCCTATTTGAAATGGTAGATCACTGAAGTGTAGGAGAAAAATGGATGATGAAAAGAGAAAGTCATGCTAAGCTATGGGTCAGTGCATTATCCGTCTAAGTGCTGATGTGGCCCTCCTCACTGTTACACAAGTGACTCACCATCATTAATAGATTTATCCTCACAACATCTCTGTAAGGTAGACAAGTGCTATCTCTGTTATACAGATGGGGAGCTGTGACAGAAGGTAGATTAAAATACACCATCCTTCTACATGAGGACAGTCATGGCCCTACCATGCCTCCGCATATGTGTCTGCAGTTTCATTTTTGTCCTCAAATGTTAAACTGTTTTGCACGGTCAGTTTAAAAATCTCCTTTCAATGAAAAAGAGGGATGCTCTCACTGTTTTTAATGTTATCCTGTGGGGAGGAAAGTCAGTTAAGCCATAAAAAAGTAAATGTGGAATACATTGTCTGGGCCCTCTAGTTGAGCCCTCTGATGATATGTCCAGCAGCATTGCACTAACAATGCATGGCACTATAGGCACCAGATATCAGGGTGGGCAGGGCAGGATAACGGTGTGTCAATGGCCAAGGCTTTAGTATCAAAGGCAGATTTGAAGAGTGACATGAAAGACTGCTTTGCAGTTCCCTTCTCCTGACAGCAGTCCTGCAGCTTGCACTCAGACTGTCTGCAGGCTCGTTGGAAGAATATTTTAAGTATGTTGCCCTTGGTATTAGTTTCATGGATAATTTTAGAAAGCATATGTCTGGATCTTTAATTTCCACACTCCTGCTGCTGTTCCATGCGTCAGACAATATCTGACTCTTTCCCAGCAAAACCTTCTCATCATCATTACTGACACTCAATACTTTTGTTCCAATGTTACTACATTTTGTCGACAGGAAAGTTACAGTACTTTGTATTACACCACTGATTCTGATATGTGCTTAGTAACTAACATGTCAGTTAAAGAGGAAGTATTTCTTGCTATGTTCATCACTTTCCTTGCCATTTCCACTCGACAAGAGCCAGGCCCAAACCTCAGAACCTAATAGCTGTGGACTTTTGGGGTTTTCCAAATTTGAACCCAGATTTGGATCCAAATTTTGCAAATGGTCCTCAGATTTATAATGGGCAAAACCAACACTTGAGAGCTCAATGCTATTGAACCTCCAGGCTGTTCCAAATCCACATCCAGCTGTCACAGTTTGAGCCTGTCTCTAATTTTCAATAATTAATCAAGCTGTTTGTTTGAACTGGGGGTTTCTTCCTTGCAATCCCATCTTTTTGCTGCCTTTCATCGAACATTAAAGTCGTAAGGTTGACGTCATAATCACTTCCATAGTAACAGACCGTGGTGTTGTAAACAAAGGCTTATGGCTCCCTTGTAAAAACGAACTGATGGAGAAAACTCTTTGCTAATAGTCATCTCTGATAATATGGGGAACAGCAAGAATGCAGTGAAAGCCTTTTGCTTTTAGTTACTCTTTCCAAATATGATGGATATTAGGGGCTCTCTTTAAACCACTTTTCTTCAGAATTATAGGTGGAGCTGCTATTGCCGCCTATGGCTAAGGTTGCCCAAACTTCCCCTTATAAGACTTGTTTTCAGTTGCTTATGTCTTTGTCAGACTTGAACTTTTGAGGCTACATTTTCCATGGCAGGTGTCTGCCTTGGGCTGAACGTGTTTGGGAAGTTTCAGAAAAAATCAATTCAGCCAATTCAGCGAGGAACGAGACTGGGGAAAAGACATTGTTTTGTCCATGTTCAAAAAATTCTTACAATCTTTTCTTTGAGGAGCCCTAGCACCTCCATGCTTTGGAGCAGGGACTTCAGATTTGGCAAGGGGTTGCCTTAGTGACAGTAGCCTCTTTCTGTCTCTGTGAAAAGCCACCCAAATTTTGCCAAGTTATAATCCCTCGAAAAATCTAAGTTTGCACATGCTCAGTGGAGAGTTGTTAGTTTGGTAGCTAAATTTTCCAGTTAATCCATCTGCACTGGGCACACTGCAGGCTAGGGCTAAGCAGGACTTTCCCTGCAATTGCTGCTCCTGTCTGCAGTGAGCAGCAGTGATGCCAGGCACAGGAACTGAGAGCAGGGAGAGACTCTCTCCAGTGGTCCTTCTGCTGATGCCCAGGCAGCATAAAGGAGGAGGCTGCATGACTGAAATGCAGAGAGGTCAAGAGTTGGACCAGAAGATGGGGAGGAAATAGATTGGGACTAGGAGAGACATTGGGACTAGCTGATCATGGATCTTGGACCTAGCAGGGAGGAAACTGGATTGGCACAGAGGACAGGCTGGAGGGGACACAGGTAGGGCTGGCAGAACTTGGGGCAGAGAGGTCCGTGATCACTAGAGACACTCCTCCAGAAATTTAGAATTGAACCCAAGATTCCCAAGTCTCACCATTCCTCTGCTGTCAGCAATTATCTGTGAAACCCTCTGGCAAAATGCATCTCATTCCCCTCAACTGCTGGCCTGCCTGGAAGATGACAGCATACTATTGCCATCATTGCCCAAGTGGCAGAGGTCCGTGCTGAGGCTCTAAAGGTTCCAGCTCTGTAGGGAAGAAATCATATATGATCACGGAATGAAAGACTATATTCTAGCGCATGGTACAAGAAGGCTGAATGAAAGACTCAGTCCTAGTTTTGGCAGTTCCTACTTTTATAGAATGCTTGATTGTTGCATCCTTAACCTTTAAATCTAGTTTTATGTTTAATACTTTTTAGCTCTAGCTTTGAGATTCAATCCTTTTCATTTCTTAAAATCCCCTGCATTAGTCAAATATCTGTTTTTTCTACAGAAAGATAAAATAGATTAACAGGTTGTCAAAGGGTGTGCCTGCCCCCAGCACTCTCTTCTGGCCAACCAGCTTAGATGTACCCTGTCTCAGTTCCCCTTGTACTCCTTAAAAACTCTCTTCCAATAATATCCTGGTTTATCATAAACCTTTCCAATCAAAATAAAATAATCAAAGTCAAAATTTCATTCTTCCCAGTCCTACCTAACTGGAGTCGTTTTCTGCACCCTTGGCATCTGCTCTCTGCTCCAGCCCCAACTCTCCTCCTTGGAGCTGGAGTTGTACTTTAGGCCAGCTGTAGAGCCTCGGCCAGCTTCCTCTCCAGATGGTCCTTTCCCTGAATCAGTCCTGTCATTCTCAAGACCTTCCGCTGGTGTCTCTCTTGTTCTCAGGGAAGAAATAGAATATGTATAGTCTTCTTCCCAAAGCTTGTCCTGTTTCTCTGGGAGAGAGGGCAATCCTACCTTGTCCACTCGACAAGGTTCCTGGTCCCAGGCCCTTAATGACAGGAGCTAGGTCTTTCTCCAAGCCTTAACTATTCCACTGGTACCATCTTCCTCTCTCCCTAGCTCTGCCTTCCTTAAGTCTTCAGTCACTGTTAAAGTCCAAGGGATGCATCTTTAACACAGAACAGATATTGACTGACCACTAGTCCTTACTACCTTTAAGCAACAATCACCCTGTTACAGAGGGAATGTGACCGGATGCCTGGATGGGCAATAGGCGGTTGAGGTGTAGAGTCTGTTCAAGTTCATCCATGAGAATTCTAGGGTAAATCTAGAGACCTCAGTCTTATGGCTTAGACCTTCCCTGTTAAAGTTTAAGGAGACCTGAGATGGCAGGATCAGGCTTGGGGCTTTCCTTTATGGCTCCCTAGCAAGCTGACAAGCCTCTTGTCACAGCAGGACCTCCCCCAAGGAAGAGTTGGCAGTGCAGATTGTTGCTTTGACACTAATCTTCTGTTTCCTATGCATACACTGGTAAACTAGTTGCATTCATTCCCACAAGGCAATTAGCTGGTACTTCATTGTAGCATAGATAATTAAGCTGAAGACAATATTGCTAACATGATTAGTTTCCTGCAATATCTTACATCTTTGATGTTAAGGTTAATTGAACCATCCACATGCATAATATTAAGACATAAAAGGGAATTAGCATCTACAAGCTAATCTGGTTACATTGTTAAACTTCTAACAAGATATAGATAAATACAGACAAATACACTTAGCATCTACCCTTGATTTCTATTACTACATATAAATGGGTTAATGATTGCTGGTCCAGTACATCTCTTTGAAATTCACATACAAGTAGATTGTCTTGATTACATTTCAATGCCAGTTGTTATGGATCACACCCAAGTTGGCTGTTCCGTCAGTGTCACAAGGATATTTTCAGAAAGGCTAACGGGCATTAGGAACATAAATCCCACTGAAATTCAGTGGGACTTGTGCTCCAAAATCCCTGAATATCCCACCCTAAACTCCCTCTGTTTTCTGTTTGGGGTATCTATCAGGCCCTGTGGGCCTTGAGCGTGGGTTTGTGGGAGTCCTGAGAGTCATCATATGTGACCTGAGTCCATGAAGCCCAACTGGGGCACAAACTCTGCCCCATGCTCTGATTGGGAGAGATCCAAGGCTCGTATTAGGCTGCAGCCCCTATTTCAGCCAGGGGAGGCAACACCAAGATGTCTGTTAAACTGAGCTGCACCCTGCTGGACTGGTGTTTACCTGCTTCTGTCTTTTGATCCTGACCTGTTGATATGGCCTGACCTTTGGTAACTGGCTCCTGATTCCTGCCCTCCAGTTTGTCTGTTTATTCTGATTTCCTGGCATTCCAACCTGGCCTGATTCCTGGTAATTTGCTCCTGGACTCAGCTTGTGCCCAATACTAACCCATAGGCCCATTTCACTAGAAGGGTGGTGAAGCACTGGAATGGGTTTCCCAGGGAGGTGGTGGAATCTCCATCCTTAGAGGTTTTTAAGGCCCGGCTTCACAAAGCCTTGGCTGGGATGATTTAGTTGGCGTTGGTCCTGCTTTGAGCAGGGGGTTGGATGAGATGAGTTCCTGAGGTCTCTTCCAACCCTAATATTCTATGATTCTATGATAGGCCAAAGCTGCCTGTGCTCCAGCCGTGACAGTATCCTAGTTCAACTCTATGCTATAGAATGATTAAGCACAAAGACCTACCCTGAAATAACAATTTATTTGAGCATAAGCATGCATCCAATGAAGTGAGCTGTAGCTCACGAAAGCTTATGCTCAAATAAATTGGTTAGTCTCTAAGGTGCCACTATTGCTCCTTTTCTTTTTGCGAATACAGACTAACACGGCTGCTACTCTGAAACCTGAAATAACAGAGTGTCAGGATGAAAGCTGCTTGCCCTCTCCTTCAAGCAACCTGCTGTGGTTACAAGGACACCTTTACTGCCAGCCTGCCCGCCCTCCAGGGAGGGCAATTAAGGGCTTCTTGTCTAACAGACCCTGTGCACGTCTCCACTGTCTCTGAACCAGAGCAAATCTGCCTTTCCCCCACCTCTTTCTCACTTACCAATAACTTGTGCAGCCCATGTTGAGAAATGCCAAACCCCAGAATGACCCTCCCTGGTCCACTTCCTCATCTGGTCTCTGGCTAATCTGTCTCTGTTCCTTTAATAGTGTTGTAGGTGTCTGAGAATATTTATACAGAAAGGGGAAGAAAACAGGATCACTTCTCTCAATACCCCCAAACTTAATGGGGATGCTACTCCAACTTTGGGTTTCGTAAAAACAAAAGCCCAAGTAAAGGAGGGTTTGCAATACCAGCCACTCTGCCAAATCAAGGAAATTTCTAAAGTTGCATGGAATGTGCATAATTATTTTCCTTTTATTTAAACCAACAACAGCATGCTATTGAGTGGTGCATACATGTGTGCATATACACGATTAAATCTCCTCATGAAATAAAAAAATTACAGTAAAAATGAGCATTTTAAAGAAATGACACCAGCTGCTGCCTCCATTATAATTACAGAAAACCAATTTCACCATCCAGTCCCTTTGATGAAATTTTATCTAATGTTGCATTCTAATACCATTTTCATTGTAATAGTTTCTTTTGCCTATATACCTCTCTTGAGAGACTCCGTGCTTCTTCCAGAGTAATAGATCTCAATGATGATGCTGAGCCATAATTAGCCTTACTGTAATGTTTGGTGATGGGATAAGTCATATTGCCTACTGTTTTGGCTAAATGATGCAATTTGTCAGTGGTCTGCTACACTGACCACGGGACTGGGAATCAGCAACTCTTGAGATCTAGTTCAGCTTTGGGCAGATAACCTATTCTCATTGGGCCTGATTATCATAGAATCATACAACTGGAAGGGACCTTGAGAAGTCATCTAGTCCTGTCCCTTGCACTTGTGGCAGGACTAATTATCTAGACCAGTGGTTCTCAAAGCTGGTCCGCCCCTTGTTCAGGGAAAGCCCTTGGTGCGCCAGACCGGTTTGTTTACCTGCCACGTCCGCAGGTTCGGCCAATCGTGGCTCCCACTGGCCGCGGTTCACCGCTCCAGGCCAATGAGCGGTGAACCGCGGCCAGTGGGAGCCGCGATCGGACGAACCTGCGGACGCGGCAGGTAAACAAACTGGTCTGGCGCGCCAGGGGCTTTCCCTGAACAAGCGGTGGACCAGCTTTGAGAACCACTGGTCTAGACCATTCCTTATAGGCGTTTGCATAACCTGGTCTTAAAAATCTCCAATGATAGAGATTCCACAACCTCCCTAGGCAATTTATTCCCGTGCTTAACCACCCTGACAGTTAGGAGGTTTTTCCTAATGTACAACCTAAACCTCCCTTGCTGCAATTTAAGTCCACTGCTTCTTGTCCTATTCTCAGAGGTTAAAGAGAACAATTTTTCTTCCTCTTCTTTGTAATAACCTTTTACATACTTGAAAACTGTTATCATGTCCCCTCTCAGTCTTCTCCAGACTAAACAAACTCATTTTTTTCACTCTTCCCTCATAGGTCATGTTTTCTAGACCTTTAATAATTTTAGTTGCTCTTCTCTGGACTCTCTCCAATTTGTCCATATCTTTCCTGAAATGTGGCACCCAGAACTGAACACAATACTCCAGTTCAGGCCTAATCAGCACAGAGTAGAGCGGAAGAATTACTTCTTGTGTCTTACTTACAACGCTCCTGCTAATACATCCCAGAATGATGTTCGCTTTTTTGGCAACAGTGTTACACTGTTGACTCATATTTAGCTTGTGGTCCTCTATGACCCCCAGATCCCTTTCTGCAGTACTCCTTACTATGCAGTCATTTCCCATTTTGTATGGGTGCAACTGATTGTTCCTTTCTAAATGGAGTACTTTGCATTTGTCCTTATTGAATTTCATCCTATTTATTTCATACCATTTTTCCAGTGTGTCCAGATCATTTTGAATTATAATGCTATCCTCCAAAGCACTTGCAACTCCTCCCAGCTTGGTATAGTCCGCAAACTTTATAAGTATACTCTGTATGCCATATCTAAATAATTGGTGAAGATATTGAACAGAACCGGACCCAGAACTGATCCCTGCCGGACCCCACTCTTTATGCCCTTCCAGCATGACTGTGAACCACTGATAACTACTCTCTGGGAATGGTTTTCCAACCAGTTTTGCATCCACCTTATAGTAGCTCCATATAGGTTGCATTTCCCTAGTTTGTTTATGAGAAGGTCATGCGAGAACATATGAAAAGCTTTACTAAAGTCAAAATATACCATGTCTACCACTTCTCCCCATCCACAAGGCTTGTTACCCTGTCAAAGAAAGCTATCGAGTTGGTCTGACATTATTTATTTTTGACAAATCCATGCTGAGTGTTACTTATTACCTTATTATCTTCTAGATCAGTGGTTCTCAAACTTGTTCCGCCGCTTGTGCAGGGAAAGCCCCTGGCAGGCCAGGCCAGTTTGTTTACCTGCTGCATCTTCAGGTTCGGCCGATTGCGGCTCCCAGTGGCTGCGGTTCGCTGCTCCAGGCCAATGGGAGCTGCTGGAAGCGGCGTGGGCCGAGAAACGTACTGGCCGCTGGAGAGGGGAGACATCAAGGAAGAAGGGCCTCCAGGGAAGCAAGGCTCAGCTAAAGGAGCGAAGAAGGAACTCTGCGGTCCCTGGGTGGTCCGGTGAAGAGCAGGAACTTTAGTGCAGCCCGAAAGGGGCAGAATGAGCATTTATTTGGATTTTTTAGTTGGATTTTTGTCACGCAGGAAGCAGGCTGGGCTGAACTGAAATGTGCCCAGCCTGAGGGCTGGGCCACAGAAGATGTAAACAGAGACAGGCTACCGTGGGGCCAAAGAACTGGTCAACAGAGGGCAGTAGAGATGAAGACCTGTGTAACACCACGACCTGAGGCCAGGGGGTGCAATGGCAGCCCATGGAACCACAGATAGTGCCTCTGCAGCCAGTATCAGGAGGGCACAAATGTGGCTTAAAGCCATCATAGCTTTCTTTCCCCTGGGCTGTCGGTTCTATGTTGCACTTCTGAGTGATAGCCCTGAATCTCACCTGGGAAATCCAGAATGAGAACAAATCATGCTGACAGCAAAAAGGGAAAAGTTGTTAAACCCTAGCAGTGCATGTGGTAAAAATGGCTAGGATGGGGGCTTACAGGCTTTAGCATTTATTGGCTAAAAATGTCACCGATCTTGTTAAGAAAATTACATATATAGCTTAAAAGGCCAATTTTTGTGCCTGTTTTTCGGTGCTGCTCCCAGTAAGAGAAGGTCTGGATATGAGAGCTAAATTGCTCTCCAGTGTGAAATTGTCTGAGTGGCATGAAGCTGACCTGGAGTGCAGAAACCCAGTGCATCAGGAAAAAAAGGGCTTCTTTTTTTCAATATGATGAATATTTGCCAGTCTGTTTCTGACAAGCTTTTATTACCAATAAATATCAGTTTAAACCTCATACTGCAATCCCTGACTACAATAATATAAAGACATGAATATAAAAGCATCTGTAAGGTCCAAGTCCAGGTGCAATAAGTCCTTTAAAGTAATATGAAGTTGTATAATATAAGTAGTGTGTGCTGAGAATGGACTTAGCACTATCTGGAGAATGATGATGTATATCTTTTATTTTGCAAGCTTGTATCTACTCAGGCACCTAAGCAAGACCAATAACCAGCACACACTTACCATGAGCTGGTCAGTGGGATCAGAAGTATCTGTCACTAGCACAGTGAATCAATCCCTTGGAAGTATATATCCAGGAATCTCAGCTCTGAATAATTACACCTCTACCCCGATATAATGCGACCTGATATAACACAAATTCGGATATAACGCGGTAAAGCAGCTCTCCGGGGGGGGGGGGGGGGGGAAATGCGTGCTCCGGTGGATCAAAGAAAGTTCGATATAACGCGGTTTCACCTATAAAGCGGTAAGATTTTTTGGCTCCCGAGGACAGCATTATATCAGGGTAGAGGTGTACTTGAACTGTTGTCACCTACCATGTACCTCTACTTTGCTCCCCACGCTTACCCCATTTCTCCACTTCTCCCCACTAATCCCCACCTAGTATGGCTCACTCCTCTGGGTAGTCTGAGGAAAACAGTAGTAACGGTATCAGGAAGAATGGTCTGGGGAGTGGGACTCAGGAGATCTGGGATCAAGTTCTAGGCTCTGCCACCGACTTCCTGGGCAACCTTGTTCAAGTCTACTCTTTTTGTGTCTCAGGTCACCAGAAGTAAAATGGGGATGATGATGCTTCCTTCCTCCCACTCTATGTCTGTGAGTACAGTGCCTAGGACTGAGGGTCTGTGATCTTGGCAGAGGCATTTAGGTGCTATTGTGATATGATGAATAATATCAAACTCCCTCATTCTGAAACACAGTGCAAAACAGCAAGTTAAAATGAGAGGCCTTTAAACACCACAACCCTTATAAATATGAACTGGGTGGGGCACAACAGCAGTCCATTTTTGCGGAAGGAATACACTCATCTAATATCCTTTTCCTTAGCCTTATTTATCACAGCTGCAACTGTATCTGCGTAACCTCTGCCTATGAAGGTTGCTGCCTGAGCAAAGATGAGCCTCGCTGTTTTAATATGGAAGAGTTCTCTGGAGTTTCTCTTCTGTCCATGTCTCAAGGTGAATACCAGTGAAATATAGCCAGCAGAAATAGATATCAGGGAGCAAAGAACAGTGCAAATAACCTGATTTTACTCTCTGTATCTGGTTTTGGACCACAGGGCCTGCTCTAGTTAATGCTCAATATTCTGTGGCCACAAGTATTTCATTAGATATTAACTTTGAGCTGGCCTGGCTCATGCATCTAAAATATTTAGAAGGGAATATATTATTTTTAAAGACAAATTTCCAAAATCCAAGAGCTAAAAGAACATCAGTGATTTATTGAGCTTCATTGGTGTACAGCACAGAGAGAATTCCTGTACCAAGGAGCTCACAATCTAAATCAAACATGTACAGTTCAGTTTAGACACGAGAGAATAAAATTATTTATCATTTATATTACAATGGTGCCTATAGGCCAACCAAGCTGGTGCCCTATTGTGCTAGGTACTGTACAAACATATATAAAATGTCAAATCCTGTCCCATTGAGCCTACAATCTAAAAGACAAGACATAACAGGGGAAAATAATTAGTAATAAAAATAATAGGTTGTGTGCAATTCTTAGCCCATCAGGGGAAGAATTGCAATATATATTTTGAAAGATGAGTCTGCAAATGATGCAAGCTTGTTAGGTATTCTAAAAATAAAAATAAGAAAAATACCCCCTGATTCTGATCTCACAACATGTGAATTAAAATTTCTTCCAGGTTTACACTCAGAATTCAGCCTAATAGATTCACAGTGTTTTTACATCAGTGTTAATGTTATAGGAATCTGGCCTTTTATTTCTAGGATTGGGTCATTGCTGCAAGGCCTCCCAGGTGTGTTTTTAAGGGGGGGATTTTAATGAAGGGGAGGGGCTGATCTGGCACCCAAGTCCCAGAGCAAAGGGGAAGGCACGAGGCTGGGAGTGGGGCCTTATGGAGGGAGAGTGGGAAGGAGCATAGACAGGAGGAGGAGGCAATAGGGACAGAGGCTGGAGTCAGGGTAGGCAGGGATGGAGCAGTGGTGAGGAAAATACATTTGGAGTTGACACAGAACGTGAGAGGACGTCACTGTCAGGATTTGAAGAAGGATGTGATCATTCAGAAAAATTGCCACTTCGAAAAGTAATGGTCCAATTAGTGCTGCCTTACAGTGGAAAGCACTTACGAGAGCTGGCATTGGCATTATTACCGATTAAGTTTATCAAGATTAATGATATTATGCTGGAGACCCAAGGAATTTAATATTAAGAGCCCAAAAAGCAACTAGTTCTTCTTAGCGTATGCACAATGTACCTCAGGTGGCATGTGACCAGGATTCCACACCGAATTTGGTCTGCTGGTTGCATCATTAGCTTCCTCGGCCCAGGTCGGATACTGACAGGGAGCACGACATGAACACTGATCTATGCCCCCCAGCATCAAGTTGAGATCAGGGATGAGTTTCTGTAAGAGTCATGTTTATCCTTAGATCCTCAGACCCTCTGTGAAATTTCAGAGCCAGGCACTCTCATAACCTCAGTCGGAACATTCTGTACGCACATATATTACTCATTTTTTAAAAAAAAATTCTGATGCAGTGAGGGAAAAATCTAGCTCAACATTTTACCATATAATCATTATTATTGTTGTTGTTAGAGGCTAACCAGATGAGGTGCCATTTGTGTTAGATGCTGTACAAACAGAAGGGAAGATCAAAGCTGCCATTGACTTTAATGAGACTAGGGTTTCACCCTTAGAATCTACATTTTGAGGAAACAAAGGAGAACCCAATGATGAATCTTGGACAAAGCTTGTTTTTAAGAGACTTCGGCCCTCAGTATTTTATTTGTGATACAAAATTGTGTTTCAGAGTGGTAACCGTGTTAGTCTGTATCAGCAAAAATAACGAGGAGTCCTTGTGGCACCTTAGAGACTAACCAATTTATTTGGGCATAAGCTTTCATGGGTTAGAACCCACTTCATCAGATGCAAGGACTGAAAATAAAGGAGCAGGTATAAATACATGAAAGGATGGGGGTTGTTTTACCAAGTGTGAAGTCAGTCTAACGAGATACTGTGTTTGTATCACAGCCTACAATCCTCTGCATAATTATTTCTGAACTATGGCACAGGGTGTCCTATACAGACCTGAAAGGAGCCATAGCCCACTGGGCACCGAGTCAGGGGCATGCCTGAAAATAAATGATGGACAAGCTCCTTGTGCTCAGCATTTCATTGTTATTTAAACTGCAACATGTTTATATTTTGTAGGGGTTTCATGTTTCAGAAATTCATCACTTAGGGCCAGTGATGAGCTGCCAAAATCTTAACAACCGGTTCCCTATAAAAAGTTCTGATTTAAGGGATGTGCCCCAGTATGTATTTTTTGTACCAACAGGGTTACCATACATCCGTATTTTCCCGGGAGGAATTTTTAACAATTAAAAATTCCTCCTGGATGACGATTTAAGAACCAAAAAGCCTGACCTGTCCGGGAAAATACGGATGTATGTTAACCCTGCCTGAAGTTCTTTTTTAAAAAGATGGGCCTGAACTAGAAATGAGCTCCGTTTCACATGTGTGGGTCCCCGCCACTCCCTGGGGGTGTGCTAGGGTGACCAGATGTCCCGATTTTATAGGGACAATACCGATTTTGGGGTCTTTTTCTTATATAGGCTCCTATTACCCCCAACCCCCATCCTGATTTTTCACATTTGCTGTCTGGTCACCCTAGGGTGTGCACATGTGTGGGTCCCAGCTGCTCCATGCCCCTCTCATTGAAGCAGGTGTGCAGGGTTACTGCACTGGGAAATGCAGGGCACCAGTGGACGTGGGGCCAGCTGCAGACAGGGGCGTGGAGCAGGGCTAGCTGGAGGCAGAGGGTGCGGGCAGGGCAGAGGGTGCGGAGCTGGCTGGAGACAGGAGGGTGCGGGGTTGGCTGGAGGCAAGGGAGTGTGGGGATGGCTGGAGACAGGGCAGGAGCTGGTTGGAGACAGCGGCTGGCTGCAGGCAGAGCCGGGGGTGCAGCAGGGGCTGGTGCGGGCAGGGCAGGGGATGCGCCAGGGGCTGGTGCAGGCAGGGCAGGGGATGCAGGGGTGGCTGGAGACAGGGGCTGGTGTGGGCAGGGCGTGCGGGGGTGGCTGGAGATGGGAGCTGGTGCGGGCAGGGCAGGGAGTGTGAGGCTGGCTGCGGGCAGGGCAGGGGAGGCGGCAGGACTGGCTGAGGGCAGGGGGTGCGGGGGCGGCTGGAGACAGGGCTGGCTGTGGGCAGGGAGTGCGGGGGTGGCTGGAGACGGGCTGGTGTGGGCAGGGGGTGCAGCAGGGGCTGGCTGCGGGCAGGGCAGGGGTGCGGCAGGAGCTGGCCAGTCAGTTAGCTGTAAAATCCCTCTTGGTAGCTGTTCTCTGCTTGCTTTACCTGTAAAGGGTTAAAAGTCCCGCAGGTAAAGAAAAGGCACCTGACCAAAAGAGCCAACGGGAAGGTAGAACTTTTTAAAATTGGGAAAGAAACTTTCCCTTTGTCTGTTCTCTCTGGGTTGCAGGGACGCAGAGCAGCAATGCTGTAAGCAGCTTTAAGCCAGGTATGATTATAGATTATCAAATCATACCTCAAACCTACTTATCTGAAGCCTCAGATATGTAAGTAAAATTAGGGAGCGTCTAAAAAGATGCAATTAGGTTGATTTCTGTTTATTTTTTAACGCTTGTGGACTCCTCTGTGCTAACCCCAGATGCTTCTGTTTGCTTGTAACCTTTAAGCTAACCCCCAAGAAAGCTATTTTGGGTGCTTAATTTTTGGAATTGCTTTTTTAAAATCTAGCAAAAGACTAAGTTCCAGATGTATTTTCTTTTTGTTTTTAATAATATTTACCTTTTTTAAGAACAGGATTGGATTTTTGGTGTCCTGAAAGGTTTGTGCATGTTGTTTGATTAGCTGGTAGCAACAGCTAATTTCCTTTGTTTTCTTTCTCAGCTCCTCCTTGGTGGGGGTGGGGGTGTGAAAGGGCTTGAGGGTACCCCACAGGGAGGAATTCCCAAGTGCTCCTTCCTGGGTCCAAGGGTTTTTTTGGCATTTGGGTGGTGGCAGCATTTACCAAGCCAAGGTCAGAGAAAAGCTGTAACCTTGGGAGTTTAATATAAGCCTGGAGAAGCAACTATTAATTTTTAAAATCCTTGCGGGTCCCCACCTTCTGTAGTCAAAGTGACAGAATGGGGATTCAGCCTTGACGGGGCTTGATTATGTATTCTATGGCAAATTCTATAGCTCCTCTCCTGACTGCAGAAAGACCTGTCTGCAATGATGATGCACTGGTCCCTGCATAGGTAGGGCAGCCTTAGGTAAACCCAGAGGGTCTGTGGTGCACACAACTTCTGTTTGTTGGAGCCCAGCTTTGGGGTAGAATGTGGGAGTTGTGACTTTCACTGTGAGCTACTGATTTCTTTCCCAAATCCCTGTGGACCTCCTGGCTACTCAGATAGTGAATTGAGGGAAAGCTTTGCCCCTCCTTGTATACCCAAAATTCTGACTGAAATGCCTAGGAGTTTTGGGAGCAGAGGGATTGCTGGATGAGACTCACAGCATCTCTTCTCAATAATCTGCTGAATGTATCCACAAATGTATTTGTTATACTGGGGATGAGGGGAGAGGAAGGGATTATTCCTCTGTTTAAGGGATTAAAAATATTGCAAGTTTTCTTCACTGGATCTGAAAGTTTTTAAAAGATCCATGATGTAATAGTCTGGGCGTCACTAGATGGCGGTATTACAGCTGGAGTTCTGATTAACCAAATGTATAGGCAATTAGATCAAGAGAAATGCTTGTATTTGTTGTGATGCAGTTCTCATGTAAGATGTTAGAAAATTGTTCACCGCCTGAAATTCCTCTAGCAATCTTTGTTTAGGTGCATGGATATGCCCATGTGAACTAAAACATTACATGATGCCACATTATTTCAGTTCAAAAAATGTAAGCATGAGCTGGAAGTGCTCTCTTCCTTCTGGTCGTGTGCTTTAAGGCATAATGCTGCTAGTGATGCTAGCCAGAAACAGAAACTGACTACAGTTGTAACCAGCCTCTGCATCGGGGTTCAAGAGGATCCTTGCACATCTGTCCGGGGTTAGGCCCAGTCTGGATCTGAAGTCATTTAATCAATATATTTAAAACTGATTTATTTTCTCTTTTAAAAACACATACAAAAATGGTAACTTTAACTGAAACTTTGCCCTTATTCCTTCCATGTTAAATGCTACTATGTAATGGCACCAAGGATCTTTCACCTTCAGATCTCACATGTCTCTGAAAAATGGTTGAAGTGAGGTATTTTTGGGGAACTGAAATGCTTAATTTAGGCTCTGTGGGATTCTGTCATCCAATATCCCTGCTGCACAATGGATACCAGAGCTCAGAAATAATCCACTCTCTTTTCAAAATTGCACTGAAATAACATCCGTGAAAAAAATATACAGCTCGGAAGAAACAAGCATTTTTTGCAAGCATATAATAATAGATAACATTAATATGTGACATTTGAATCCATACTGTTGTGTAGTTGTACATTTCATGGTATCTGGACTAAATGATAAAGCAACCAAACTGAATGTGGCTTGGAAGATTTTGCCTGCATCTGTAATTCATCTACAGTTTCCCTCTTCAGTATAAAGAAAGAAGGAACAACAAATGCTACAGGAGCAGCCCACTAAGTATAATAGGTCCGATCCTCAGCCGCTGTAAATTGGCATAACTCCAGCACTTCCAGCTCCAGTTCAGTCAATGGAGCTAGGCTGCTATACACTAGCTGAGGATATGGCCCAGACTGCTGATATCTAGAAAAACTCATTGCTTATTAGTAAATTACATTGAAGTTTCTTCCCAAGTTAACTGTAGAATCAGCTAACGTGTTTTTTGATATGTCAAAACTACCTTGAGGAAAAGAAATGACAATTCTCAATAGTATCTGAGAGGCATGAAGTAGTATAATGGGCAGTCTTGAATTTTTGACGTTTCCTGCACCACACTATTTACCTTTCCTATGCTATTTGTGGTGTTCAATTTACTTGGAGTGGGGAAATACCGCAAACCCCACTGTAAGTTTAATGACTGCCAATGGTAGATGTCAAGATTATAATGACACTAACCGTATAGAAATGAGAACATGAAACAATGGGTGTTACCATACACACTGTAAAGAGAGTGATCACTTAAGTTGAGCTATTATCAGCAGGAGAGCGGGGGAGGGGAGGAAGCTTTTTGTAGTGAAAACACCATCCTGGCCACTATGGATGTAGAAGCGCTCTACACCAACATTCCACACAAAGATGGACTACAAGCCGTCAGGAACAGTATCCCCAATAATGTCACGGCAAACCTGGTGGCTGAACTTTGTGACTTTGTCCTTACCCATAACTATTTCACATTTGGGGACAATGTATACCTTCAAATCAGCGGCACTGCTATGGGTACCCGCATGGCCCCATAGTATGCCAACATTTTTATGGCTGACTTAGAACAACGCTTCCTCAGCTCTCGTCCCCTAATGCCCCTACTCTACTTGCACTACATTGATGATGTCTTCATCATCTGGACCCATGGAAAAGAAACCCTTGAGGAATTCCACCATGATTTCAACAATTTCCATCCCACCATCAACCTCAGCCTGGACCAGTCCACACAAGAGATCCACTTCCTGGACACTACGGTGCTAATAAGCGATGGTCACATAAACACCACCCTATACCGGAAACATACTACCACTATTCCTACCTACATGCCTCCAGCTTTCATCCAGACCACACCACACGATCCATTGTCTACAGCCAAGCTCTACGATACAACTGCATTTGCTCCAACCCCTCAGACAGAGACAAACGCCTACAAGATCTCTATCAAGCATTCTTACAACTACAATACCCACCTGCGGAAGTGAAGAAACAGATTGACAGACCCAGAAGAGTACCCAGAAGTCACCTACTACAGGACAGGCCCAACAAAGAAAATAACAGAACGCCACTAGCCATCACCTTCAGCCCCCAACTAACACCTCTCCAATGCCTCATCAAGGATCTACAACCTATCCTGAAGGTCGACCCATCACTCTCACAGATCTTGGGAGACAGGCCAGTCCTTGCTTACAGACAGCCCCAGAACCTGAAGCAAATACTCACCAGCAACCACACACCACACAACAGAACCACTAACCCAGGAACCTATCCTTGCAACAAAGCCTGTTGCCAACTGTGTCCACATATCTATTCAGGGGACATCATCATAGGGCCTAATCACATCAGCCACACTATCAGAGGCTTATTCACCTGCACATCTACCAATGTGATATATGCCATCATGTGCCAGCAATGCCCCTCTGCCATGTACATTGGCCAAACTGGACAGTCTCTACGTAAAAGAATAAATGGACACAAATCAGACGTCAAGAATTATAACAGTCAAAAACCAGTCGGAGAACACTTCAATCTCTCTGGTCACTCGATTACAGACCTAAAAAGTGGCAATACTTCAACAAAAAAACTTCAAAAACAGACTCCACTGAGAGACTGCTGAATTGGAATTAAATTGCAAACTGGATACAATTAACTTAGGCCTGAATAGAGACTGGGAGTGGATGGGTCATTACACAAAGTAAAACTATTTCCCCATGTTTATCCCCCCCCGCACTGTTCCTCAGACGTTCTTGTCAACTGCTGGAAATGGCCCACTTTGATTATCACTGCAAAAAGCTCCCTCCCCGCTCTCCTGCTGATAATAGCTCACCTTAAGTGATCACTCTCTTTACAGTGTGTATAACACCCATTGTTTCATGTTCTCTGTGTATATAAATCTCCCCACTGTATTTTCCACCAAATGCATCTGATTAAGTGAGCTGTAGCTCACGAAAGCTTATGCTCAGATAAATTTGTTAGTCTCTAAGGTGCCACAAGTCCTCCTTTTCTTTTTGCGAATACAGAATAACACGGCTACTACTCTGAAACCTGTATAGAAATGTAAATCCATCCAAACTGTAGCACTTCTCAAGTAGGGATTTCAGTTAAAGGACAATGTTGGAACTTCTGCTCTTCCACCTGTTGAAGTCTATGCTAACCCACAGCTATTGGGCCTGAATAACAGTAATACAGAAAATATCATTCATGTGTCAGAAGTTTAAGGAAGAGGACAGGACTATGTCTGCTTAAAACTTCAGATATACTGTTAGCTGGAATAAGTGGTGGAAACTGGACAATGTGAAGTCTTAACATAATTCAGGACCACTGGTATTCAAGGCTCCTGTCATGGAAGTGAGTCGTACTTGCATATGTGTGGTTAGGGCAGGAAAAAGATGTGGATGGTTGCAGAAAATGATGTTTATATAATATTCCTTTTCAAATATTTCCTTTCCAATAGTTAAATTGCTCCAAGCACATAGGGTTCAGAAACCTGAACATTCCTTACAGTTTCTCCACAACTATGTACTGGTGGCTCCAGATAGACTCAAGATCTGTGGATTTTCTTCAGTTCACTATGCTAAGGCAGGAAGTTTGATCATTCCCGTAGTTCTGAGGACAGATTCAATGTATTGTAAATGACATTCTTCTCTTTGTTAGGCCCGTCTAGTCCCACTGAAGCTAATGGGGTTACACTGAGAGCAAAATTCATCTCGTATGCCTTTGTACAACACATCCCAGGTAGTAGCTTAGGATACGGGAATCTAAGAAGCAAAATGTTGCTATGTTCATTTGCATACCAGTACCCAGAATGCTTCTCTAGCTTACTCAGGTGTGTTATGATGACTCTTCTGGATCTGTATTCTTAAAACAAACTAATGGACCTATTTGGGTAGGTATTTAAATTCCTCCTGAAAAACTGCTTAAAAATACTATATTTTTACTGTGCCACTTCAGCTTCCCCCTAAAGCATTGAGCAGTATGCAAAATGTTGCATCCTTAAAATTGCAGAGCTTCAAATATTTTCTGAAGTTTTACTCTCTTCATAGTCCTATTAGGAATAAAGTGTTTATCCATTACATATGCTTTCAGCAGAAGCCCATTTTACTCCTTTTTTTTCTTCTTTTCACTGAGTGCACAATCCTTGCTATTTACACACAGCTGACTTTCAGCTCCTATGGTAACTGTTAAACGAAGAGAAAGAAACTGACAGAGATGTTTGCGCTGGGAATACAGACTCCTGCTGCCTTTAGTTGTGGTCTTAGGCACATACAATGGCAGTCAAAGACTGTACAATAATAAAAACTTATAAAAACAATAGTAATTTTTCAAAGGGAATTGTGCACACTTCCTTTTTTTTTGGTCTATAAAATGCTGGTGTTAGGATCCTTCGTTGCTGGACAAAATTCCACTCCTTTGAACTAAAGGAAGGGTGGGGTGTGAGAAAACAGAGAATGCTGGTAACTATCTACTAGGAATGAAGGATAGGTTAGTAATTATTTTCCCTGAGTGGCTGCCTGGATTGGTACACAGCATGCGGACATTTTCATGGTAGTTTAGATGGCATACTTCCTTAAAACTCCTGGTGCTTTTGCAACCTTGGTTAAGGGAACTAAGTTTACTAGCCATATCATCAAACCAAACACTTGACACTCTGGATATATGCCCTCCAAATGGTGCTGATGACTAACGATGCAGCTGTAGGACGCCTGGGATGCATTTACCACTGACTTAATGCCCAATCCGCCCAGCACAGAGTGAAATCCTAGGAATGAAAATACTGTCACAACATAGCAACATCCAATAATGACGTTGAATAGGTTGCAAATGATTCCTGGAAGCTGTAGATAGGTTTAAGTTAGCGGCAGATGAACCACTTCTGAATCTGACCCCTTCCCCTTTATAAATAGTGCACCACTTATCAGGTATGGCTTCCAAATAAAACATTCAGTTTGAATTGAAAAATCCTGAGTGGTGCCCAGAACCTGCAGCTCCCACGCAAGCCAGTCCTGGTGGACAACATCACTAACCATGAAATCACTCACAAATAATGGACAGGTCCTGATTAAGGTGTCTTCATAATGCTTTATTTTAAGACCTGGGGTCTGATAGTTGCATCCTTTCTGCAGCGTGCCCTGCCAATTAAAGTGACTAATGGGTCATGTAGCCAAAAAGGTTTTAAGCTGCTCAGAAGGGGCACTGGTGATACTGGGCACCTGCTATGCATAGAGAGCACATTCCTATGATATTCTAACAAACTGGGGAGCATGGTCATAGAGAAAGTAAGCATGTGGAAAGAGGGCATGCCCACAAGAGCTGGGCCCTTGCCAGCATGCTCTTCTCATCATGCTGCATGTACCACAGGCCTGCAGTGAAGTAAATCCATGTCAGGATATTCTAAAATACATGTCACAATGCTGGGAGACAGGGGAGAATGTGCATAACCAGCAAACCAGTTATGGTTCTGGCACACAGAGGGAGTCAGTTGGTTAGCTTGCATACTGCTGGACAGCCGTTTGTCTGAACTGTGCTGGCTCCTCTGTGCTTTTGCATGCCCTAGCAACTCATTGCCCCTGCACTGCTGGGACCAGGGCCAGAGGGACAGCAGCATCTTGTTATTTACGGAAGTAGTCAGATCTGTGTGGCCACTATGGAGATTTTTATTCTACTTGGCGATCAAGATGGGATTACCTATTCCGTCCAGTCACTGCAGAAACTACCCTCTCTACTGTAGTAATTGAACTGTAGAGGCACGGGGGCTGGTGTGTATGTGTCGGGGGGAAGTCCAAGAGAAAAATTAGAATGTGAAGAGAAAGGCAGTTTCCATGTAGGAGAGATCCAGAGGGTGGGGGCGGGGCATGCATAGGGATTGAGCCAAAAGATCCCAGACAGCTAAATAGAATGGGACTTTGGAGAAGGACCTAGGGGATGGAGAGAAAAACGTTAGAGGGAGAGAAAATGGAGTGGAAATACAAGTAAATAATGAATAGGGGAAATGGAAAAAGCAAATAAGGAAATATTTATTGTAACATTGTATATTAAAGACATGTTACACTGATGTGCTTTATAGATTTCCCTTTTTTTGTTAGGGAAAAAAGACATACTGGGCAATTCTCCTCCAGATATACCAGCATCAGTTTCAGTGGAGTTAGTCTGGATTGACATTGGTGAAACAGGAAGCAGAATTTAGCCCTACAGTGCTGAGCTATCAGTCACCTTTGATGTGAAGTCAGTGGTGTGTGTGTGTGAAAGTATCACCAAAATACCTAAGGCCAAACCTTCTTTTAGCCTGCCTCAATTGTGGAAAGTACAGAGGGCTACAATCTGAGTTATGCACCGTCTCTGTAAAATGGGGGAGCAGATATTCATGTTTATATTTCTCATAAAATGATTGGCAAATGACGCTCACTAATGTATGAATTATTTTAGAAGTAGTTGCCATTTTTCTAGCACAATAACCAGCAGATTATTCATGGATATCTAACTTTAAATTGTCATAAAGCACCGTAACTCGTCAATGGGAAAAATTCAGCCAGCCGCTTTTTGTACAATAATAAAGATTTAAAATCCTATTACATCAAGATATTATATGGAATCCATGACAAGAAATTATATCAGTTCCTTGGGACTGCAAATATAGAGATTGGTATATATTTCCTAGTTTTAAATATCCTGTGAATTAAATACAAAAACCTAGATGAATGACATATTAAGGTTGCAAATTTAAACACTCAAGCCCAGGAATGAAAAGGTGAAGGTTCTTATTGTGTTGTTTTTAATAACTGTTTGTATTACAGTAGCACTTAGAGGCCTCAGCTGAGACTGGGGCTCAGTTGTGCTAGGTATACCGGCAGGATTTTAAAAGACAGGCTCTCCTCTGTAGAGTTTCTAATCTAAATAGATTAGACAGAGTGGGAGAAAGGAAGTAATATCCCCATTTCACAGATGGGGAAATGACGCACAACAATTAGGGGTCAGGTTTTCAATTGCTCAGCACCACCATTTGGGGTCCGATTTTCCAAAGAGTTCAACTCCTATTTAGGCACCGAAATATGAGCCAAATTTTAAAATGTTCTCAGCTCTCACTGTGATCTTTATAGTCAATTTCAAGAGCTCAGCACCCAAAACCAAGCTGTAAAGATATTTGAAAAAGGTATGAGTGACATTCAGATTATAACAGAAGTTGATAGCTTTGTTTACAGTTTATACGTAAACTGAGGTAAACCCACATTACTTTGTCTAGGACAGACTTTTTATAGTGTTTACCTAGACTAGGCTGTCTTCTTAGCACTTGTTCTAATACCATTATACAGAAGGAATTCATAACTTCGCATATAAGTTTAACACATGCATTTTACAATGATATTAAATGACCAGTGTGCTATTTGTTTTCAAATGATACCTTACAAGGCAAATTTTGTACAACTATCATTGCAGTAGTGTGTCCTGTGAACTGTAGGGAGGCTTAGGGTCACAGACCCCCCCCCTTGCATGAAAAAATCATCAAAACAAACAAGGGACAGAATAATCTGGCATCAATTACAGATAAATGTATCATTCTGCTTTTTTATGTTTTCTTTTCCCCATCACTGGATATGATAATGAGTTAAGAGGGGAAAGGGTAGCACAGACATTTGCTATCTTATATTTTCAGAAATGTAAGTCAGCTAAAGTAAATGTCTTTGTTCTCAAGTCCTTATCAACGTTTTTTTCTAATTAATATGGTGCGCATGTTAAATTGTCTATGAAGTTATTATATCAGAGTACTCGTGTTCTAAGCAGTACAAGATAGCTGTGGAACATAATAGTCTCCCTGTAGTGCCTTTTGGTTTGAATTTTTGCCTTTATTTGTCTTTTACCTCCAAGAAGTTGGATGTATCCAATAAGAAATTAAGCCAGATTCCCCTAAGGAAAATTCCCACCCAGAAATAGTCCAGCTGCACTTGCTTTAGAGCTCTGTCAAGAGGCTGCATTTTTGGGCAGGCAGTACAACATTGCCAAGAATATTTTCAATCCTTTTTTAAAAGATATGCAGTGGTTACAATAACCAAACAAATGGATAGATATGTGGCAGATGCAGGTTGGCGAGAATCTGCCAAATTTAAGAAAGGAAAAGATGATATGGTAATATTGAAAAGAGGTAGAGGGGGAATGACCTCTGAATTCTGGGGCTTGTCAAAGCACTTTGTTCCCTTCACTCAGGTGACTTGCGTAGTGATTATTCTTTAGTTGGCTCTGGGCCTCCTCAAGCTGGACATGGAAAGTTCTTTGCAAAATGTAGATCATTGCAAAATTCCAGATTTAGGCCCCAACCCAGCAAACTGCTGAAGCATGCATATGAAATTAAGCATGTGGTTCTGTTGACTTTCATGTGAGTGACACCAGTGAGTTCAGTGGGATTATTCACATGCTGAGGTGTTTTCCTGTAGCTGGGCTTTAATCAGGTGATAAATGGAAATTTAAAAAGCTCCTGGAGAGCAACTGCTTGGGAGGGGGATTCAACAGTGCTCCGTCCTCTGTCTTTCTCCCTAACTTTGTCCTGCAACAGTCTTGTTGTTACAGATCCATCCCTTTAAGAGCCAGGGAGCCTGGGCCCAGCCGGTCCTCTTCTTGTATCAGACTCAGCTGGGAAGGCAGCAAATGATTCCTATAAAGAACTGAAAGAGCTCCATGCAAAGGGGAGCTGCAACCAGGAGATTGACTGGCCCTGGAGCAGAGTGAAAGACCTCTGGGCTCCTGCAGCCTGAACTGGTCAGGGACAAGCTCTTGTGTTGTGTTATTTGTGAGTTTATTTGAATTAGCAAACCATGCCCTGAGGAAGGGCCCTAAAGAGACGTTGGGGGTGGTGTTAGTCCTTCCTAGGCTGAGGGATAGGCCAGCAGCCCAACACTCGCCCCCTCTCAACTTGCCTGTAGCAACCTTTTCCAGCCTCATTAGCATCTTTTCCCCATCACTCAAGCCTGCCAGGCTCCTCAGAATCAGAGCCCCCAGAGATCATGGAAGTTGAGAGCTAGCTGTTCTGCCCCTGCTCAGTGGGGAATCTGCCTGGGCTAGGATATTATGAAGTACATCTTTGAGCACCAAACAGCCTACTTCCTGAGATACTGCTCTGTTACCATGGAAAATGGCCTCACAAGCAATAGAAGTAATAGAAAATGATCTTTAGAAGTAAACCTCTTGATTTAGTTTTAGGAAAAGGAGATATATACAATGCAGAATAATAATTTGCATATTCCTACAGAATGAGGTATAATTAGCATGAGCACCTAAGACAGTTCTTATGGCTGGTATCCTTCTAGGTTCAGGGGTAAAGCTCTGCTGCAGCACCTTGTCTATATAATTTATATGCTCAACTGGTGTATATTTCCATTGACTTCAGTGGGCTGACTATTTCATAAGGGTCCAACTGTGGAGTTTCTTGGAAACAAATTTAATGTGTATAAATATAGGAAGCAGGTTGATTTTATACCAGCTGAAGAGCTGGCGCTTTATATAAATTTAGAGAGCATATACAGTAGTTGTCCAAAATAACATTGAGCTCTAAGACATTTAAATTTTGTTTTACAGTATTTGTTCTAGAATAGAAATGGTTTATTCCATTTTCCTTATCTTTAAATTCTTTCTTCTTTTCTACTTACATTCTGGGTTCCTCCCAGAAAGGATGAAATCATCTCATTTTTCTTTAATGCTAAAAATTATGTAGCCTAGGAGTATATATTATTATTTTGTATTGTGGTAGCACCTGTGGGCTGTCGCTCCATTGTGCTAGACACATAATAAGAGACAGCCCCAGCTCCAAAGGACTCACAATCTAAGTAATAGGAAGTGTCAGTAGAGTCCCCATACAGAGAGCCTCCCAATAATTGGTCACAAGGTTCAGCCCCAAACATCACAGGTCCCCTGGGATCCTTGTGAATCCCGAGAAACAGTGGGAGGCTCAGCCAATTCAAAAAGAGACCCTTGTGTGTGTCTGCAGCAGCTCTGGCTCCAGCAGCCTGCAACCCTAGTGGTGTTGCCATGTTACCAGGCACTGTTCATGATCCTGGCTGACCATGGAACACATGCCCCAGCTCCATTAAAAGGGATCCCTGCTGTGGAGGCGGCTCCACCTAAAAGATATTGCAATCCCAGTCTGTGTTATCTTTCCTTGTAAACTCTGCTGGGTACATGGAGGAAAGGGAGCATGGTTGGGGGCTTCTCTATGCCCTAGTCATCCCCAGGTGCTATATTTGTTCCTCAGGCTCATTGGCAGCTGGTGCAACATAGGGTAGTTGCCCGATGTAGGCTTGGGACCAGAGCAGCATACATCTATCCCAGAACTGAAGAAATGCAAAAGGGGTTTAAAGCCAACTTTGCACCCCTCACTCCTGAGATACATTGTACACTTCTCAGCTGCAGCTCAGCATCTAGTGCCTTGTTGAAACTCTCAGACGCAGCAAGGTGTCTGTTGTTGTGAGTGCTTATCAGTGCTGGAAGGAAAGGAGAAGGTTGAGCCAAGGAGAATCCCAAAGATCTATCCTCTATGTGTGTCCTACAGTTAATCCGAAATATCTTGGTTCATCAGATTGGGTTATCAGGGCCACATCTTCCAGGTTGCTGCTCAACTGCATTTGCATATTTTCATATATGTCCATGTAGATGTGATAAAAACATTTAACGATGTGTGTCAAGGTTCCTTCCCCACTCTGAACTATAAGGTACAGATGTGGGGACCTGCATGAAAGACCCCCTACACTTATTCTTACCAGCTTAGGTTAAAACTTCCCCAAGATACAAACTTTTACCTTTTGTCCTTGGACCTTATGCTGCAACCACCAAGAGTGTTAAACAAAGAACAGGGAAAGAGCCCACCTGGAGACGTATTCCCCCCCAAAATATCCCCCCAAGCCCTACACCCCCTTTCCTGGGGAAGGCTTGATAAAAATCCTCACCAATTTGTATAGGTGAACACAGACCCAAACCTTTGGATCTTAAGAACAATGAAAAAGCAATCACGTTCTTAACAGAAGAATTTTAATTAAAGAAAAGGTAAAAGAATCACCTCTGTAATCAGGATGGTGAATATCTTACAGGGTAATTAGATTCAAAATATAGAGATTCCCTCTAGGCAAAACCTTAAGTTACAAAAAGACATAAAAACAGGAATATACATCCCATTCAGCACAACTTATTTACCAGCCATTTAAACAAAACAGAAATCTAACGCATATCTAGCTAGATTACTTATTAAGTTCTAAGACTCCATTCCTGTTCTGTTCCTGGCAAAAGCATCACACACACAGACAGACCCTTTGTTTCCCCGCCCCCCCCCGATTTTAAAGTATCTTGTCTCCTCATTGGTCATTTTGGTCAGGTGCCAGCGAGGTTATCTTAGCTTCTTAACCCTTTACAGGTAAAAGGACTTTGCCTCTGGCCCGGAGGGATTTTATAGCACTGTATGCAGAAAGGTGGTTATCCTTCCCTTTATATTTATGACAATGTGTAAATGGACTTTTTCTATTCTATTCAGGCTCTTACACTGCATCCATCTTCAGGGTATTCGAGCACATTCTCATTGCACATGCCTGTATTAACAATTGCATGTAGTAGCATGTACACATGCAAACTTTCATGTATTAACAGTTGCATTCACAAATACTGTGCGTACCGTCAAGGAGACTCTCTGAAAATTTGGCCTTTGATAGCCAAAAATTGACTCAGCCTCAGTCTCCAAATGGTTTTATGGCATAACCCCATATAGAGCACATTGTAGTAGTCTAAATCAGAGGTGACAAAAGCATAGATGCACTCAAAGCAGATTGTGGAGAAAAGTCTGCTTCCATTTAAGAACCCTGGCCTGCACTGATTTGGTCACTTGGCCTCTGGAGAGCTTGCTTTGCAATGTACATAATATTTCTTGCAACACCTGTTCACTTCAGGGTTTACAATAATATATCACCTTGGTGGGTTTTTTGTGTCTGGGCTTTGTCTGAATAAATTCATCTGTTTGGTCAGAGATTTGGTTGAAAGCCTCACCTGTGTGTGTTTAAAAAAAAAAGTGCACCACAGTACTCTGAATTGAACTCTTGTGCTTCCAAAATGGGGGCCGTTTGACCAGAGATGTCTGGGACAGAATGGCTTTGCTATGAGCAGAATTTCTAAGGACTGTGAACTGGTCTAGATTCTACTAGCAATGCTGTTGTTAATGGACCTCTAATCTCGTTCCAGAATGTTTGCAAACCTTGAACTGAATTGGATTACGAGTGGCAGAATGTGAAACGTTAAAAATAAATTTTCATTTTTACCTCCACTTTCATGAGTAAGGACCCTATGATCATATATATCTTACCTATGGGTCATGGGGCAGAGAAACATGATCCCAGAGTACAGAGGGTAGGCTGCACTGCAGAATTGGACCCCAGAGGGCTTCAAGGCCTAGAAAGGTAGGAGCTGAAGGAGAGGGAGGTGTTCCTTCTGAATCTGAAAGATCACTCAGCAGCTGTAAGAGTGGACATTAGTGGATTTGCTCTAAGGCCCAATTCTGCTTTTAGTTACTCCAGTGTAAATACAATTAAATCAATAGATTTACATTGGTGTATCTGAATAGAATTCATCCCTTAGTGTATGCTGATGAATTCCAGTCAGTCACTGAACTATGCCATAGTCTCAAAGAATAGCTGTACTCTGGCCTCTGTGTGAGGTGTTGTGGTTAGAAGCCACTAAACTGTTTGGATGCCAGATAAGATAACCAACTGCTTAGAAGCACAACAAGGATATTTGACAAATAAACTGTTCAAGAAGTTACCTTTCATTGCCAATCAACTATCTGTAAGGGGACTGTTGCCCCCTTACGAACATTCAGTGGGGGTGTTTTAGTTGCTAGCTCCCAGTACTAAAAAGGGGGAAGCGTGGATTGGGAATCAGGACCCTGAGACTGACAGTCCCCAGGAACAATGGGGAGAGGCCAGTGCTCCAGATCAGCCTGAATGACAGGGCAGACAGGCGAGTCAGGAGGCCAGGGAGGTCCCATCCTCCCTGTGAGCTGGAATTGCCTGGGTCAGACAGAGTGGGACCGAGCTAAGGAGAAAGCAGGGGCGCAAGCTGAGCTGGGGAGCAGAGCTGTGCCAGATCCAGAGGGACCAGAAGAGCAGCCAGAGAGAGCAGACCCTGTCCTGGGAGCAGAGCTGCAGCCCCAAAGCCAGAGGCACAGCCCAGAGAGAGCAGACTTGCCCTGGGAGCAGAGCTGCAGCAACCAGAGCCAGAGGGTCCAGAAAGGCAGCCCAGGAAGCAGGTCAGTGCTGGGAGCAGAGTCACAGAAGCAGCCTGCAGAGCAGACCAGTCCTGGGAGCAGAGCTGTAGCAACCCGAGTTAGAGGAGCCAAAGAAGCAGCCCAGGGAGCTGGAGGCAGAGCAGCAGCAGCAGTGCTGAGACAGAGTGGTGGAGCTGGGGCTGGAGCAGTCCGGAGCTGGGTGCGGTGAGCAGCTGGGAAGAGCGAGGGGGACCCTGGGCAGCAGGCCCAGCACAGGGAGAGGCCTCAGCCAAGAGGCTCTGCAGGCCAGGCTTGGATCGTAACCCCGACAGGGTGGGGGCGACACTGGGAAGAAGGATCCTACCACTTAGAGCCTGAGAGCGTGTGGCCACCACCAGAGCAAGTGTCCAACCCCCAGCATCCCTACAGCACAGCCAGGGCCTGAGAAGAAGGTCTGGGACTTACAAAGGAACAAACTGTGAACTGCCCTGACATTCCAGAGACACTGTTTGTGATGTTCCCTGCCACAGAGCGGGGTGATGTGTTTCCTTTAATCTTTCCAATTTTTCCTTATTCTTTTTAAAATTAATTGTTGATTAAATAACTTGCATTTGCTTTAAATTGTATGTAATGGTCAGTGGGTCAGAGACATGCTCAGTGCAGAGAGAGTACCCCGGAGTGGGGACACCCTAGCCCCTGTCCTAGGTGACCACAGCAGGGTTGGGGGTTGAGCCCCCCCATGAATCCTGGGCGCAGCCTGTTGGGGTTATGAGGACTCTACCAGACAGGAGAGTGGAAGAGGAGTGAGTCCTCAAGGGCAGGGAGACCACTGGGTAAAGGAAGTGGGAGCGAGGACTCAGATCCTTTCGCTAGCCTACTTCACTGGGGTAGTGCAGAAACCAGGAAAGTTCTCCCGCTTACATATCCGCTTCCCAGAGAAATTCTGACATCCAGACTAGCTGATCCTAAAGACCTTTGGCCAAAACTTTTAATTTTAGTGTTCTAAAATTAGGCACTTAAATCTGTAAACTCTAACCCTAATCCTAAACCTATGGATTATTAATCCTTCTGTGTAGATGCCTAAATACAAGATTAGGAATTCACCCTTGGGAAACTTTGGCTTTTGTTTCCATCATTAGGAAAGGGTAACCTATTATCCGGCCTCAAGGAGTCCACACGAGTCCAGACAAAAGCTGTCTGACTGGGATTCTTCTCCTCATTGCGATGTCAGAACACCTAAAACTCTCCCTCACTTTCTTCCCCCGCCCCCCAAAAAGCATATAAGGACTTCACCCTCCTGGCAGAAGTGCCATCTTAAAATTCTATCTTTTGTGGTTTAGTTAGGGAGTCTGGCTAGCAGTTAAATGGATGCTTTCTTTAGGTGATTTTTAATAAAAGGTGGTTTTAGAATTCTCTAGTTGAAATAACCTGAGAACAGGCTTTAAAGGTTTCTAACAACAGATTTTTTTTTAAATTGTACACTGAATCTCTTTAAGGCAAATTACAATACCTTGTAATATCATAGCTTGCACTAAAATAGAAATGCGTGTTACTTGTTCACTTGAGTGCTATTTGTTCCATTGATTATTGCTTAACAATTTTTCTTTCTTTCGAGAGCAAATGGTTCTTATGTTATTCCTGTAAATCTAGCTATTTATATACAGGTATTCAGCATCTTACATATAGAGAGAATACTCATTATTTCAACAATGATAAAATAAATGGAATGGTATCTAGTGACACTTTATCAGTATTTCTGGTGACATAGAATGTGTCATTTTATTTTGGTACAGATAGGCATGCCAACATTTTCAAAAATGACTAGTGGTTTTGAGTGAGCTTTTGGGTCCCCTAGCTGAGTCACTTTAAGGGGCCTGATTCCTTAGAGTGGGTTTTCAACACTTTCTGAAAATCAGCCCCCTTTTGAAAATCTTGGCCATAAGACTTTCTCCTGCTCTTATTGAAGTCAATGGCAAAATTCCCAGTAGCTTCAGTGGTGCAGGATTGAGCCACAGGAAAAGCTGGGGCAAGTGATCCACAGAGAAGTATGAAAGGTGTATTTTGTTGTTGTTCCTTATTTCTGGTTTAGTGTTTGCAGATGTTGACATGCTGAAGGCCCAGAGAAACTTTAGGTAGAGCATGGAGAAACCCAGAATGGTTCCTTTTGGTTGCAGGAGAATATCTCATATAAAATCAAAATACATGGCATTTCATACTCAAGATTTGAGTTTGCATAGTCAATACCTTTGTGAAGCTGGAGATATGATAACAGTAACAGAAATTCTATTATGATTTTTTTTTGGTACACTGATAAATTAAATCTTGGCATGGGTCATTAAGTTCTCAGATGATTACCTCAAATGGTGCCACAAAAGAGTGTTTCCTGGGCCTGTCATGTGTATGCTTAGAGCCAAAGTTTATATGGGCAAAATTCCCATAGACACCAGTGGCAGTTTTGTCTGAATTGTAAGCTAAGGATGGCAAGATTTACCACTTGCTGTAAGGAACAGAGACTCTGAGCTGCAAAAAAAAAAAAAAAAAGGTGCCATTGGGGAACTGTATGTGTTTCTGCTCTCATTTCCTCCCCATCTCTTTACACCTCACACCCAAATATCCCTTTGTCTCTTTCTCCTGCTCTCATCTTCCTGTTCCCTTGCAGGGGCATTCCCCAGACTTCCATCCACCTACCCTGGGCCTGTCAGCAATGATCCAGCCCTGGAGTTGGCCCCTTATCCTCTTCTCTCTTTTTACAGCATACTGTTGACACTCATAACTTTAAAAAAGGGAAAATGTGTGTTCTGAGTATCTAACCAGGCTGACTTGAAGGAGCATTTTCTTTCATTCAAAAAGAACAAGGAAAATGTTTCTGTTTTGTGCTAAGATGATAAATGGGTTAGTTTGTGGTTCTTCATCTTAAATACGATCTATGAATCACAAATTCAGTCAGATAGCTCTTTCAGCGAAGGATGATCACATCCTAAATCAGTGTCCCAAAAGGTTGAGCAGTGTCTGCATCCTAAATCTCAGTGCTTTAGCTAATCTGATTTCACTAATATGGCAGCAGTTACTGATATTTATAGGAGGAAATTTTCAAAATGCAGAGTCAAGCACATACTTTTCCAAAGAATGTTTTGAAACATGCCTTTAATTGCTTAATTTTTCAAGTTGAAAACTTTGGGGGTATTTTTCTTTAGTTCTGTGTAAGATAAGTACATTTCCAAAATTGCTCTATTTTATATTCTTGCCAAAATGAAGTTGATTACATGGACTGATAAAAATGTTGCAGGAGTTTATCTGAAGAGGCCAGAAGTTGCTGAATATCTAGACATGCCAGATGATTAGCATTTGCCATTAGTTTGAGACAATTTATTGCCATTAAAATGAATACAACATTTTGAATCTGACTTTTACATGGTTGGAATGACATGCTTGATTCCTTTATAAAGGGACATTAAGTAGGTGTCTATATTAGTCGTTTGGTAATTTTTTTAAGGAAACCCAAAGTGGAAAAGAAAACCTTGACTGATGTGTGCCATAAATATAAAGGGAAGGGTTACCACCTTTCTGTATACAGTGCTATAAAATCCCTCCTGGCCAGAGGCAACATCCTATTACCTATGAAGGATTAAGAAGCTCAGCTAACCTGGCTGGCACCTGACCCAAAGGACCAATAAGGGGACAAGATACTTTCAAATCTTGGGAGAAGGAAGGCTTTTTTTTGTGCCTTTTGTTTATGTGTTTGTTCTCTTTTGGGACTAAGAGGGGCCAGACAGAAATCCATCTTCTCCAACCCATCCTAATCCAAGTCTCCAATATTGCAAACAGTATAGGTAAGCCAGGCAAGGCAGATTAGTTTATTTTTTGTTTTATGTGAATTTTCCCTGTGTTAAGAGGGAGGTTTATTCCTGTTTTCTGTAACCTTAAGCTTTTGTCCAGAGGGGGATCCTCTGTGTTTTGAATCTGAATACCCTGTAAAGTATTTTCCATCCTGATTTTACAGAGATGATTTTTACCTTTTTTTTTTAATAAAATCCTTCTTTTAAGAACCTGGCTGATTTTTCCATTGTTACAAGATCCAGGGGTTTGGGTCTTTGATGATTTTGTAACAAATTGGTTAGGATATTATTCTCAAGCCTCCCCAGGAAAGGGGGTGTGTAGGGCTTGGGGGGATATTTTGGGGGAAGACGTCTCCAAGTGGTCTCTTTCCCTGTTGTTTGTTTAAAATGCTTGGTGGTGGCAGCATACTGTTCAAGGACAAGGCAAAGTTTGTACCTTGGGAAGTTTTTAACCTAAGCTGGTAAGAATAAGCTTAGGGGGTCTTTCATGCGGGTCCCCACATCTATACCCTAGAGTTCAGAGTGGGGAAGGAACCCTGACAATGTGTAAAGGATTTTTCTCATCACTGAATCCAAGAACTGTTTTTAAAGTGGAGGGTCTGATCCAGTGAAGCATTTTAAGTTGAAGCCTGGTTGACTTTAAGCATGAGTCTAGTGCCATTGAGCTCAAGTACCCCAAGGAGAACACAAATCTATTGAAAGTAGATGGTATTATTTCCCATGATAGCACAGATACTATGCTATTGTCAGGGCTGGATTAAGATAGTCAAGGTGTACACCATGACACCAGTCCCCGTGGCCCTGACCCATCTTGGAGTAGCAGTGGCAGGAAGGTGGTCCATCCCCAACAGAGAGTTAGGGGCAGCAGCATGGGGCCCCTTTCTTTCCACCAGGAATGGCAACAGAGAGGCTCATGGGAATAGCAGAGGTGGCAACAGGGGTCCTCCTCACCCCTGGAGAGAAAAGGGTGGCAATTGGGCCCCCCCCCCGGTTCTTGCCCCAGTGTCTGCTTCTGTGGCTGGGCCAGCCCTTGCTGGCACATTTCTCCTGCCGCAGTCAGCTGTAGTAGTGTTTACAGGGTTCCTCAGAGCAGCGGGCATCAATGTTAACACCCCATTGAGACTCATGGGGCAGTTCTCCTTTCAGAGTTTTGTTTGAAGCTCTCTACAAACTCAGGCAGACACCACTGCGCCGGTTACTCTCAGATCATGTGTTCAAGCTTTTTTTTTTTTTGTAGTCATGAGAGCTAGAAATGCATCTACTGAGAGTTGAGATTCTGATGTAATCAGATGACTCCAAGAGCTGGGTGTGTGGACATAGGGCTATGTTGTCTTTGCGTTAATCCATCCCTGGCTATAGTTACTGTAACCCAACCAAAAGTCTAATGCAAGCAAATTAAGCAAACCCCAATATTTTTCTATTTAATTTTTAACTTAGCAGACTGATTTTCCTTAAATGTGAAAGTTCAGCAGACTATGAAAGCTTTATTGCCCCCAATCAGAGTTTAAACTTTTGTCTAATATTCATGGTTGCTCCAGCTCATTGGAAGAGCAACAGAAGAAATGTTAATTGCAAATCCCCTGCAAGCTGTTCATCATTATCCTTATTCTCTTCTAATGGGACTTACTCCCAGTCATTCCATTTGAAGTCATGTGGTAATGGCTTCTTACAACCTTTTCTCTTTTAATAATGAGTAATGGCATAATAACAGAACACAGGTACATTGCAAATTCACCCAACATTAATCTTCTCCAACTATCGTTCTTTTTTGACCTTTTTTCCTATCTTTATATTCAACTCAGTGAGCAGAGACAATGCATTTGATCATTAAATGACATTGCCTGTTCAGATAATTTTGTCTACATGTTAGGTTAAACCCTAAAAATTACCTTGTGAAATCTACAGCTTCTACATTTGTTAGGCTTTCATTGGCCCTTCCTGGGACAAATTCATCCCTAGAGACCATGGCAATGCACCTTCTAACACCGGAGTGGAATCTGAGCTCCTATATTTGTGTTCTTCAATCTTACTGTGTGTTAATGGGGCATTATTAAAAGGCAATTTGAAATATTAAAATAAAGACTTATTTCAAGTAAATTATTGTTAATTTGTATATTTAATAGAAAAGAAATGTCAGAGTGTAAGCTTTACAGACTAAAGTCCTTAGAATCATAGAATATCAGGGTTGGGAAGGGACCTCAGGAGGTCATCTAGTCCAACCCCCTGCTCAAAGCAGGACCAATCCCCAACTAAACCATCCCAGCCAGGGCTTTGTCAAGCCTGACCTTAAAAACTTCTAAGGAAGGAGATTCCACCACCTCCCTAGGTAACCCATTCCAGTGTTTCACCACCCTCCTAGTGAAAAAGTTTTTCCTAATATCCAACCTAAACCTCCCCCACTGCAACTTGAGACCATTACTCCTTGTTCTGTCATCTGCTACCACTGAGAACAGTCTAGATCTATCCTCTTTCGAACCTCCTTTCAGGTAGTTGGAAGCAGCTATCAAATCCCCCCTCATTCTTCTCCTCCTCAGACTAAACAATCGCAGTTCCCTCAGCCTCTCCTCATAAAACATGTGTTCCAGTCCCCTAATCATTTTTGTTGCCCTCCGCTGGATGTTTTCCAATTTTTCCACATCCTTCTAGTAGTGTGGGGCACGAAACTGGACACAGTACTCCAGATGAGGCCTCACCAATGTCCAATAGAGGGGAAGGATCACATCCCTCGATCTGCTGGCAATGCCCCTACTTATACAGCCCAAAATGCCATTGGCCTTCTTGGCAACAAGGGCACACAGTTGACTGATATCCAGCTTCTTGTCCACTGTAACCCCTAGGTCCTTTTCTGCAGAACTGCTACCTAGCCATTCAGTCCCTAGTCTGTAGTGGTGCATGGGATTCTTCCGTCCTATGTGCAGGACTCTGCACTTGTCCTTGTTGAATCTCATCAGATTTCTTTTGGCCCAATCCTCCAATTTGTCTAGGGCCCTTTGTATCCTATCCCTACCCTCCAGCGTATCTACCTCTCCTCCCAGTTTAGTGTCATCTGCAAACTTGCTGAGGGTGCAATCCACACCATCCTTATCCACCTAATAAAACAAAACTGGCATATGTTCCTTTATATTGTCCCTCAACTCTGAGCTGGAGGGACCAGTTCTGGTGTCTATTTCCATTATGTTCTTGATCTTCTTATTGAGCTTGAAAACAAGCATGCCAGTTAGTGTCAAGTGTAATGATACCTGCTCGTTAAGAATTGGATTGAGACAACCAACTTGTTTCTTAAGGAAGACCACCCAAACAGCCATCAAATGGCAATGAACATTATCAACCTGGGTCAAATTCAAATCAGTGACTCAGAAGTAAAACTCAGTGCCCTATTACCAATTCCTTGAGCTGGCTAGTGCTTTCCATTTAATTAATATTTGAGTTATGATGAGATACTATTCAGAAGATGGAATCATTTTCAATATTATTTTTTAATTTAGTACTAAACTCAGAATTCTTTCATGGTTATTGTTGGCACAGAAATAGGGGGCAGTGCTTTAACTGATATACCACACTGTTGGGTATTAAGGCCATACAGAGATACAAAGCTTCAGCAAGGTTGTCCAAGGGTTGAACATCTGAGCAAATCTCTCCAATCTTGTGATGATCCTCAGCAAGAGTCCTTATTTGGTCCCGATCAAGGCATTTGAGGAAATGCATATAACAAAACAAACAACAAAAACTTCAGGCCTAATTCTGATTTTCATACTGCCCAAGTTTAACTCCATTAATTTTAATGGGCTCGCTCCTGATTTACTCCAGTGTGAGACGTGAATTGGAATCTTCATTATCTTGACTTGACTGATCAGCCTAAACAATCTACTAAAAATAATGCCAACAAGGGGAGAGACTGGCAGCAGGTTGGTTGGCCTCCCTTATCTTCCTATGGGTGGAAATCCCTCTTCGCTTGATATTTTGATTGTTTTCTGCACGGTTTTTAGTCTTCATTTAGTTCTCCATAGACGGGTTTGTTTTCAGTCTGGATTTTACAGCACTAGGTCATCTAGAAGATTAACAAGATAGATAAATCAAACTTTTAGAAGCTCCAGATATAATCATCTAGCTTTTCTGTCATCTGCCACTTTAATCAAATGGCTTTGTAGACAACACCATCAATCTTGAGCTCTGAAAGTGCTATTTGGGGCCTGATTCTGATCTTTCAGACGTTGCTGTAAACCAGAATTAACTCCACTGAAGACAGTGGATTTACAGATACAAATCCTGTGCCAGATCAAAATCAAGCCCATTATCTTCTACAGACCTTAACTAGATATTATCAGTGAGATTAATGAAGACTTTTTGGAGCTGCTTTTGCAGCAGATGGGCAATATGGAGGGCTGCTTGAGTCATCTAAAGAACAACAGGATGACATGATGGAAAATAAACTCCATAAGAAACTACTAATGGGAAAAAACCGTAACACAGGAAGTGGATAGGAAATAAATAATTAATTCCATTCATCACCCCTGAAAGAGAGAGAAATGAGAGAAAAGACATGCAAATGGTTTACACTTTGGCAGGGCACTGTCTAATTTACTATCACAGAGAAGCCTGTTTTCTGTCAAAATGTTAATTTTTGGCAAGTTTTTTCTCGTTTTTCTGTTTTCGCGATGAATTGAATTCCTCCCTGCTTATCATTTTCTGTGCTTTGGATCTTTCTGGCCGCTCTTATACCATATTTATTCTGCCAGCACTAGTGGTCTGAGTATTCACACAGAAGGGTGCTTATCCATTTTTCCAGCATTTTTTTAGTCAATCAATAAACTTTTATTTTTCCTAGATTTTTTTTTAGTATTTGTTGATCGCAACAAAGAAATTTGAAACTTTGAAACATAACTTTTCTGAACTTAACATAAATCATACTAACACAGTGTCGCTTTGTCTCCCTCTAGTCGCTAGACCTTCAGAGTCAGTAGAGTCACAGTGTGAGGGTATTTATAACAGAAGCTGATCACCTGAGACAATCTGCTTTATTGTCTTTGTAGCTGAAACAGCTAAGAGTTTTTCTGCCCCTGGGGGAAAAATGACCAATGAAACTTTGTGAAAGGTCCATTCCGGTATCCTGTGCATTGGTGGTAAACATAAAATAAGTGGTGCCTGGAATGTTTGAACATTGTCCAAAACAGCTAAAGCTATCGCCTTTGTGAACCAGCCTGAACCAGCCTGAAAAGCGCTGGCCAGGAAGCAGTGAAAAGAAAGTTGGGGACCATATGCTTTCATTCTCAGACTGTCCTGACAGGTTACTCTAGAAAGAGGTGGCCATTGTACTTTCACCCAATGCTTGACAAGCGTTGCAAGGTTGGTGGGTGATTAATGAAGAACTTATTAGTGTCTGATTCTTTACTGACTGTGGACATTTTACCATCATCACAGTGTAAGGTCCCACCAAAACCAAGGCCAACAGTGCAGCTGTAGATAATTTTTACCAGTAACTTTTCAACTGCAATCGTTATTAAAGTGTGTGTACCAAGTAATGCCACTACATGGCCAGCAATTGTGGGGGCACCAAAAGCTTCAGTGGCACAATAAGATTGCTAGTGATGAACATAGACTGAATATACTGTCAGACCATCTTAAAAACCTAGCCAGAGAGAGGGAGAGATCAACTTCCCTGGCACTTGAACTGAAAGGAGGCCATGTCCTTTTGAGATTTCCCATGACAATGATCATGATGAGTAGCTAGATCACACATAGAGGTTTGAGTCTGCTACTGCCTTTGAGCTAATGGACCTGTGGCCAGCTTTTAAAGGTATTTAGGTGCCTAAAGATGCAGATAGATACCTTTTTAAAGTTAGGCACCTAACTCCCATTGACTTTCAGTAGAAGTTAGGCTCCTAACTTAGTTAGGTGTTTTTGTAAATCCTACCAGATACCTAAAGATCTTTGTAAATCTGGCCCCTGGCCCTGGAGTTCAGGCAGTACATGTTCATCCTTTTCTGTCTAGAGGTAGTGGATTCAATCCTTGCTGATGACCCATCTGGAGACGTTGCTACAAGAGGGCCAGATTTTCAAAAAGAGCTCAGCATCCAACAGCTCCCATGTAGGTGCTTAAATTAATGTCCAGATTTTCTAAAGAGTTTCTTTTCCAGTTAGTCACTTAATTGATGGAGTCAGATTTTCAAACATGCTCTGCATCCACCACATGCCACCGAGGACAATTATCTAAAGCACTTTTGAAAAAGTTGGCGTAAAGCATTTAAAGGAGTGTGTGAAAAAATGTGGAACCTTACTGAAAAACTTAGTCACTGACCTGGGGATTTTAGAGGTCTGAGCCGTATTGAATTGGTAGAGGAACTGAATGCAGAAATTCTGGATCTGGATGTGGTAGATCCCATCATACAACTGATAATACTCAGAATCCTGGGACTGGAAGCCAACAGAAGAATAGTAATGATATTCCACTTATAATTTTATTATTGAGTTATAGGACCCAGGATCTTGTGAGGGAAAAGTAGGAGCAGAGGAACAAAAAGCTCAAGAACTATAACTAAGAGTAGGGTGACCAGATAGCAAGTGTGAAAAATCGGGATGGGGGCTGGGGGGTAATAGGTGCCTATATAAGAAAAAGCTCCAAATATCAGGGCTGTCCTTATAAAATCAGGACCTCTGGTCACCTTAACTAAGAGAAAAGGTCTGGTTTGAACTAAGAAAGCATTTCTGTATGGCTGTATCACAGCAGCCATCTGTGATATATGGAATGCTAAGGTGTAAGCATATACAACTCATGACTGTACCTGTTATGGGACAGTATAACGTTATATTACCTTGCCAAGTTTTTGTCTCACATATAGAATAGGATAGACTTTCTGGAGGAAGGATTTTGCTAGTGATTTCTTGAGTAAATCAAGGTCATATAATTCTGGAAAGGACTCAGTATAGCAGACACCAAAGTATGCATGCAGTAATTATACAGAATATTATAGCAGTGGGCTCAATGTTTGGTAATAATAGCTGAGGCCTGGAATCTACATATATATGTAAGGTAATATCTCATTAAAATTTGTGGCAAAGTTAAACATGAGTATTATGTTTCTGAGGTTTCTGAATGTTTTTATTGGTGGAATGTCCACATTATTTTCTTCTTGATGCAGTAGGTGAAATACAGATATAGACAAACTTAAATGGATCATAAATTGTGATGCTGACTCTTGTTTAAATTGGGGCATCTGTTTTCTTTCTTTTTGTTTGTAAAATACATTGCTTCATTTCTTGTTTTCAGATGTTAATGCTGTTTCTTATGCAGTATATTAGGTATATATCTGTATGAAATATAGTGCCAAATTCGCCTTAGTTTAGCTCTGTTCACTGCCCTGGAACTGCACCAAGGATTAATTTGGTCCAAAACTTTTGTTTTTTTGTTTTCTTTTCTTAAATTGGGCCACTGAGCTTCTGGAAAACTTAAACTCCTTTCAATGTGGGAGCCAACAAAACTTCTAAAACCATATGGTAATATTCAGACTGAGTCATTGTGACATGATCTCACCCTGAATATAATTTTTTGATGTTTGTATGTCAGCAAGAAAACAGAAAAGTAAGAGGAGGGAGAGAGGTGAAGATTCAGCATATTTTCCCAATTACTGACAATGGTTTGTACTGTGGAGAAACCCTGCAGCTCCTTCCTTTTCCCATCAGTGACATGCACAACAAAAAACAGATTCTGGATAAAATAAGCCTGTTCAGAATTTCTCAGTTATTGCTGGTGATAATCTACCTAAGACTGTGCAATCACCAAGCCTAGCCCTTCGAGAAGGCAAAGTAGAGAATTTATGAGCACAGGACAAATGCAGCATGTTCGAGTGCTTGGTTTTTTTGTTGTGTTTGGTCTCTATATGGGACAGGGACTTTTTCATTTTCTACATCAGTCACAACTTGCCACACTGATTCTAAACAGTCACAAAATTTTTATACTTAACTCACATTAGCATGTTCATTCATTGACTGGGTTTAGCAGAGTGAAAGGCCATGGTCAGCTTTCTGCAGCAAGATTAATAGCTTCTTCCTAAGGTAATGTTCTCTCTCTTCGAGTTCCATCCTAGGTGGCTACCACATGACTTGTAGCCAACCTAGTGTTACCGTATCCAGCTGGTTTATACAGTATTACTTTTTTTCATTTCCTAGTGCTGTAAGTTGATTCCCACAACAGACCCTAGCTAATCTTTAGAGAGATGTTTGAAGGTTTAAGCATGACCTAGACCTGGCTTCAGTCATGTCCAAAGATATTTGCAGATTTTCTGTAACTCTCAAGTTACCTAAGCTTGTTGCAGAATTGCAGCTAGAGATACATATCACAAATCCAGCTTATGCCTTACACCCGCCCTTCTGCTTTCTACACATCTTGCTAGTGTTCCTCAGGGTCCTTCTGTCAATGCTTTTTAGCTGCTCTTCTAGGCAATTCAACCGGGGACCAGTATTTATAGCCTCCAGTTGGCTTTCCCTATTGGCCATTTCATTGCTTTAACTCTGGATTCCTTAAGCAAATAGATTTTAAGCAAATACAGTATTCAGCAGCGTTTGCATTCCCAATTGGCCATTCATCTATTTCCAATCTATTTGGGGAAGCATCATTTCTCTCCCTGCTTAGAGAGCTCCTCACCTACCACCTTGCTCCAGACCAGAATTTATGAGCTGACAGAAGAGTTAAAGGCTGGGCAGAGCTTGCATTTGACTCTCTCTGGACCTACCTTAACTGGCAAAACACAGGATGTTCTGTTTTTGGCCCTTCTTGCCAGACTGTTTTGAAGTTTAAATAATGAGACAGGAATTTCGCCACTGCTAAAGGGTTGTGTCTTGGTGGAAGCTCAGAGCTCTAAATTTTCATAAGCAAAACACCTACTATTCTTGATGTTAACTGCTGTTGGAATAGTCCAGTCCCCACTTAACATACTTGAAAACCATTTTATTTTCTCATTCATTTTTATTTAAGTGACATGTAATGCTCATGGAAGGTGCTGGGGACAAATCCCACCTCCTCAATTACACTGGCACAACTTCAATGACTTCATTGGGGCTGCACCAGTGTTAATGAGAGGAGAATTTGGCACATGAGGGCAGATTATTACTCTAGTAGTGTAGCTCCACTGACTGTAAGCTGAGGATCTATCCCTTGGAGTTTAAAATCCTTTGCAGTTTAAGTCTATAGAACGGATAGAGCATGCCTGATGGCTCTTTCAGATGAATCCCTTTGTTGTTCCTTCTTTCTTTTAGCTGTTAATTTTTATTTACATTAGTTCTCCAGCAGGAGTGAGTAAAGGGAGGCCATTGGCATATCCAGCATCTGTTACCTTGGTGTCTTTTGTCCACTGTAGACCACAACTTCAATTCATTGCTTTTTTTTTCCATCATAAAAACCTAGTTGTGTGTAATCTCTCTAAGGCCGATTTGTGCTGTCAGCGGCTAATTAACTTTATCTCTCACAGTGAGACAGGCCACAACATGTCTCTGTTATTGGGTGGAAAGCCAGTCCAAGTCCCTTCCCCAAAAACTGCAGCTAAAGTACTTTGGAAAACAATGCCGTACATCAGCTGTTTCAAAAGCTGAGAGTATTGATTCTGAGTATCAGGGAAATGTACCTTTACAAAGCTTTTAAACTATAGTGGATGCTAAAGCAAAGCGAAGGGAAATGGGGGTTATAATAAAACAAAATAAAGTTCCTAATCCTTAATTTAGTGCTTACTCATTGGATATTGTGGATATGATCTTGTATGTATTGTGGGAGGGATTCTCGGAAGTCTAACTCTGCTCCCATTGAGGTCAAATGGGAGTTTTGCTAGTGATTTCAATGGGAGCAGAATTAGCCCAATGCTGAGCATTTTGGAGGAATGCTTGTACTGATGGGCTCTTTTGAGTATCTCGTCCCCCCCACAGCAGCACATGGATAAATAACAGGACAGTTGCGGACTACCTATTCACCCTGGTGAGGAGTTACTTACATGAGAAACCCTGCTGCCTCCAATGGGCCTGTTTGCGTGGGAATAAGCCTTTCTCAGTATAGCCCTAACTCTGCAAGCTAGCTTGCTCCCCTGTATCTTTTCAGTGATTTGCCATGCCTGGGGAAGCTCTTACACAAATGTTAGACATCACAACAACATACATAAGCATAACTAGGCAGAGAATCTCCAATTACACATGAAAGTGCACTGGAGAGGAAGGATAGCATGACCCCCATAGCACTCACACAAATAGCAACCTGGTTTTGTGCACCTGTAGGTAACACAAGCCATATGGTAGAATCATATTTTCCCTTTCATCCTTTCTCTGTTGTAATAAGGGGAAAAGGAACCACAACACAAATCCAAAGTGACATTAAATGCTGAGTCATATTAATTGAGGTAACTACAGCTTTCAATTCAAATAATTTTTCAGCATATGTAGTACATAGCATCTGTCCAGATAGCAGTTAGCCTTACATTTGCTGATATGATCTGAGTCATGCGTTAAATCCAGGAACTCTGAACAAAGAAACTTAATATTAAATATTTAGCATCTTTCTCACTTCAGGACTTGGTGTGTTGGGGTCAATCTGGGAGGAAAAGAGGAGTGGCTGGTGCACTGCTATGCTCCAATTATACCCATCTGCTTCAACGGCACCTTGGGGACTGTCACAGGGTGCAGCCTTCACCATCAGACTGGCACCTTCTTGTGGTAGCTCTGGGGATTATCTCGAGGCCGATGCCCACGCCTGTGGTCTGCACACTGCCACTCTGACTGCTTCCATCTACAGCTCTTCTCTCAGCTTCTGGAACCGCTGCATCCTCTTTGCTCTGTGGTTGCTTTTTGCTCTTTGCTCAGCTCTGTGGTTAGGTCACCATCTGTGTTTCCCCTTTCCAAGGGTGCGTATCACAATCCTATTGTCCAGCCACTTCCCCAGTGTTGAGTGGGGGGGACTGGACCCAACCACTAGTCCAGATCCCAACCCAGGAACCGCTAAATAGCACCTCCTGCTGGGTCTTTTTAACTTCTGTCAATTCTGCTCTATTTCCATGGGCCACTTCCCTGCGGCCCCAGCATCTTTTTCGCCCTCACTTCAGGGCGCTCAGCGGCTCAGTCCTGCAGCCAGCCAGGAGCTCCCCCGGTCCTTGCCAGCAGCTGCTCTGTCCAAGATGCTTACAGTTCTCCCTGCCCTCCTGGTGCACAGTCCTTACTCCCTGAGCTCCTAGCAGCAACGGATCCTATGGTGCCTTGCAGCTCTCTTTTGTCTGAGCCTCCTGGGCCCAGATTGTTTGCTCCCTGCAACTCCTCCCTGATTGTTTCTGCTCCACATAGCCTCTCTGGGCTGCTCAGAGGACTCACCTCCATTGTTCCTTCCAGGGCAGGGCATGGTTAATCCCTTCTATGCCTGTGTGTGTTAGACACCCTCTCATAGGGCCATAGTTCTGTGCATGTTGGGCAGCCACCTGGCTCTATGTAAAGTCCTTGCAACTGCAACTCTCTTCACTGGCGTGATGGCAAATCAAGCTCAGGGCCATTGTGCAGATGAAACTGACCTCTTGCAGAGTCTTGGAGTTGCATTTTTAAAAGTACTCACCCCTATTGGCTTAATTCTGCTCCCATAAAAGTGCATGGGAGTTTTACCATTTAATTTAATTCAGGCTGGATTATGGCAGTACTGAAAATCGCAAACATGAACAGGGCTATATTCTGCTCTTATGTACCCTTGGGTAACTCTGATAAGTCAACGGAGTTACTCAGGATGCAGGACAGTCAGATCATCACCTCCCCCTGGAGCTTGAGAAATAGAGGCAACTTTATACATGGCAGTTTGACTCTAAAATGCAAAAGCACAACTCAGAATGCCTTTATGCTGAGAGTTCTGCTGCACACTGTAAGCTGAAAGGGTTCAAATTCAGCTCTACATTTCTATCAGAGCTTATTATCCATGAAATTAAGTTTCATTGGGGCCCCAATGTGTCTTGTAAAAGAGCTTGTGTTTGGACTCCTAGCTCTGGCAAACTGTGAAGTTGTGTTGTCACCCTCCCTATTTTTCTGCAGTCATCCTCGGTTAAACAAAAGCCAAAATCCCTTTGGCAATTCACCACCTGCTGCCCTGACAGCTTAATGTGACTATATATATATATATATATACAGGAGAAAGATTTATTATTTCTGGACAAAGTCCCCTGCCAAGTACCACGCCTAAAAACAAACCCTGTTTCAATTAAAATAAAAAAGATTTAATATTCATTTTTTGTGCTCCATTTAGTGCACAATAAAACCTTAATTTGAAAGCAGGGTATACAACATGCAATCAATCTAATCCGGAACTGCTGTTGAGAGAGAAAAGATCCTCACTAAAAAAGATGAGCCAATTTGATCAAGCCTGCCACTTCCACATTTAAATCTAAGTTAGCTAATTCCTTCTCGAGTAAAATTGACTATATTGACATAAAAGTGGAGAAAGTCAGTGGACATCAGTCTTTTAATTTTGATTTAATTAGTCCCCTGATTTTTTTTAGGCTACTTTCAGTATACCCGCTCAGCTTCAACCAAAGGAAGAGTGATCAGATTTCAGACAGCTGCAGCATATGTCATATGGGAGACACTAAGTGACACTGGTTAGGGTTGGAATATTGATACGGTTGTGCTCTCAGATCTGCAGGGCTAACAATAAAGCCTAAAGCCAGGCAATTAGAGTTGGGCAAATACTTCAAAAAAACTCCAAAACATTGTTCATTCAAATAATCAGCATTAATTCACTTCAGTGATATTTGTAACATCATTCACTGCACCTCTGTTATCCACAAGTGGAGATTCCCCTAACTGGAGAAGAGCTGAAAATTCCATAAAACCCACTGCAGAACTTGCTCTGCTGGTATAAACTGGGAACCTTCAGATGCCAGGGTGACAAGTGCTAGTATAAAATCCTAAGAATGACAGACTCTCTTTTCAAATGTTTAATAGTGAAATTTTGTCCAGAGGAATGTGTCACAAGTATTTGCACACACATGCTTGCGTGTATGTTTGTTCTCATGAGTTATTCATGCCAGAAGCATTCACTGGCCTATGTGGGGTTAGGAATCAACCAGTTAGGAAGCAGAAATAAAAGTGTATGTCACAGGGGACCAGTTACACAATAGGAAGAGCAAATAACAAATAGCAACTCCCCTGATCAATAGTCGTGGCACATAGTTCTCTGTCAGTGCATTGGCTGGAATACCTTCTTCTTAAACAGTCAGCTAGCTTTAAATGACAAGAAGTTGGATAAGATGTTTGCTATGAATAATGCACTCAAGGTTTTCAGGCAATGAGCAAAACTCCAAGCTCTGCTAGCTTATTACTGACAATGACAAAAAACCTTTGTGATCTTGCTCTCAAGAAAACATCAGTTGGCCCGAAGGACATAAACTTGATTGGGCAATGGCTTGATACAATATTTTTAGGATTCAGTACCCAACCTCTGCCAAGCCCAACTTTATATCCCTCTCCAAAGAAGGTGAACACTTTTATAAGGCCCCCTGCTTTCACAGGAATACAAGGCTGGCAAACTCCTTGTGCTCTCTATGCTTCCATCCATGGCTATCATTGCATGCAAAACCTGGCTGTGTCTGCAAGGAGAACCACATGAGCCCTCCTGGTGCTCTGCTGAAGACAATGGAGTTCCTTGTAGTCACAATTGTCTGCTCACATGGTTCTCTTTCAGAATTGGGGCCTACATCTAAGACTACTTTGTTGATCAGATGGGCAAGGAACATATGAGAGCTGTGTTACAGAAACCAGTTGAATCAAATCCTGAGGAATTTACTCAGTCCTTACTCAGGCAAATTCAGTGATGTCAGTTCCACTGCCACCTCTTTAGATATGGGTAGGGGGATGTTTTTTCTGTCCTTTTCACACACTGTGAGAAAATAAGATCTAGTGGTTTTAGAAACCTTTCCATATACCTGTGAGGTGGACTCATAATTCCAATACAGAACCTTTCACTTCTATTTTTATTTGTTCGTAGTACAGTGGCACCCAACTGAGGCGGGAGGGACCATATATCCATGACACCATATATCAGTAGTAAGAGACAATCCCCTGACCCAAAGAGCTTAACATCTAAACAGACAAGGCGGGCAATGATTGGAGGAAATGGGAGTATTAGCCCCATGTTGCCGATGGATAACTGAGGCATAGAGAGGAAGTCTGTGGCAGTTAGGAGTTGAACCCAGGCTGAGATTCAGCCTAGGGCCTTAACCTCAGAACCACCTTTCCCTTCAAGAACAGTAATTCAAATATGTATCATGTGGGAGCAGTGAGTGAACATTTGTACTGATAGCAGTATGGTGGACCCATGAAATTAGTTGAGTGGTTGCTGTCCAATACCTAGTGATTTCTTGTCCAGAGCCAGTCACCATCTGTGGAGTGCTGAGAAAGAAGCACAGAGGAGTTTGAATCATTGCTGCCTATGTGGTACTTGGTCTCTACAGATTGATAACCGCATTCTCTAGGGCTGACAATCCAGCACATTGCATAAAAGCTAATTTCCCTTAATAACCAAAACAACTTTTTACCAAATGAAATGAATCACTAATGCATTTGTTTCCACTACTAGTGAATCAACAATTTTCTTTATATTGACTGATCTTCTTATACCTCTACAGAATTTTCAGAGGCTGCCTGAGTCAAATTTATTATTATTGATGTTAAGAAGCAAATAAAGGCCTCAAATGAGATCCCGGTCCCATTGTGCTACGCATGGTACGTATACATATACATATACGTACATATACATAGTAAGAATCTAAAACAACAAGACAGTCAAAGGAAGTGTTAATATTATCCCCATTCTACAGATGGGGAATTTGGGTTCAGAGAGATTAAATGCTTTGCCAAAGGTCACATGGGGGATATGTCAACATGAACAAAAAAACGTGCTTTTTGCAATTAAGTTAATTCAGTTGAAATCTCTGCCCTCCTTCCCCCACTTGTGTCAGTGCAGTTTAACATCTCTGAAATTGTTTTAGCTCATTGTCTGGTAGCCGAAGACTCCCACATAAGGGGAGAAGCACTCTTTTTACCCTTGTAGGCAGGTTATGGGTGCTTGGGGCAGAGGCAGGAATTGAACCCACATCTCCTAACTGCCACCCTAGTACTTTAGCCTCAGATACTATCACTGAGCTGTAGCCAAAGGTGAGATTTTGACACACATGCTCCCTTTTTTGCTGGTGAGCAGTTGCTACTCATATGAGTAACTGTTCCCCAGGATGAGTAAGAAGGTCACAGTGTGGCCCATATCAATAGTAAAACAACCCACTTTTCTCACATTATTATGCAGCTCCATTATTTGCCAGGCCAGATTGAAGAGATTCTGAGGCCTTCATTTGGGTGTTGACATAGAATCATAGGACTGGAAGGGACCTCAAGATGTCTTCTAGTCCAGTCCCCTACACTCAAGACAGGACCAAGCATTATCTTGACCATTCCTGACAGGTGTCTGTCCAACCTACTCTTAAAAATCTCCAGTGATAGAAGTTCCACCATTTCCCTAGGCAATTTATTCCAGAGCTCAACTACCCTGACAGTTAAGAAGTTTTTCCTCATATCCATCCTAAACTGTTCCTGCTGAAATGTAAGCCCATTGCCACTTGTCCTATCCTCAGAGGTTAACGAGAACATTTTTTCTCCCTCCTCCTTGTAAAAACCTTTTATGTACTTGAAAACTGTTATCATGTCCCCCTCAATCTTCTCGTCTCCAGACTAAACAAACCCAATATTTTTAATCTTCCCTCATAGGACATGTTTTCTAGACCTTTAATGATTTTTGTTGCTCTTCTCCGGACTTTCTCCAATTTGTCCCCATCTTTCCTGAAATGTGGTGCCCAGAAATGAACACAATACTCCAGTTCAGGCCTAATCAGCGCAGAGTAGAGCGAAAGAATTACTTCTTGTGTATTGTTTCATCCCAGAATGATGTTTGCTTTTTTTGCAACAGTGTTACACTGTTGACTCATATTTAGCTTGTGGTCCGCTATGACCCCCAGATCTCTTTCTGCAGTACTCCTTACTAGGTAGTCATTTCCCATTCTATATGCAACTGATGGTTCCTTCCTAAGTGGAGTGCTTTGCATTTGTCCTTATTGAATTTCATTCTATTTACTTCAGACCATTTCTTCAGTTTCTCCAAATCATTTTGAATTATAATATTATCCTCCAAAGCACTTGTAACCCCTCCTAGCTTGGTATCATCAGCAAACTTTATAAGTGTACTCTCTATGCCATTAATTAAAGCGCTGATGAAGATATTGAACAGAACCAGACCCAGAACAGATCCCTGCGGGACCCCACTTGTTATGTCCTTCCAGCATGACTGTGAACCACTGATAACTACTCTGTGGGAATGGTTTTCCAACCAGTTTTGCACCCACCTTATCGTAGCTCCATCTAGGTTATATTTCCCTAGTTTGTTTATGAGAAGGTCATGCAAGACAGTATCAAAAGCCTTACTAAAGTCAAGATATACTATGTCTATCACTTCCCCCCATCCACAAGGCTTGTTACCCGGTCAAAGAAAGCTATTAAGTTGGTTTGACATGATTTAATGTTTACAAATCCATGCTGAATGTTACTTATCACCTTATTATCTTCTAGGTCAGGGGTGGGAAAACTACAGCCTGTAGGCCAGATCCAGCCCGTCTGGGCTTTGGATTCAGCCCATGAGATTGCCACTCCTCCGGGGCGGAGCAGGCCCAACACCTCTCCCAGAAGCAGCCGGCACCACATCCTGCGGCCCCTGGGGGAGGTGGGGAGGCAGAGGGCTCCGTGCACTGCCCTCACCTGCAGGCACCGCGCCCCGCAGCTCCCATTGGCTGGGAATGGGGAACCACGGCCAATGGGAGCTTTGGGGGAAGTACATGCAGGCGAGGGTAGCGCGCGGAGCCTTCTGTCCCCCCTCCCCCAGGGGCCACAGAGCCACTTCCAGGAATGGCCCGGGGTCAGGGCAGGCAGGCTGGGAGCCTGCCCTGGCCCCAGTGTGCACCGCTGCCACCCTGGAGCTGCTCCAGGTAAGCAGCGCTGGGGTGGAGCCTGCACCCCGAACCCCTCCTGCACCCCACACACCAACCCCCTGCCCAGAGCCCCCTGCCACACCCCACACCCCTCCTGCACCCCAGCCCCCTGCCCTGAGCCCTCTCCTGCACACCGCACCCCCTCCCACTCACCGCACTCCCTCATGCACTCCAATCCTCTGCCCCATCCCTACATTCATGGTCCTGCATGCAATTTTCCCACACAGTTGTGACCCTCATGCCAAAAAGTTTGCCCACCCCTGTTCTACATGTTTGCAAATTGATTGCTTAATTATTTGCTCCATTATCTTTCTGGGTACTGAAGTTAGGATGACTGGTCTGTAATTCCCAGGGTTGTCCTTATTCTCCTTTTTATAGATAGGCAAATATAGTGCCATTTTCCAGTCCTATGGAATCTCTCCCATCGTTCATGACTTTTCAAAGGTAATCACTAATGGCTCCGATATCTCCTCCGTCAGTTCCATGAGTATTCTAGAATGCATTTCCTCAGGCCCTGGTGACTTGAAGATTTCCTGAGCAATTTTATCTTTGAAGTGCCACTGTTAAACCCAATGTAGGCGTCGCCTTCCCAGGGATTCTCTGCTCAGACATACAGGTTCCTTAGTTCTGATCTTGCTGTAATTACAATTCTACTATACTTTGCCTATCAGAAAAAGAAAGCTAATTTATCCCTATTTCAAAGCCATTACCTACTTCCTCTTTTGTCATTATTCCTTTGGATTAATAACACAATGCCCCCTTTGATCTATTCCTATTATTCCTAAACTTCTGTCACTCCATTATTTTCAGCCCAGGCCTTAAATTGATGGCTCTTTTCAAACAAATTACAATAGACAATTGAAGGTACCACTATAACTGCATGAAGGGTCAAATTCAGACCTGGAATTCCATTAGTGGATGCAACTCCACTGAAGTTGGTTGCTCATGCTTATACAAGGGCTAGATTTGTCCCAGTGCAAGGCTAAACTGAATTATCTATATATGTTCTTATTCAAAATACATTTAGTTGGTTGCTTTGTAGCAGAGGTAGCTGGTATTTCAGTATGGCACCTCTTTTGCCTTTGCTTTTAGCTTGTTTTCCTCACAAAGGCTCATGCCTCCTTTTCTTTTCGCAACTGGCACTTTTAAAGGATCTATCCCATCAGATTCAAGCTCCAAACGCTCACTAAGGGGCCCTGTGTAATCTTGCCATCACCACATCTCTGCTCTCATTTCCTCTGTGTCCCTGGACCTGCCTATAACTTCACCCAGTCCTTTTGCCTTTTGCAACCTTTGGACCTAGTTCTTTCTGATCTCACTGGCACCAGGGTGAGTGTGAAGTAGCTCCATTGGAGTCAACGTAATTACAGCAATATAAGTGAGATCGGAATCAAGCCTCATTCCCACTTAGAGCTGGCCAAGAATTTTCCAACGACTGCTTTTGTCTGAACTCTTTGTGGAAAAGGGTCATTTTTGACAAACTTCCTGATTTTTTTTTTAAATTATCAAAACATCCCACTTCAATATTTTTGAAATGAAGGGTTTTGATTTGAATTGACTTTACATTTTGAAATTTAGTAAATTTATACTAAAAATAAGTAAAAAGTAAAAATTGAACCAAAATATTTTGATTGGATTATCAGTTTGTAATTTTCTTTTCTTTTCTTATCTTTCTTTTTTTTTTTTTTTTTGAGATTTTGACTTTCTGTCATGATTTCACATGGGAAATTGTTTTGAAATCTCAAAAATTCTCATGGGCTGGGAAAAACATTTCCCACCCTGCTCTGTTCCCATTCTTGGCTTCATGCTTTCTAACATCCTGCCTCCTATGCCTGCATCACTTTCCGTGGCCACATCCACCAAGCAGCCTTTCTGTCCTCCTTCAAATCACTCCTTTAAACTCTGCCTCCTCAAGTAGTCCCGCAACCTCCTTCTCCTGGATGGTGCTCCTATGTCTTGTCATGTGTTTATTTGCCTCCTCTTGTTTAGATAGACAGCTCAAAGGGGAAGGACACAATAATAAATCACATTCTTTCTCCACAGTATGAACCACTAAACAATCCCTGCTTCTGATAACAAACCTTGGCTCCACCCCGTCCTTCTCACTCTTCCCTGACAAGATAAAACATGCTCACTATATTTTTCTCCAGCACAATGTAAATAAAGACAAAGGAATTTTGCTAATTTTCCACCACCTGACGCTTCAGGGGTGGATCCCTGCATGAACTGTTTTTTCCTGGTGAGTCTTAGTCAGCTGATCACATGGGTGACAATCAGCTCATGAAAGCATGTCCTGGTGGGCAGAATGTGCCCTTTTGACTTTCAGCTCATACTGTCGCCCTCCCTGCTGTGACACACACATCTTGTTTTTGCCAAGCAAAGAGCAGTTTGCACTTAAGATGAAAACGAATGAAATTGCAATGGCGGAGAGCCAAAACTGGTTGCTTCTGCTTTTCCTGCAATAACACGGCATATAGTTGTGTTCTGGGGTCCGAGGAAACCAATGGGACCAATAGCACAACTGTATTCAGGAAGAGGTACATCTTGCTAAGTGATCAAAGAAGAGGAGGAAATTATTTATGCAAAACTTATCATAAAAACAAATAAGTATTTTTAATATAGGCACATGAGAATTACACAGTTGCAAGAGGATAAATACATTGAAAGACTGGAATGCCTTGAGATCTATTAATGAAAAGCACTGTGTAAACTAGGTATGATTATTATAAAACTGAATTATAAAAATGGCAAAAATGTCATAAATAGTACAGTTAGACTGTCTAGCGCAGTCTAATAAACAATATATAGACTGTCTTTGTGGCTGGTGAAAATATTAGTTAATACATTATTTAACATTTCTGAATACTACATTATTCTGTGTAGACACAGACAGTAGTGGTTAAAAACATGTTAGTTGGTCATGGTCAGACCTATTTTTAAAAACACACAAAAATGTTTACATTCTCAGCTTTTACAAAAGCTTGTTTTGTTACCTAAATGTGTCAAGTTTTACCTAACAAGGTCTCTTCAGTCTCCACCTTCTCTACCTGCAGAACTCTCAATATAAATGTATGGGCCAAATTCTGCCCGGACACAGACCTTATACACCCTCAGTGATGTCACTGTGTTCCTAGGGACACAATTTGACCTTATGGATAAAATTTTCAAAAGCACCAAAGGCCCAATCAGAGGTGTGACTGCAGCAGGTCACAAGCAGACACAAGCTCGCTTATAGCTAGCTGGCTGGATAACAGCAGCAGTGAAGCTGCGTCAGCATAGGCGGCAGCATAGGCTGTACAAGCTTGCTCGGGACCCTGGGTACATAGTCATGCAGCTAGCTTGTGCTGTCACCCATGCTGCCGCAGATTCACTGACATTGTTATTCCAGCTAGCTCGGGTATGTCTCCACGTGCTGCAGTCACACCTCTGATTGCCATGTAGAAGTACCTTAGGCTCCTAAATCTGTTAGGTGCTTTTGAAAATTTACTGTATGCTTTCACCAGGGATTAATTCGCTGCAAAGGGCTAGACACACTGTATCTAAAAAACCTATTGACTAGAATATACATTGGGTGCCAGTATGTCAGCATTTACTTACAGTCTCCCCCCAGAGATGTCTGAGATGCAATGGTTGTTTCCTATTCTAAATATTGGGGGGACATTGTGGTGTCTCCGAGGCTATTGCATGGTCACTTTCCATGACATTTTAGAGGCAATCATTATAATAAAAATGTGCTTGATCATATCCCTAAGTTCTATACATTGCAGAGACTTTACTTGCTTGGCGTCCTATGTGTAAAGAAAGAGGCCAGACACTGTCTTCAGCAGCCATGGACCAGGGATCTCTGGTGGGTTGGTGGGAGGTCCAGGGCTGCGGTGGATCATCAACCTCAAAGTGGCTGTTTGTCCTGGACCCATACCTGTGACAGAATAATTTGGTGAAGAGATCCTCCCATTCTTGTGATCAGCTCCAAGGTGACACTATAAGGCAGTTTTATAAGGGAAGGGATTCTACAGAAGAAAAAAAGTAAGATTGGCCAAAAAATTATTGATGGGAGTATCTCAAAAGGTTCAGATATGGACTGGATAAGGCCCAATGGTGCCATTTCTGCCAGATGGGCACGGCTCCACTCAGGAAAATGAGAAGAAAATACCTTGGTCCCAATTCTATGTGCCCTTCAGAGCTGTTACTAGAATATGGTTGTGGTTATACTCTTTGATCTACTTTTCTGTACTTTGCCCCACTAATCCATCTCCACCAGGACTACGTCTAACATTCGATATGTACCTGAGAAACTTTCAGACAGCTGCCATTTTGAAAAATCAACCTGCTCGAGAAATGTCTCCTTTCACATCAGATGTCAATTTCTCTCCCAAAATTATCCTGGCCTGTGGCCTATGATAGACAGTGTACAGCACCAATCCAGTGACTGTTTTTAAAATCCAACATCTCATGATGTGTGAGGGCTAGAAATAGGAACCACTAGACAGGCTATTTGTGTATGTGTACGTGCAAATGTGCAAGTGAGTGAATATGCATGTAGAGACAAACACACTCAGAATCACTTCATTCCCCACTGGAATACAGCAGTGAGCTGAATTTCCTTGGGTATAGTATAAAAGCCTCTCTCTCTCTGTCTAGATCTGACCCCTTTAAATATTGCTTCTCATTTAGAACAATGGATTATTCCCTTCAAAAGTTCCGTCCTGAATTGCACAGGCCACCTGGAGAACTGTCACAAGTCAGATGAAGATATTAATCTAGTGCTCCCAGGTGTTCCTTCAGATATGGGTTTCCTTCCCTCATTGTAAACCTAAGGTGGACCCTACATAGAGGGGGGGAAATCATCTTTAATGTTTAACTTAAGTTCTGTGGGAAGCGTATTATCCATAAATGTGAGCGAATCAGAATTTCCTTGATTTTCTGGGATCACAAATTTCATGCACCATCCATGGGTTTTCCAAATATCCAGTATAATGATTCTCTGCCAATCCACCTTTCATCAGTTTTCTGATCTAAAGAGTTTGCTCACAACAATTATTCTTTGTGGCCTCCAGCGATTTCATGTGTTAATTTGTTTTCTCGAGTTTGCCTTCTAGCTTATTTCACTTGGAAGTGATACCTTTCGTTTTTGTTCTCCAGGGAAATGATTCTTATGTGTGATCACATTTGTATTACTGGAAATTTCAGACACCACCTTTCATGGAATCTCTTCTCTCGATGACAAAGAGGAAGCTGCAGGAAAGCCCCTTTTTTTTTCCTCTGGGAGATATGGGGCTTAATAAAGTCTTCCTTCTCTGGTTTGTTATTTGCCTTGAGCATTCTATGGCTTATTTCAGGATATCCATGCTCTGTACATCATTACTATTGTTACCATGATGGATTTTGAAAGAACTGCTTTGCCATCACAGCTGTAGCAAAGAGGAATGAATTTTCCATAGGCCTCAGCTTTGCTGAGGGTACCATAACAGGGCTCATACCTTTTAACCTACCCTGAGCCTCAACTGGGATTCAGGGCCATTTGTGCTCAGTACTGTACTCAGAGATATAACAAAAAGTTACCCCCCAAACTACCCCAAATAGTTTACAGTTTAAATAGAAGATGAGCAACAACGGGTGGATACAACAAGGCACAAGGTAACTGTTAGACAATGATTAGTGTAAAAAACACCAGTCATGGTGGGCCCAGCCATTGTCAAGTATTTTGACATCAGTGCTGCTTTGCTGTGTTAAATGACATATTGGTGGTGTGGTGCGTAGTCAGCGCTTGATCCAATTTTTACTGTCAATGGGAAGACTCCCATTGACTTCACTGGGCTATGGCTCATGCCTTTAGTTTGTAAAAACCAGACTCATAGCAAAGCTCCCAGAGAACAAGCCCTTCTGTGCCCAGGCCCCTCAAGCCCAACCCTCCTTTATTTTTTGGCTACATGAGAATGGTGTGTTGCTGACATTGGTTAGGCTTGGTTGATTTTCTGTATCCTTTTGCTTATTTTTTGATCCAGCATCTCTGAACAAAAGATCCTGTGGATCCTTGGTTGATGGGAGCTTGGCAGAAGGAGCCACTTCTGCTGCATAATACTGTCCTTCAGCTCATTCCTGCAAAAGCCCCTTCGTGGGTGATTATAGCTTTGTGGGAGGTAGGGAGCAGAAGCAAACCGGGATTGGTTGGAGGATGGACACACTCTGCTGGGTTCTGCCTCCACCACTCTTGTTGACACCACAGTGCAAGTTGCTGCAGGTAGCATCTGCAGCAACTTGTGAGGGCACCTTCTCCCTTCTGTGGACCCTCCCCACTCTACCCCCACATGGATTCTGGGAGAAACTACTCACTGGATTGTTTTAAAGTGACGCTGCCCCCTATCAAGGGGCAGCAGGAAATGGAGCAGTGTGGCTGTGTGGAGATAAAGCATTTCTGGGTGAAACCTAGTCATCTCTGGGAAGTGCTCAAGATCTATGTGAATCTCAGGGATTCACAGAGTTTGTGTACATGCTGCCTGGAAGAATTAGGAGGAGCATGGAGAGCTGGGGTAATAACTTGAATGATGACAATAAAGATGTGCAGCTGATTTTAAGTGACAGTGAAGGAAATAGACCTGCATAGGGGCTTGGAAAGCGTGAGACTCCTTTTGTGGAGTTTGGAGCATGAAGTTTGCTTCTCCCCAGACAGGGAGTTTGGATCCTGGATCCACTGTGTCCCCTAGATCAGTTTATTTGTGTTTTGGTGCTTCATCCTAGCCCCTTGCCTGTGAGGGCTTTCCACTGAGTGGCAGGGCTCCATTAGCTGCATTAACTCCTGAGTGGGTTCACCAGAAGGCAAGGGAGAGGGCAAGATCACTGTCCCTCCCCACTCACTGATCTCCAGCCTCAGTGAGGGTCATCTGCAGGGCCAAGGGAAGAAGGTACAGTCACAGAAGGAACTGACTGAGACACAGGCACTTGGAGAGCCATGGTTCGAGGATTCCCCTGTGTGTGAGGATTCTCAGGGGACAATCTGACCGCAAGTTATTTCAATGTGGAATGTGATTGGTGGTTAGACTGACAACGGTATTGTTGTTTGCAGTGATGTTGTAGCCTTGCTGGTCCCAAGAGATGAGAGGGGCAACATGGGTGACATAATATCTTTTATTGGACCAATGGCTGTTGGTAAAAGAGACAAGCTCTCAAGCTTCAGAGAGTTCTTCTTCAGATCTGGGGAAGGTAACCATCATGTCCAAGCTAAGTACAAGTTGAGACAGTGGCATAAAGGGTTCACACATGCTGTAGGAGACCACTTAAAATGAAGTGGACAATTAAGGGTTAGCAGGCAGTAGGATGTGTTACAAATTGTTGTAATTTGTAACAAGTGTCTCTGTTAAATCCATGGTTTTTAGTGTCTAACAAAGTTGTGAATGTAAGCTCCCAGACTCATCATTTGAAGGTGTTGCGCAGTTTTCCTTTGAGGATGAGGTCTGAAAAATCAGATATGTAATCAACACTTCGTGAAAAGTGTTTGTCCACAGGTGATATGGTGTTTTTGTCTTTTATCATTTTTCTGAGTGAGTTCATTCGAGAGCATATTGGTTGTGTAATTTCACTCACATAAAGGTACAGTTGTGTTAAAAGAAAAGGAGTACTTGTGGCACCTTAGAGACTAACCAATTTATTTGAGCATGAGCTTTCGTGAGCTACAGCTCACTTCATCAGATGCATACCGTGGAATGCATCCGATGAAGTGAGCTGTAGCTCACGAAAGCTCATGCTCAAATAAATTGGTTAGTCTCTAAGGTGCCACAAGTACTCCTTTTCTTTTTGCGAATACAGACTAACACGGCTGTTACTCTGAAACCAGTTGTGTTAAAGGAACACAGAAAACATTTGAAATTACAAAACATCTACATGTCTGCACCCCTTAAAAAAGAAAAAAATAATTCAATTTATAACAACTTCAGTTTTAAAAAAATATTGCTTGAGCACGTGTCAACTTTTAGTCCAAAGCGAATATTTATAACCAAGTTACTAATCTTGAAAGTAAGGTTTTATAACAAAAATACTGCTATAGCCCCTTAACTCCAGCAATGCTAGTGGTGGTTCCTGCTGTGGCATGTCTTGAAAAAATAATGTGTATAGACTATAAGAGGGGTAGACGTGTTAGTCTGTATCCACAAAAACAATGAGGAGTCCATGCATCTGAAGAAGTGGGTTTTCTACCCACGAAAGCTTATGCCCAAATAAATCTGTTAGTCTTTAAAGTGCCATCGGACTCCTCGTTGTTTTTGTGTACAGAATAGTTTGTGTTAATTACTCTTAAACCTGTTAGTATGTTACGCCTGGCAAAATATTTAGAATTCAGCTTTCTGCAACAGAAAAATGGTGCTTAGTTTTTTGTCGGGGGTGGGTTTATGAAAAAAGAAAAGAAAGATTAGACAGTATAATGATTTCATGGTTTAAAATGTCTGTGCTAGAAACAACCCAATTAAATTCCTGACATCATCAGTTTTGTTAGTAAATAGTAACCATAGAAGCAGAAGAGTCTTGCATCTCATTATATCCAGCATAGGGTTTCAGTGCAAGAGCCATTTGCCCTAGTGTGGAAGTCTAAAAACAAAGGAAAAGTATGGGACACAGATTTTTCCCCCCAACTGAGTCAGAACATGGCACTGTAAGAATATCTTTAATTAATTAGCAGGACTTTAGTGGAGGGCAGTGGGTTTCCTTTACTGATTTTAATAAATAGCAGCATAGTACCCAGGAGAAATTTAACCAGGAAAAGGTGAGAGAATGTGTAAATATTAACATAGGACTCCAGGAAATATACTATTATACATCGTATCTAAACCCAAATGCATATTTGAGACGTAGTCTGATTTGTGACCCTGAATATTACATAAAAATTGCAGGAACCGTGCGATCCAGCTGTGTAAATCATATGCTACACCTGTTTCAAACTGTAAAAAAGATAAAAAAATCCTAGATTTATTTGGGTACGTCCTGGCAGTGAAGCAGATTTAGGAAAGTGTGGATTAGCATGCAGACAGCAAATATGGACATAAAGGAAACAGACTCTCTCTTGCAAAAGACTTTTCAAAATTACTCTATACCACTCTTTATTTAATATGAGATGTACAAGTTAGTTCTTTAAAAACAAACAGAATGCCAACAAATGAATCATATTCTGTTACATATAGAGATATATATGCATAAAATTTCTGTTTTTATAGGAAATAGGAAAGAATCAATGAAATAAAGCAAAATCTGCTCTTAAGAGGAGAGCAACCAATTTTAGGATTTTGAATAATGCAGATAAATGTATTGCACGATAGATGTAAAATACACTGGACCCAGTTGTCCTTTGACTTAGATTCTGATTCTGCAAACACTTATGCATGTTCTTAACTTTTGCAAGTAGTGAGTTGGAATGATTCTAAAATTAAGTGCTTAAGTGTGTAAGTGCTTGCAGCATTGGGGCCTTACAATATTGATTTGAGTGCTGTTTCGTACATGTCACTAATAAATTTTAATTAATCAAATCATCGTGAGCTTGTTTATAGCGACATAAACGTGAAAATCCACCAGACTTGGGGTGGAGGTGGGGAGGAGGGGGGAAATTATCCTTCAGTAATTAAGTCAAACAATAATTTGGGGTAATATTGTGGCCTCAGTTTCAATGGGGAGTTCAGCTGTAAAATCAATGACGCGGTATGGATCATTGTTTTTATTACATTACTCATAATGCTCTGTGAGTTGCATAATAATATAGTCTCTAGGGTAAAGAGACATAGCGCAGAGGGCTCAGAAACCTCAGTCAGCATTGAAGAAGATAATCGTTCCACAGAGAAGTAAAAATAAGCCATTTTCTGATAAAGTGGCCTCCTCTAAATGATTTTCTTTAGCTGTATGGACCTGATCCAAAGCCCATGATTTTCAGTGGACTTTGGGTCAGAGGCTATATTTAGCAGTTTTTGTATAAAGTGCAGTGGTTTCAGAGGACTTTACATTTAGGCTTTTCCCACTGGGCCAGATTCTGCTACACGGGGAAATACATGAATACGATATTAGATCAGAATCTGGCTCTTATAATTTAGACAGCATTTTTAAAAGCAAGTATCCATGTTCTTAACTCCCTGCATGCAAAGAAAAAAAAAAAGCAAACAAACAAATCCCTTTAATGTGAAATATGTCAGGGAATAAAGGAGTCTGAACTGGAAGTTGCTATCAATCAGTGAGTACCTAGCAGCTAATACCGCTCTGGAGACCTCTTAACTGTGCTGTTTTGATGTGCAGTAAATCTGCTGCTGCAACATGTTCATTCCTTTGTTACACGTTTTGGGGAAGGAGAGATTTCATTGCATATACCATTGATATATATGCTGATGCATAAAACATATTATATTCCAGCTGTATATATTCAACATGCTTAATCATCAGTACAATTATTTGTTTGGGGTTATTTTTCTTTTTAAAGGACTTTTTTTTCTTTACCAGTTGTTCATTTATCAAAAGTTGATGTGCCAATGGAGAATATATGAAACCGGTGTTTAGTAAATTTATTCTCCTGACTGATTTATTTGTGTATCGGATATCTATTTAGGTAATCTTGTTGGTATCCATGAAAGGATTATGGTTAGATCTAATGGAGAAATTATATTACTGTACTGTCAACATCAACTATTTGTGATTTTATTAAAAAAAGAGAACCTTAAGAGAATTTTTTTATAACGATTGTTTACTTGGGAAAACTGCATTTTTAACAGAAGAAGTACTATCCAGTTTCTAGAACCTTAGCTAAACTATACCAAAATTCCTTTGATCAAAAATATGAAATTACACTTTCAGATAGAGCTGGTCTTTCTAATACATCATCATCAGTTCATTTGCTACAGTTGTGCCTCCATCTGGAGGAAAACTTTTCTTTGAAAATAAAGCTCTGATTTACATCATATCTACCAAAATAAATAAATAAACCCAATCACCCTGCGGCCATAGTAATGTTTGGAGTGGAAAATAAAGAGATTTTCTGAATAAGAGATGCTCAAAAAAGTGCAGGTGACATTCCACTAGGACAGTGGTTTTCAAACTTTTTTCATTTGCGGACCCTTAAAAAATTTCAAATGAAGGTGCGGACCCCTTTTGAAATCTTAGACATAGCTTGTGGATCCCCTGGTTTCGACAGACCCCTAGCTGAAAACCACTGTTTTATGGTAATGACAACCTTTCATGGACCCCTTAGACATAGTCTGAGGACCCCCAGGGGTTCACGGATCACAGGTTAAAAACCACTGCACTAGGACAAAGTCATTCACCATTCTAAAATATTTAGGAACTGTTGTATAAACAATTTGGGGCACAGATTTTGTTCTCCATTACACCAACAAAAAGCCACATTTACATTTGCGGTGTTTCCCAGACAGGTACGCGGGGGCTCTCTTATACTGTCAGTGCCTAGATAGCAAGGTGGTGAGTGACTATGACGGAGAGAAAAATGCCGCCTCTGCCATGAGAAGCCGTTCAAGAAGAAGAAATGTGGGAGGAAGACTTAGTAGCACAGGTTGCTTCCATCCATGTTTTCAGGGAGAGGTTTCTCCAAAGAGAATTTTCTGGGTTGAAGTTTACAGCATTACTCTTATATTCTCCATCACTCCCTTCCCCCATGCTCCATGGCTCGCTACTCCATTGTTTCTTTCCTCCAGAACAATCATATTAAACGTAGCCTATTTCCTCTTGTTTTTTCCTCCCCCCCCCCACAGATGTTCTGGTTTAACTTGGATTTAAACTTGGAGAGTGGTCAGTTTGGACGAGCTATTACCAGCAGGAGAGTGAGTCTGTGTGTGTATGGGGGTGGGTTTTTGGAGGGGGGTGAGGGAGTGAGAGAACCTGGATTTGTGCAGGAAATGGCCTAACTTCATTATCATGCACATTGTGTAAAGAGTTGTCACTTTGGATGGGCTATCACCAGCAGGAGAGTGAATTTGTGTGGGGGGGTGGAGGGTGAGAAAACCTGGATTTGTGCTGGAAATGGCCTAACCTGACGATTACTTTAGATAAGTTATTACCAGCAGGACAGTGGGGTGGGAGGAGGTATTGTTTCATATTCTCTGTGTATATATAAAGTCTGCTGCAGTTTCCACGGTATGCATCTGATGAAGTGAGCTGTAGCTCACGAAAGCTCATGCTCAAATAAATTGGTTAGTCTCTAAGGTGCCACAAGTACTCCTTTTCTTATATTAAACGACAAGTGCCCTATTGCTGATGTCCACCTAAAAGGAACAGAGTAAGCCTGGTGAAGTACCCTTCTGACCATGGGATTGATGCAGAATCGAAGTGTCTGGGGGAAAACAAAGGATTTGTCAAGAGGCCATTTTTTTTCTAACCTAGAGGATAGGTATTCTGCAGTGCAGCCACAATTCCATTAAGAAATGGTTTCCTTAGGGCCATATTCTGGACCCCATGCATTTTTGTGATGCTATTGCTTAGTGCTGTCTCACCTATCACCACGCTGGATGCAGCATTCCATCCCCAGCTCCAAACCACTGTGCAGGCATCTGCTCAAAGCCTGTCTACTCAGTGACAGAGTGAGTTGCCGGAAAAACTGCTGGTACAGGAGCACTGTGCACCATCCCCTGTTAATGGTTAACACCCACCTATACATTAGTAGTAGTCAGGTCAGTGGAAGATATGGGAATAAGACTCCTGCACTTATGGCTTGCAGCTCTGTGCACAACAGATTTAGTTGGTGTTGGTCCTGCTTTGAGCAGGGGATTGGACTAGCTGACCTCCTGAGGTCTCTTCCAACCCTAATATTCTGTGATTCTCCTAAACTAGAGGGCATTTTGTGGAGGCGGTTCTCTAATCCACCCTTATTCGGTAGCTCTTGGTTAATGCTGGCTCACCAGGCACATCCCCCTCACTCCTGCAGCCCATTTCCATAGCTCCCTGGTTGCTATGGCAGAGCGTCCCTCCACAGCATATTTGAGGTTTAACTGCCCCTACTTGAAAGGGCGGGCAAGTCCCTTTGTGCAGCCCGTTCCCTGCATAGTGGAACTGTAAAAGTTCTTCTTTTGCTTTGCACAAAGCAGGGGGCAGGATCTGGCCCAGAAAGAGAGAGAGCTCTGGACTTACTTAGGTAAGGATTGCATGTGTCACAGGTAGATTACCCAAAATTTTGGGCTTAAGAAGAAGAAGAAACAGCATTCTCCTGTACTCAGGAGGAAATTAAATGTAGCAGCGTGAATGAATCGTGCTCTTTTTAGTAGGTCAACTTTCTTTCTTTTTCCAGAAAATGTACTGACCGCATTTCTTCTCTCTTCCTGAAGTAAAGATATATTCACAAACTTGGACAAGGAGAGAGGCATAACATACCAGACTGAATAGGGAATAGATGGGGTTGTTCTCTCCAAAAACTGAGCAGTACTACCTGGGATCATGTCTGTTCTCTGCATATCTTGGAGATCGCCTCTCCCTTCTTCTGGACCCTAATGTAAAGGAATCATCTGAACTTTGGGAGATAAAGATTAGAGCACAAGGTCATCTGGAATACAGTCAAAATAAGGCAGCTATTATTTTAGAAAATTACAAATCTGATTTTCCCCACACATGCCGATCTCCTCAAAAATGTTCCCTCACTGCTTATCCTGTTTTGAATGCCGCTCCATAGGAGGTCTTCAGGCTACCTGCATATTTTTAGTTAGGTCCTTCATTCCCTCATTGCATCTGCATCCCCCCTGGGTCCTACCATTTATTCCTGGGCCTTACCATTCTTTTCCTCCAGAGGCGAGAGGCCCCAGGTAAAAAAGTCCCACTTGCAACAGCTACTGCAAAGTCAAATCTGGCTGAGTACTTACATGGCCCCTGCCATCGCAGTATCTGAGCACCTCACAAATATTAAGGAATTTATCCTCACAGCATCCCTGTGAGGTAGGGAAGTGCTATTATCTCCATTTTACAGATGAAGAAACCGAGCCTGAGAGAGATTAAGGCCAGATCTTCAAAAAAGCACTTGCAACTGGGACCAGGTTTCGCAAAGTGCCCAGTTCCCATTGAGAACAGTGCAGTGCTCCCATTAGTGTAAATGGGATCCTCTGGGTTTCCCCTGTAACTTTATTGGGGTTGGGTGGGAATTAAAGCCTGTGTTCATGGTGTAAAAACTGTCTCCAGAGATGGAGGCACTGTGCTTTGTTTAATCTCACAGGAGACTTCTCCTCTGGGAGCCTCAGGCAGACCCAGGGCTCCATTCTGAGGACTATTACCCAAAGGCTAGTTAAGGTATCTTTCTCCTGTTGACTGTCAGTGGAAGTTCTGCACCTAGCTGCCCTTTGAAAATCTCCCCCAAAAGTTTCAGTCCCCACTCCAAGCTGAAGCTGCACCAGACTAATTGCTGTCCTGCAACAGGCAAGTTACGACAGACGCCTGAATAAACCCCCAACATGACAAGGTTTGATTAGAGTAGCTGATGTACCAATAAGGCTTTTCTTGCTGTACCAATAAGGCTTCTGGATTTTGGAGTTTATTAATTTCATTTTTCAGGGTGTATTTATAGCAATTTTTGAGTTTATGTGGATGTCCAAAAATCTGGGGTTTTCAGGGCTTCCTCATTGTATCCACACACAGAGTACTGTTTTAAACAGCATTACATGAAAGCACACTTGGGAACTGTTAGTTCCCCCCAACAGGGTCTACACAGACCAATTATGTACAACACATTAGTGCACCTTAGAAACCACACCCCCATTGTCCTCATTACTGCTGCATGCAGACAAGCCCTTAGATACAAGCCAGGCAGCAGGGACGTTGCCTGTATGAACAAACTGCAGCAGGAAAGGGGTGAAGTCAATGTGAACTGAGTAACCTTTTCTGATGTTTATTGGATAAACACCCATCCCCTTTTTTATGGAGGTGTTTGTATCAGTTAAAACCTAAAATCAGCATGCAACAGGTATCCCTATCTTGAAAGTAATGTATCAGGAAAACAGTTAATGAACTCAGCATATTCCATTTCGTTGCTGGCATAAACAAAGTATGTGATGCCTGGTTATAGGAGATTTACATATGATCTTAGGCATCTTTCAGCCAGTGGACATATCCAAATATAAAATCTGGCACACGGGGACATGAGATGGATTTGTGATGCTCTCCGAAGGCCTTTGACTCCATAAACCAGTTAATGGATTACACACAGCCATAGGCAGCATTTCCATTTCTTATGGCTATAGAGTAATAGTTTGCATTTAATAACTAACATGTCAAATTCTGCAACTCTAAGTGTAAAATGTTGCAATACTGGTCAGGCATATGGTAATATTAATTTATGTATTATGTGGGATTGTGATGAGGGAATATTTAACATAAAATTTATTGCTGACGTGGATATTGACTAATGCTTAGGGCCAGTAGTTTTTGACAAAGATTATTTATTCCTCAAGCAGTCTTTACCTAAGGGTTGTATTCTGATATCCTTACTTAATGAACAGTCCCACTGAAGTTAGTGGGATTATTTGTGGTTCAAGATATTATTCAGTGTCAGCATGTGACTCAAAATCTGACCTTAAATCACTGTTATGGTTGTTGTACGTTGATGTATATGTAATAAAAAAAGGGCTGGATTTGGACAGCTAGAACAAAGGCAGGTCCTAGGTACTTGCAGACCATGTAGACACTTCATTGGGGCCCAGCTGTGAAAGCAGGGCTGTCATTCTCATGGGTCCCAGTTTGACATAGGAAAGTTCCATCTTTTAGCCACATTCAAGCATATCAGGCTTGATCCAAAGTCTAAGGGTATGTCTACACCACGAAATTAGGTCAAATTTATAGAAGTTGGTTTTTTAGACATCATTTTTATATAGTCGACTGTGTGTGTCCCCACACAAAATGCTCTAAGTGCATTAACTCGGCGGAGTGCTTTCACAGTACCGAGGCTAGTGTCGACTTCTGGAGCATTGCACTGTGGGTAGCTATCCTACAGTTCCCGCAGTCTCCGCTGCCCATTGGAGTTCTGGGTTGAGATCCCAATGCCTAATGGGGCAAAAACATTGTCACAGGTGGTTCTGGGTACATGTCATCAGACCCTCCCTCCCTCCATGAAAGCAATGGCAGACAATTGTTTCTCACCTTTTTTCCTGAGTTACCTGTGCAGACGCCATACCACGGCAAGCATGGAGCCCGTTCAGCTCACTGTCACCGTACGTCTCCTGGGTGCTGGCAGACGCAGTACTGCATTACTACACAGCAGCAACCCATTGCCTTGTGGCAGCAGACGGTGCAATAGGCCAGATGACCATCGTTGTCATGTCTGAGGTGCTCCTGGCTGCCTCGGTAAGGTCGGTCAGGAGCGCCTGGGCAGACATGGGCGCAGGGACTGAAATAGGAGTGACTCGACCAGGTCATTCTCTTTAGTCCTGCCAGCAGTCCTATTGTACCATCTTATGGTGAGCAGGCAGGAGATGAGGATGGCTAGCAGTCCTATTGCACCATCTTCTGCCAAGCAGGCAGGAGATGAGGATGGCTATCAGTACTACTGCACCGTCTGCTGCCAGCCAAAGGTGTAAAAGATAGATGGAGTGGATCAAAACAAGAAATACACCAGATTTGTTTTGTATTCATTTGCTCCCCCCTCCCTACCTCCATGAAATCAATAGCCGACAATCGTTTCGGTGAAGTCTGTCAAGGGCACCTTGAAAAGTTTAATGGAGATTCAGTCCTGCCTGAAATACCAAGGGGAGGGATAGCTCCCTGGGTTGAGCATTGGGTTGAGCATTGGCCTGCCAAACCCAGGGTTTTGAGTTCAAACCTTGAGGGGGCCATTCTGTGTAACAGTTGTTTTTGTTTCTCCTTGATGTAAAGCCACCCCTTTTGTTGATTTTAATTCCCTGTAAGACAACCCTGTAAGCCATGTCATCAGTCGCCCCTCCCTCCGTCAGAGCAATGGCAGACAATCGTTCCGCGCCTTTTTTCTGTGCAGACGCCATACCACGGCAAGCATGGAGCCTGCTCAGATCACCGTGGCAATTAGGAGCACATTAAACACCACGCACATTATCCGGCAGTATATGCATCACCAGAACCTGGCAAAGCGAAACCGAGCGAGTAGGCGATGTCAGCACAGTGATGAGAGTGATGAGGACATGGACACAGACTTCTCTCAAAGCACGGGCCGTGGCAATGTGGGCATCATGGTGCTAATGGGGCAGGTTCATGCAGTGGAACGCTGACTCTGGGCCTGGGAAATAAGCACAGATTGGTGGGACCACATAGTGTTGCAGGTCTGGGACGATTCCCAATGGCTGTGAAACTTTTGCATGTGTAAGGGCACTTCCATGGAACTTTGTGACTTGCTTTCCCCTGCCCTGAGGTGCAAGAATACCAAGATGAGAGCAGCCCTGACAGTTGAGAAGCGAGTGGCAATAGCCCTGTGGAAGCTTGCAACGCCAGACAGCTACCGGTCAGTCGGGAATCAATTTGGAGTGGACAAATCTACTGTGGGGGCTGCTGTGATGCAAGTAACCAACGCAATCAAAGATCTGCTGATATCAAGGGTAGTGACCCTGGGAACTGTGCAGGTCATAGTGGATGGCTTTGCTGCAATGGGATTCCCTAACTGTGCGGCCATAGACGGAACCCATACCCCTATCTTGGCACTGGAGCACCAAGCTGGCGAGTACATAAACTGCAAGGGGTACTTTTCAATAGTGCTGCACGCACTGGTGGATCACAAGGGACGTTTCACCAACATCAGCGTGGGATGGCCGGGAAAGGTACATGACGCTCGCACCTTCAGGAACTCTGGTCTGTTTCAAAAGCTGCAGGAAGGGACTTTATTCCCAGACCAGAAAATAACTGTTGGGGATGTTGAAATGCCTATAGTTATCCTTGGGGACCCAACCTACCCGTTAATGCCATACAAAGGCAACTTGGACAGTAGTCAGGAGCTGTTCAACTATAGGCTGAGCAAGTGCAGAATGGTGGTAGAATGTGCATTTGGACATTTAAAAGCGCGCTGGCGTAGTTTACTGACTCAGTTAGACCTCAGCGATATTCCCACTGTTATTACTACTTGCTGTGTGCTCCACAATATCTGTGAGAGTAAGGGGGAGATGTTTATGGTGGGGTGGGAGGTTGAGGCAAATCGCCTGACTGCTGGTTATGCGCAGCCAGACACCAGGGCTGTTAGAAGAGCACAGGAGAGCGCAGTGCGCATCAGACAAGCTTTGAAAACCAGTTTCATGACTGGCCAGGCTACGGTGTGAAAGTTCTGTTTGTTTCTCCTTGATGAAACCTTTCCCCGCCCCTTGGTTCACTCAACTTCCCTGTCAGCTCACCATCCTCCCCACTTCCCTTCGATCACCGCTTGCAGAGGCAATAAAGTCATTGTTGCTTCACATTCATGCATTCTTTATTAATTCATCACACAAATAGGGGGATAACTGCCAACGTAGCCCGGGAGGGGTGGTGGAGGAGGGAAGGACAAGGCCACACAGCACTTTAAAAGTTTAAAACTTTAAAACTTATTGAATGCCAGCCTTCTGTTGCTTGGGCAATCCTCTGGGGTGGAGTGGCTGGGTGGCCAGAGGCCCCCCCACCACATTCTTGGGCGTCTGGGTGAGGAGGCTATGGAACTTGGGGAGGAGGGCAGTTGGTTACACAGGGGCTGTAGTGGCGGTCTGTGCTCCTGCTGCCTTTCCTGCAGCTCAACCATATGCTGGAGCATATTAGTTTGATCCTCCAGCAGCCTCAGCATTGAATCCTGCCTCCTCTCATCATGCTGCCGCCACCTTTCAGCTTCAGTTCTCTCTTCAGCCCGCCACTTACTCTCTTCAGCCCGCCACCTCTCCTCCCGGTCATTTTGTGCTTTCCTGCATTCTGACATTGTCTGCCTCCATGCATTCGTCTGTACTCTATCAGTGTGGGAGGACAGCATGCGCTCAGAGAACATTTCATTGCGTTTTTTTCACCTTCTAATCTTCGCTAGCCTCTGGGAAGGAGAAGATCCTGTGATCCTTGAAACACATGCAGCTGGTGGAGGAAAAAAAAAGGGACAGTGGTATTTAAAAAGACACATTTTATAGAACAATGGGTACACTCTTTCACGGTAAAGCTTGCTCTTAACATTACATACATAGCACATGTGCTTTCGTTACAAGGTCGCATTTTGCCTCCCCCAACCACATGACTAGTCCCTCCCCCCTCCCCATGGCTAACAGCAGAGAACATTTCTGTTCAGCCACAGACAAACAGTCCAGCAGAAATGGCCACCTCTGAATGTCCCCTTAAGAAAAGCACCCTATTTCAACCTGGTGACCATGAATGATATCCCTCTCCTGAGGATAACACAGAGAGATAAAGAACAGATGTTGTTTGAACACCAGCAAACATACACTGCAATGCTTTGTTCTGCAATGATTCCCGACTACGTGCTACTGGCCTGATGTGGTAAAGTGTCCTATCATGGTGGACGGAATAAGGCTGTTATTTTGCAAAGGCTTTGGGAGTACATCCAGGAGAGCTTTATGGAGACGTCCCTGGAGGATTTCCGCTCCATCCCCAGACACGTTAACAGACTTTTCCAGTAGCTGTACTGGCCGTGAATGCCAGGGCAAATTAATCATTAAACATGCTTGCTTTTAAACCATGTATTCTATTTTAAAAGGTACACTCACCAGAGGTCCCTTTTCCGCCTGCCGGGTCCAGGAAGCAGCCTTGGGTGGGTCCGGGGGGTACTGGCTCCAGGTCCAGGGTGAGAAACAGTTCCTGGCTGTCAGGAAAACCGGTTTCTCCGCTTGCTTGCTGTGAGCTATCTACAACCTCATCATCACCATCTTCCTCGTCCCCAAAACCTGCTTCCATGTTGCCTCCATCTCCACTGAAGGAGTCAAACAACACGGTTGGGGTAGCGGTGGCTGAACCCCCCAAAATGGCATGCAGCTCATCATAGAAGTGGCATGTTTTGGGCTCTGACCCGGAGCGGCCGTTTGCCCCCCTGGTTTTCTGGTAGGCTTGCCTCAGCTCCTTAAGTTTCACGCGGCACTGCTTCGGGTCCCTGTTATGGCCTCTGTCCTTCATGCCCTGGGAGATTTTGACAAATGTTTTGGCATTTTGAAAACTGGAATGGAGTTCTGATAGACCAGATTCCTCTCCCCATACAGCGATCAGACCCCGTACCTCCCATTCGGTCCATGCTGGAGCTCTTTTGCAATTCTGGGACTCCATCAAGGTCACCTCTTCTGATGAACTCTGCATGGTCACCTCTGCTGATGAGCTCTGCACTCACCTGCAGCTTGCCTCTCTGGCCAAACAGGAAATGAAATTCAAAAGTTCGTTGGCCTTTTCCTGTCTACCTGGCCAGTGCATCTGAGTTGAGAGTGCTGTCCAGAGCGGTCACAATGGAGCACTCTGGGATAGCTCCCAGAGACCAATACCATCTAATTGCGTCCACAGTACCCCAAATTTGACCCGGCAAGGGCGATTCAGCGCTAATCCCCTTGTCGGGGGTGGAGTAAGGAAATCGATTTTAAGAGCCCTTTAAGTCGAAAAAAAGGGCTTCGTCATGTGGACGGGTAAAGGGTTAAATCGATTTAACGCTGCTAAATTCGACCTCAACTCCTAGTGTACGCCAGGGCTAAGTCTTTCCATTGACTTTAATAGGACTTGGATCAGGCCCATAGTTGACATTAAAAAAAAGCACTCACAGAATTTCAGTTCTCCTGTGTAGGGAAGAATGGGGGAAAGATTTGTTGGTGTAAATTTTGGCCCCATGTCTAACTCCCCACCCTCAGGTAATTTCAGTGGTGTTGCATAGGGTGGATGCCAGCATGCAGTCTGTCCCATAGCATCCATTTTCAAAGAAAAGCCCAAACTTTGTGTAAGAATTGTACTGTTGCCACCACAGCGATCTGTACTTCAAAGTAAAACAAACCTCTGTTACATCAGGAAGTACTGGTAAAGGTTCCTCTCAGTTTGTCACTCTCCATTCTCTCTAAGAAGTCTTGCAAGTCAACAGGGAGAATAGATGGTGTGTAATCTGCTTATAGCTTTATGGCCCCATGGTCCTGCAGGGTGCATTGTAAATCTTAAGAATGTCTCCTGAGTGCTTGATTTGTGCAGTAGATGCTCTGATTTAGACATATATAAAAACTCACTTCACCAGGCAGCTCCCTATTGCCATCATAGATGTGACGGCTCATGTCAGCGTTAATTTACACTCACTAAGGGCCTTCACGTTTTCTTGCAGTGTCGGAGGAGAGGGGGTGACTTCCATTCACTGGAAAAATTCTATAGTTGGTGATAAGTCTTGTGTCTGTTCAAAATCCTGGACTGAAGAGTAAGCTCTGGAAGGAGTTAGAGAGGATTGTGAGAGGAGGACTTAGGCAGGAGGAGTTATCATATTTGTAATTTCTCCAGGGTCATAGACGTACCATGGAACTCTGGAGACAGATAGAGGAAATTAAGGTACTTGCTCCAATAAGCTTACAATTTAAGGCCCCATTCCTAAGCCAAGATCTGCTTGCATAGACCCCTGCAATGGTGCAAAGTCTCATTAAAGTCAGGAGGACTCCATGGGAGTCTGTGATGAGATAGGTTTCAGAGTAGCAGCTGTGTTAGTCTGTATCCGCAAAAAGAAAAGGAGTACTTGTGGCACCTTAGAGACTAACAAATTTATTTGAGCATGAGCTTTCGTGAGCTACAGCTCACTTCATCGGAGCTGTAGCTCACGAAAGCTTACACTCAAATAAATTTGTTAGTCTCTAAGGTGCCACAAGTACTCTTTTTCTTTTTGTGATGAGATAGTGGATCCCAATGCAGGATTGGGGCTCAAGGGTCAAATCCCATTTACTTTACTTCTGTGAAAAATCCCATTGACATCTCTGGCTTTCCTGTTGTGAGCAAGCCCAGCAGGAATATTTAGGTTGAGTACTTAGGTTTAAAAAAATCACGAGACTTGCATTTCAGGTTGGCTAACATTTTTCAGTTCCAGGTTTTTAATGGTGGGTTTATAACACCATTTTGTGCTGTTTGTTTTATATTTGTGTGGAAGGCAAGAAAGCAGGAGATGATGGTTAGTAGAAGGCTAGCCAGAAGAAGTAAGTTGTAAAGTGCAATTCTTCTCAGTACAAATGGCATTATGGGGTTCCACATATACTGTTTCTCACTGATTTCTGGATCACATTTTCTCAGATTGCAAGTAAAAAGATACAATTTTGAACTGGCAGTGGTGGAAACTCACCCCAGGGCTGTGACAGTCGTGCTGGAACGTTTCCATCTTGTGCATCATAAACAATAGTAAAGGTTCTGCAGGCCAAATCATGGCCTAAAATACGCAGATTTATCTGTATTACACCTATTGTCTTCAGGTTATACTGTCAGTGACAGTTGTGCAAGCTCATTTAAGGCTAATGGGGTAAGCACTGTTGTGACTAGAGGAAAAATGTGAAGACAGTGAAGTTACACCAGTATCACAGAATTTGATTTTGAATTTTTCTTCGTTCAGTGAAAACAAAAGTATTCACTGGTTTCCCCGAAGGTGCAGATTTCTCCCCCAATAAGTTCTTTTGCAAATATTGCGTGTTTTAGATGCAGCAGTACTTTGTTTAAAATCAACAAAATTGAATACTAATTAGAACAAACTCTTCCCTACATGTATATTTTATAAGGATTTTATTTTCGACAACTATGTGTTAATATTTGACTAGCACATTTCCTGGGCATTTTTCAGCATTTATTTGTACCAGTCCTGCTCTGAGACTCCAACCTCCAGGCCATCAGTCTGTCACTGTCCTTCATTATGTAATTAACTAGGGGTATCATGAAACAAACAGCTTGAAGTTTGATCAACTTTGTGAAGCTCTGCATGTTTCTACATGTGAATCAGTATGATTTAATTTTTTCAGCAGACTGTAACCAGTAAACACTGGTCTGAAACTCAAACTAGCATTCTTTATTGTAATGCAACCCACCACCCTAAAAGAATAAAACAATTCACAGGTCTCCCTACAATAAGCTTGGGTGTTTTGTCCAGGTGATCTCTGTGGAGTCAAGTTGAAACAGAATCATCCTCTATGCATGGAGCATAAGCAAAGCTAGTACTCAGTGGGTATAGGCAAGGTTAGACCCCTGGAAACTGGACTAGTGTAGAGTGTAAGGGATAATTTATAATGGCATGTCCTCATGCCAAAAAATGTAATCACTTAAGCAGATATAAGGTATTTAAATGTATTGACTTGAGCCCGCAGCAATCCTAGAAACCTGGCTTTAAATCCTTTCCAGATGTTTAAGAAGAAAACTAGAAAGGAGAGCAAACTCATACCCACTAATGCTCATGCATTGATGTCGGCTTGTGATGGGATTCTGCCACTGCATACAAGAGTGCATTGGCAACTAACCTGGTAGGGTCATGATGTTCATTCTCTCTCTCTCTCTGTTTCCCTCTAGTGGTTGGATCACATCCATGCTTATAGATCTACTACTACTGTCTGCAGACAGAGATCTACTTTAGCACAGGTCATATGCTAATTTGATGCACAACACACTACCATTCACTAAGTACATTCATTTGGAATAGTAGACAAGTACCGTTTTGCTAAGAATCAAAATGAGAGCCGAAAGTTGGTTTCTAGTGTGAGCAGGAATATGAAATTTCAAGTGTGCTCATTTATCTCAATAACCTAATTATCTCCTAGGAAGAGTTTCCATCATATGTTGATAATAAAGTGTTGATCCTAACTATGAACCTTGCAGTACTGATGACCTTCTGCATAATGTAAAAAGCTAGAGGAAAGACAAACAACTCAAACAATACAACTAAGGCAAAAAAAGAATTCAGCATGGGAGCGACCAAGCACTGAGTAAATCCATCCCATGGTAACAGAGCTATTTGAAAATTCAGTGCATCACTTACAGTACACCAAGCAATTAGTTTTAATTAAATTCAAATTCTGACACATTGTGAAAAACCCCCTTTTCTGAGTGTCCAGCTTGACAAATGAAAGTTAGAGCATTTTGTTCTGCCAGAAAAAGCTATTACAAATATTATGAAGCTATTTGCACTTCTGTTGTGTTATGCCATCTTTTAATTTTTTTTAGGGATTAATAATTTAGATGGTGAATTTCCTTAATGCAACAGGCACCTGGTTTAGGAGCAATATTTTCTTTAGAAAAATCAGTCGGTTTTACATGCTTAGCTACTTCATAAACAACTTCAAACAAACTAATCCCAATGTGCTGCAATTTCCCTGTAATAGGAACCAATTATTTTACTACTTGGGGGCGGGGGGGGGGAGGGAATAAAAAGCCATTCATTTGTTTTATAGGCTATCAGAAATGTGAGACAGATTTTTATCATGTACATTTAGGGTTAAATTGTCCTGTGGTTAAAAATGACATATTCAATATGGTACCATATGTCAGTATGTGTGCTTCCTGAGATCAATGAACAACACAGATGTATGTTTCCCTTTACATTTTTTAGTTCAGTTAAATATTGAATTTGGAGCTCACGGGAAGTGATTCCATCAAGAACTGTGTCTTAGGGGAGGATGTACTTAAAATGATAATACAGTATTCACTACTAATATACCAATTTGCCCCATCTATAATACCATTCTCAGTAGTGCTGTCTGTAGGAGGGGGAATTTCTGGAAGAATCACAGTTGGTCAGTGATTTATCTCCCTATGAGGACCATTCCTGTCTCCCTTATTCATATGATTAGTCCCATCGAAGTAAATGAAAATGAACATGGGTCAGATTCAGATACTTTTACTCATGTTGTATAGCCCCATATTCCACAAGTACTCTCAGTGACTTCAGTGGGACTATTCAAACAATAAGGTGCTATTCAACAAGAGGAAAGGAATCAGCATCTAGCCCATGTGAATAAAAGGTGTAGGACAAGGCCCATGGTTTTATTAATGCTTATTGGTGCTTGGATACCACAGTACCAGGGGCAGCTTAAGAACCTGAATAGAACAGACCAGTAACACTTGCGACTGAACTCCTATTTATTTACTATGTTCCCTTCCCAAATCTACACATGCATTGCAGCTCAGCTCTGACTGACACCCATGTTTTGGCTGAGAAGGTGGCTCAGTGACCATGGCCATTAAGTCCCTGGCATCTCTCATGAGACTTGCAACCAGAGTACCCCTTGGGATGGTGTTTCTGTGACATAAGCACTCTTCTGCTGGTGACTAGACTCAGATCCCCAACTTGTTTCACACAGACCACCCATGGACCGTCAGGTGATAATGTCCTTTGGTCACTAGCAACAGGGGGGAGATAAGTGGTGACCCAGAGATGAAGGACTTTGTAAACATACATTCTCCTCGTCTATCTCACCTTTGCCTGTTTGCAATCAAGACAATAAATCTTCATTGGCTGTCACAAACACTTCCCTCCACCATATGGAGTACCCAGTCCCTTTGCTTGTCTCAGTACATGCCAACCTAATGCAATTCAGACTGTTCCAGGAAAAGTCTTGTTCCCTTCTTGCTTTGTAGCCCTTCCTTCTTTTTCAGCATCCACCATCCAACTGCCCCAATTGCTTGGCACTGTGGGACCAGGGAGGAAATGTTCTGGCAGCTGGTAGGGGAATTTGGCACAGGAAAGCTGAATCTTCATGTTCACCTTGGAGGATATGTGTGTGGAGGGTCACACAGAAGGAGATAATAGGTGAATGGTGACAAAGTGGAGCTCTGTGCAGCACCACACATAGCATGTGCCTTGGGCCAGCTCCACTGAGAAGAAATTTGGCCCTTAGTTTGGAGCACAAGGCCAGGCTTTTAGTCTTAAGCTTAATAAGAGGATGTCCTGGCTTTTGCTGGGTTTTTTTACTGTTAGAATTTCTTTCATAGATTTTTGTTGGTGGTGGTCTAAATAGAACATATGAGCCTTACTGAATAGCTAAGACCTGTGCCTTTCAGGCACTGATTTTTCTTAACCTCAAAAAGGTGTAAGTGCAAAAGCTGCTCTTCATGCAAGCATTTGGACAGGTTGGTCTGGTAATGCCCAGTAAAGGGAAAGTATCCCCTGAATAATATGAGAACACAGTAACACTATGTTTTGACCATCAAAAAGGACTGTGCACATTTTTCCATGTGGAATTCATACAGCACAGGAAACAATTCATGTTATGGAAACACTTATTTCCATTATGCTCACAGAAGTATTGAAGGTAAATGAGAAGAGAAGGTAATGGAATCCCTAGCCAAAAGAGCACGACAGTTTTTTTGTTCTGTTAGAATTTCATGACGTTCATCATTTTTGACAGGATAGAAAACTTCTAGTAAATTACCAGACACAACATTTGAGCAGTGCTTGCTAGCCTTGATATAGTTAAGGATGATCTTACGATTGAGTGCTTTTAATATTGAAAAGTCCATTTTGAGAAGTTTAGAACTCAGTCTTAAAATTTATCCTTAATTGAAACATGGCCCTCTGATTCACCTCCAGAAAATATATATAACTTTGGGGGGTTTTCCCCTAAAAATCCTTGCTTACTGTAAATTATAGAAATGGAAAAAGAAAAATGTATCAAGCTTACTGCTGGTTACAAACGAAGTTTTAGTACTTCTTTGAGGTCAAAGGGCTTGTCTAAATGGAGACTTAGTGTGCAGCAAGCCGAGGTGTGTGCCTACATTGCACCAGCTTGCTTCACACTAACTGGCCGTATGGACCTTGCTCTGACTCACTAAAAGTTCCATAGTGAGCTTTGATGTATACATATTTTAGTGTGGTTGCAGGGCCCACCGAGGCTTACCATGCATTAACTCTCCACGTAGACAAGCCCAAAGACATCTTCGGCTGTTTTTATGTGAACATTTGCCTGTGGTGTTCGCTCTTTTGGTGTTCAGGCCCTGATTCAGCAAGGTACTTCTGCAGGTGCTTTACTTTTAGCGTCTCACCGAAGTCAGTGGGACCACTCCGATGCTCATCTTGTTGAACTGTGGGCCTCCAAAAATAAAATAAGTGGTTAGGTTATTCAGTTTTATGGACTGGCTAATGCACATTAAGGGCCTGATCCCCCAACTAAACCAGCATGGACAGACTCCCATGCCCACTCAGAATCCATCCCACTGAAGATTCAGGGGTCCACCACAGCTGGAGCCTGTCTCAGAATTGATGCCTACCTTTAATGTTTTTAATGTATGGGAACTGATCCTGCTTTCACTGAAATCCTTGACAAAACTCCCAGTATCTTTAATAGGAGTATGACTGAGTCCATGGACATGCAGAACCTGATCCTGATCCTGTCTTGCATATTCAAAGTTCCCAATGAGATCACTAGTCATCTTAGATGCTCAGGCAATTCAGGATCAGGGCCAGAATGGACTGTTTTCATATATTCATATTGCTGTTCTTTGTACTAAGGGTTGATCTGATACTCTGTGCTATAATGCTTTGTGGTTAACTCAGTAAATATGCATTACACAAAAAACAAGAATATCCATTGACGAGGTGAATTGTGATAGTTCCAAGCAAACGGCTGCAGAGTAGCCAGAATGTCATGTAAATTGCTTGGTTAAATATCTGTTTATATTATCTATGGCTCTAATCCAGAAAAGCACCTAGCTTTAAGCGCCGGAGTACTCCCTGTGAGGCAGTGTCCCTACTCCTGTGCTCAAAGGTGATCACGCATGGAAGTGCTTTGCCAGATCAGAGCCGAAGTTATTTGGGCTCTATCTTGAAACACCTGTGAAGTGTTGAGCACCCTCAGTCCACCCTCAGAGTCAGTGAGAACTGAGGTTCCTCAGCATCTCACAGTAATGATTAGCATATTGCAAAGGCAAATCTATGATTTGTAAGGCATCAATCACTTCAGTATTTAAGCACCAATATGATAGACTATTGTTGTAAACACTCATTGAGACTTATTGTTAGACTAGCAACAAAATAATATGACATGGAGCATATAATGTTGGCTGTTCCACTGACATAAATTCAGTGGCTTTAATGGCTCTGCATCAGTGTAAATGAGAGCAAAAATTAAAATATATCAGCACATATTACACGATAGTATTTATTAATGCTGATGATTATCACCATCCAACTAGTATGCACATAGACTAATGGCATTGTATATTTGTTTTCAATTTGTCAATTACATAGTTATATGTCTTCAGACAGTGAACCTAATGATGGTCTACGAGGTCTAAATATTGCCCAGGAAATGTTCATCTACTATAAAAATTGGCATACTATTTTATTATTTAAAAATACAATTTAAATCAGTGGCAAAAAGCTACATTCATATAATGTGTGTGGACTGTTTTTTATCTGCAGAGAAAAGAAATTCAGATGTAAAACTAAATATAGATATCCAAAATGGACCATCTTTAATTCACCTTATTCTGCTTGGTTATTACAAAGCTTTCAGAAACTTGAATGTGTATTCACAATTTATGTACTGTAATAACCCAGACGACATATAGTTGTAACTCCAGCTCTGAATTTTCTTTGTCTTTATGTGCGTAATTCAGGCTCTTAACAGTATTTTTTGTGGTTTAATAGTAATATGTTATGATGGGATGGCTTTATTATAACAAAATGAGAATGCATTTAGAAAATATGTATCGAGACCAAGCTATTTGACACACCCAGAAAAAGACCAAAAACAGTCTCAGCATATGAATATGTGGCATCTTGATTAACAGCCACATTAGAAAACAGTTAGTCATTTCTGTCACTGACCAACTTGGAAGACAATGGCAAAAATTCCATGGAATTAGATGCCTCAGGCTCTTAAATAGAAATGATCAGACACTATTCATAGAGTTTGTATATGGCAAATAATGCTGTTATTTGTCAAGTAAATTATTGGACAGATCCATCATCCTGTCATCTTTTTTTTCTGGCAGAACTCCCATTGAAATCAATGTGAACATTGCCTGAATAAGGTTTCTAGGGATCAGTCCCAAAGTTAAACAAAATGTAACACTGGTTAACTCGTTGCTTTTTCCTTGGGTTCATAAACCCACACACTTGATAATAACCTGGTGGATGTGGTGGATGTGACCCCAGGTTATTATGCTAATAATTATTTCACTGTTACTTCCTGCTCTGCTGTCTGTTTTTTGTATCCACCTGTTGTCTCTCATCTTATATCTAGGCCTCGATCCTGCAAGCACTTAAGCATGAGAGCAATTCCACTGAAGGCAATGGAACTACTCCCATGTTAAAATTAAGCATGTGCATATGTGTTTACAGCCCTGGGGCCTTAGATTGCAAATTCTTTTCATAATATGAGGTCCTGATCCCCAACTGGGGCCTCTTAGAGCTACTACAATTCAAATAAATAATAATTGGAGCTCAGAACTGAGGGGTAACCCAAGCTTTTCTCATGTGGCTAGGGTCATTTAAGTGGTTGAGCCATTCTTTTTCTTACTTGATTTTAGTTTGCATGATAAGTGTTTTAAATCAAATTGGTAAGAATAAATCTATAACTGACTTGATGGAAAAAGTTAATAAAGGCAAAAAACTCAGAGGATCTGCACTCCTCACCTTTGAAATATAACAAAGACAACTGATCTACGGTATTAAGCTGCTCAGTCTTTCATTACCACCTATGGGAATTTATAAAGGTTAAATTAGCTACAGGTGGGCTCCCCTATTGTTCCTTCAGAGCATTAAAAGCTTATTGAGAGTTACAAGTTATTTTAAAAAAAATCAAACATAATGGCCTCAAACAAAGCTAGTTCTTCTAGTTTATAACATGCTCTGCATGCATGGTCATGCAAATTAGCTCAAATTACTGGCTTTTTTTTTTCTTTTGGTGCTTTGGGAATACCTAAACATTTTCACGGGTGCAGAACACTGTGGGGCAACTCCTGCAACCTGAGCAAAGCCTACAGAAAACCACAATGGCAGTGGAACTTGCTACTGCACACTAGGGTCCCAGGCAAAGAGAAGTCATGTATGGGAATGTAAAGCCCCAATACTCTCCAGTGATGCATAGAGGCCACAAGGGGCTGGGGGAAAGTCCTCCAGACCAGGAGCAGCATAGGGATAACACAGGGTCTATGCTGCATCACCTTACAAGACCCAGACTAGGGGTTGAGAAGGGGAGTAGCTATAATGCTTGGCTAGGGCTTCTCTGACTTATGCTAGGGTCTCTTTCACACAGTAGCCACCTTCTCACTGCACTTGGGCTGCACCTTCAACAGTGCAGCTCTTCAGAAACACACAGAATCTTTCTCAGCGTGTCTGGCAAATAGCAGGGGGATTGGAAGTTTTCTGCCTGTATAGGTAATATGGGATCAGGACCCCAAACAAAAAAATAGTTTTTTTTGGTAACACAGTCAGCATGTAAACTCTGTTTTAACAAATTTATAAATGGATATGTACCTTTAGCAGGAAAAGCCCTTCCTGACACTTGATACATTTGCAGGCAGATTTATTGGTTTATGTGTTTTTAATGCCTCCAGGAATCATCTAAAGCACCAAATGGGTTTGCAATGTACTCTCAATGTTGTTTTGCTTGAGAAACTATATAATTGCAATAGAATTTAAATGGCTACTGAGTTATTGCAAGAACTGACTATTAGCAGTAGAGAGAAATGTATGGATTTCCTGAGTGTGAAATTAAAGGTACTCCTGTCTACAATAGTGTCTATTGGTCATTATTATAAACTGTTTCCTGAGGACTCTCCTTTGGCATTCAATGTCCTCTATATGGATTTTTGGAATATAAAACAAGCAAACTCACCCAGGATTTTCCAGCCTACTGAGCTTAGGTTTTTGTTGTTGTTGTTTTTAAATCTAGTGATGTCATTAAACACTATTTCCTCCCTCTTCTTTACATCTATTTTCCTTGGGAACCAGGCATTACATTCCCCTGGGGAACGTGTTCCTTTTAGTATGGATTCCCCATCTCTGGAAACCCTGCTGTAAATTGATCCTACTCAAAGGTCCCTGATACCTGTATGGTATAGCTGGGGTTTTATAAGCCACAGAGGCTGTCAGATGTTATTCCATGTATCACTTTGCAAATTTTTTTTAAAAGTTCCAGTGACTCTGAAGACCAGAAAGCCTTCCTCCTGCCCCCTCCCCCCATCCCTTTTGTCTGTTCAGGTGGATTTGTGCCCCCACCCCTGGAACTCTGAAGTTAAATTAAAGTGGAACTCAGGAGTCAGACTTTGGCCTGGTTTGAAGTGGAGCTATCTAGATGGTTATATAGCCCCATCCTTATATCTGAGTGCCATGCATTTTGCATGGGATCAAGCAAAACTTATACATAAACAATACTAAATATTTTGGTTTTTTTCAGAGTTCCTTCCAGCTGAGGATCTCAGAGTGCTTGGCACAGATTTTAAGTTTCAAGTCGATTATGGTAATTCTGGAAGCTGAGGCAGAAAGTGGTGAAGTGGCTGACTGAGGGCCACCCAGGAAGTCAGTGGCAGTGCCACGACACGTGGGCTCCCACTCCTTCCTCAAAGTCCCTTGCCTTACAGAGGACCAGGCTGCCTTGTCAAAGCGCTCCTTACTCCTGGGGTATCTCTCTACCCAGTGTACAGAGAGCTTTACAAGTCTGGCCTGAGTGCGTTTCCCTTTCTCCTGCTATTGGGTTTAGTAGCGTCCCTTTCGCACAGATTCTGCCCAGCTCCCAGCCCCCAGGAAGGATAACCCCGACGGTGGGATCCTTGCCGCACTGAAGCCCAGCAGATCTGCCGTGGGTTTCGGTGTGGCGGGATTCAGAGTAACAGCCGTGTTAGTCTGTATTCGCAAAAAGAAAAGGAGTCCTTGTGGCACCTTAGAGACTAACCAATTTATTTGAGCATGAGCTTTCGTGAGCTACAGCTCACTTCATCAGATGCATACCGTGGAAACTGCAGCAGACTTTATATATACACAGAGAATATGAAACAATACCTCCTCCCACCCCACTGTCCTGCTGGTAATAGCTTATCTAAAGTGAGCATCAGGTTAGGCCATTTCCAGCACAAATCCAGGTTTTCTCACCCTCCACCCCCCCACACAAATTCACTCTCCTGCTGGTGATAGCCCATCCAAAGTGACAACTCTTTACACAATGTCCTCTCTAGTGCTTTCTCTCCCCGTGGCCCGCGTTTGGGTACCCTGGCTTTCTGACAGACCTGGGCCAACTGGGCGTTGCAGTGCAGGGCGTGTCGCTCAGCCTCGAGTCGCTCTGCGGCCCATTGTGCACGCTCAGCGCGGGGTGGGGTGGGGACTCCCCGGGGTGGCTAACACAGCGAGCGAGCGGGCTGGGCTGGCGGCGAGCTTGCCCACTAGCTGCAGACAGTGCGGCTTTAAAGGAGACTCCCTCCAGATTTTTTTTTTAAGTCTAATTATAGCACAAGCCAATGAGCAGATCCGCTGCTCCCCTCCCAGACCCTGCCTAGCGAGCGGGGCTGGGCTGCAACAGCAAGAGCGCCCGGCGCCCTCCCTGAAGGCAGGCGGCGGGAACGCGAGCGCAGCTGGTCGCGGGGTTCGGACGTGCGAGGCTGCTCAGCTGGTGCCGGCGTTCGGAGGCAGCAGCGCTCGGTGCCCGAGCGGACTAAGACCCTCCCAGTCTCCTGCGGCTCGCAACTTCGCCAGGGGCCGGTCCCGCTCCTGGGCACTGATTAGCGGGGGGCGCGCTGCGGTCCCTGGCTTGGCTCTGCCCCCGGGGGGAATGTGGAAATGGCCGGTGACAGGAGCCCTGGGGTCTTGAGCCGGCAGCGTTTCGGGCTCTTGCTGCTCGCTGCGGCGGCGGCGGCTGCTGGGCTGTGCGGCGGGGTCTCTGCAGTCAAGTCTCCTAGCTGCCACGAAGTGAGGACGGCGTTTCAGATCCGGCAGATCGGCCCCCTCAAGCTGGTTCCCGATGTGCCCACTGCTGGTCAGTACTGTCCTCTTAATCCTTTCCCCCTCCCCAGCCACCCCGCGTTTGCACCAGGCTCCTTTGGGAGCAGGGGCTCTGAAGTTTTCCCGCCTGGACACGCTTTAAAACCTAAAGGAAACTTCTTTGGAAATCTGGACAGAGGCTAACCAGCACCCAGATCAACATCAAGACAAGGGGGAGACCTAAAGTCCCCAAGCCAGAGAGAAGGAGGGTGGGAGGATGCAATGGAGTTTAAATAGATGCGGACAACAGCAGATGAACTTTCCTGCAAATAGTTCAGAGACATGAACGCATTTGGGGATAGTGTCCCCTTTAAGAACTGGTTGAACTTTTCTCTTAGTCACCCTTGCACAGGTTAGGGGCAAAGTTGGGCAGATAATGCCAGCCCCATGCATTTTTCTCAGTGGAGGAAAGGGCAGCGATCATAGGCCAAATGGGGGAAACAGTGCCAACTAAAACTTAAATGTATGTACATTTTTGCGACAAAGTTTCATGACTCATTTTCACTGTGGAGATCTCTTTTCCCACCTCCCTTAGAAAGTTCCCTTCAGAAAAGCATCTGAGAGTGTCTGACTGTTGTGGTCCATGTGGCTTTTAAATACAAAACAAAAACATCAACTTTTTTGGATGTCTGAGAAAGATTGAAGACAGGGAACAAAACAGAGAAATGTTTTCAAATTTCCCTCATAGCTAAGGATACTAGATACTCTTTATCCTTGACAAGTCTTAGTGCTCTGCTCTTTCCAGTTCCATTTTACACTCCTGTGTTTACTTTCCAAGAAGTTGTTATTGCAACAAATCTCAGAACTCAGTAAATCACTGTGGCTCTCTGGATCTGAGAAGACTTCTAAAGTCTCTTGGGTCCCTGCCACAGAAGAGGACATACATTGCACCATGCCGCATGGCTAGGAGTGGTTTAGGTTTATAGGGCCAAATTATCTCCTGACCTAACTTCACTGGAGAATTTGACCCATACAGTTTTGCGGCTACATTCATGCAAAGTGGAAAATTTTATAGCACCAGTTTTTAACTAGATCATAGGTAGGACAAAACTGGATACATTTGGCACATATTAAAATCAAAGGCAACTCTTTTTTTATAATTAGAAGTAGCAGCTGTGCTTTTGCTAGTACTTTTTTTTAAAAAAAGTGTGCTAATATAGTTCATTGATTGTCTCCATACATCGGATTTCACTAAAATGGTATGAAAACAAGATCTGAGAATTTCCTATTCATCACCGCGTTTTTTAACTTTCAAAAAAAATGTTGTGATGTCTGGGAAAGACTTAAGACTGCAACATTTTCCAGAATCCCTTACATATAAAATGGATGCATAATGGAGTCAACAGGGAGCTCTTATCAAGTATAAAGTAAAGTTTGATTTTTTTTCTTTGCTTTCTCTAAACAGATGCATGGTAATTTTCTAATTCAGAGGCAAGATGAATTGGGGAAAAGGTTAGGACTGTTTTGTTTAGAGAGGTGAATAAGAGGCAACATGGAGGTATAGAATAATAAACAGAACCTAGCTTTTACATCGCTAATATTGTATCTGTAATATTTATCCCATGTACATTAATGAATGGTATGGAAAAGATTGGTCAGGTGTTTCTATTTAGCTTTGCACACAATTAAAGAACAAACCTATTAAAAGATACCTCTTATACACAGTCCATAATTAACCTGTGGAACTCATCATCACCGGATATTGCAGAGGCAAAGAGTTTTGTAGCGTCAATGGTTAAATACTTATATGAATTATCATCTATCTATCTGGACACTTATATCTATGACTATAGCATGCCTATGTTTTAAGAATATAATTCAAAGAGCTAGGATCAAAAGGCATCAGGACTGTCAACCCTGGTGTTTCAGGTCATAAGTCAAATATTAACTGCCTATGGTTAGGAAGTGATTAAGGCTATAGACATGCAATTGCATAAATGTCCGCTTAGGTTGGGTTTTTTTGTTTTGTTTTTTATCCCTTTCTCTAAATCTTTTGGGGTCTGATCCAAAGCCCATTGAAGTGGAAAGACTCCCATAATCTTGGGGTTTGGATCAGGCTGCTGGTGCTGGCCACTCTCATAGAGAGAATACTAGACCAGATGGACTGTTCCGTTATTGCAAGTCATGTGTTTGTAACCCACTGTGTGGAATCAGTGCAGGGGGTCATTTCCTTCTCCTTGTAAAGCACTTTGAGATCTGTGGATAAAAGTTCTTGTGACACAAAGAGATTCATAGGAGCAGTGTTTTGAAAACCTGAGCTATTTTAGTAGTCTCTTGTGCTAAAAATAGTAGACACCAGGAGTAGGTAGGCACTACAAAAGGGTCTGAGGGATACGTATAAAAGCTAATGAAATGTGTGATGAGACTTGTCTGGACACAACCTGTTTTCTTGCTTCCTAAAATATGCCAGGTTATTTTTGCAAAAGAAGCATTTCTTATACCTCTGTTTCCCTAGTGCTAGATTGTGACTTTCCCATCTGTCCCATATAAAAGGTGGCTTATATCTGCACCACCCCAGAAGCAGACCAATGAATTAATTGTGACCTGGAACACTCTAATTCTTTCCTTACTCCCTGTATGCTCTAGGGAGGAGAATAAGTTGCTTCACCCCATTTTGTGGAGCAGCTTCTTCCCCCTGTGTGATAGGAATCTACTCTTTGGCTGGTGGGCACAGAGTCAAGGCTCCTCACTCCTCTGCTCCCTTTCCCACCCAATTGTCCACAATGGGAAGTATCGGTCAAGTGGCATCTGTTCTTCATGCTGTGACCGGAGTTACAACCTGGGAAGGCCCAGAGTGGTAAGGGGTGGGGTGTCTTACATCTCAGCTATGCATGGAACTATCTAACCCGGGGTGGGCAAACTTTTTGGCCTGAGGGCCACATCGCGGTGCTGAAACTGTATGGAAGGCCAGGTGGGGAAGGCTGTGCCTCCCCGAACAGCCTGGCCCTGCCCCCTTCAGAATCCCCTACCCATCCAACCCCACCCTGCTCCTTGTCCCCTGACCATCCACTTCTGGGACCCCCTGCCCCTAATCATCCCCCAGGATGCCACCCTCTATCCAACCCCCCTGTCACCTGACTGCCCCAACCCCTATCCACATCCTCGCCCCCTAGGACTCCCACGCCTATCCAACCCCCCGTCCCCTTACTGCCCCCCCCATGGAACCTCCACCCCATCCAACCTCCCCCTGACTGCCCCCTGGGACCCCTTGTCCCTTATCCAACCCCCCCCACACTTCCCGCCCCCATGCCGTTTAGAGCAGCAGGACTGGCAGCCACGCCACCCAGCTAGAGCCAGCCACGCCTCAGCGCTGCCCAGCAGGAGCTGGCGGCACAGTGAGCTGAGGCTGCGGGGGCAGGGGGACAACAGGGGAGAGGCCTGGGGCTAGCTCAAGGACTGGGCAGGACGGTCCCGTGGGCCGGATGTGGCCCGTGGGCTGTAGTTTGCCTCCCTCTGATCTAACCCCTAAGTATTTCAGAGAGCTTACAAGCTGGTGGATGACTGTCTCTGTGGGTAGAAATTAAAAAGCTGTTTCTGAAAGAAACTCTCCAAAATTAATGGAAAGCTTGCCTGTGTGTTTGTTTGTTTTCCATTCTCTTGCGAAACTCCTACTATCGTAGACAAAACAAGGGAGAAAGGGCATGTGTTCAGAAGGAAGAGATGGCCTGATGGTGTGCATGGTGAAGTTAGATTTCTCAGTGTACTGTCAAGTAGTAATCTGTCGTGATTTTTTAGAGGAAAGGTAGTCTTCATAGTGTGCTACTTTCACGTAGAATGTTCGTATTGACTAGCAAACTCTCAAAAATAAATGACGTAAAGAAGAGAATAGCTACAGATGTTTAAAAGTTAATGTGCTTTTAAACTTTGGCTGACATGGAGGTTTCCCTTTAATTAAGTAGGGGGAGGGAAGAAGTGCACAAAGGGCAATATTGATCTTCTCTGTGCATTAAGTGTTCCCAACTCCACCGCTTAACAATATCTGTTGTCAGGCTATAATGCCTTCTATCTTGTGTCCTCTTAATTAAGTATTAGTGTTTTCCAGTACATCAGTTCTTCATTTGGTTACCTTTATGGTTGTGGGGTTTTCTTCCCCCTGGCAGGAAACCACAAATTATTTTTACAGTGACCAGCTCTTTCTTTTATTGTTTGTCGTTCGTATTGTGGTAGCACTTTCAGGCCTCAGTCAGAATTGCAGGCCTCATTGTATTAGGCGCTGTATGAACACAAGATGAAAAAGTCCCTTTTGCAAAGAGTTTACAATCTAATTAGACTGTACACAGCAGAGGGTAATGCACACTAGGAGGGAAAGGGGTGAGGTGAGAGGAACAGTAGGAAGGTCATGCAGTTATAAAGGCTTGCTGAGGGCCTGATCCAACATGTATTGAAGCCAATGGAAAGAGTTCCCTCTGACTTCAGTGGCTTTGGATCATGCCCTGTGTGCACAATTGGATAGTTCTGAATCATCTGAATGGCTTTTTTTTGTTTTTTGCTTTTTAAAATAAATTTTGTCTCCCTCTGACCTGGCCAGCTGTAGTTGGCTGATTTCTTGTAGGCATCACAGCGGAGGTATGATGTGATGGACTTTACAGTTCAGTTGAGGGAAGGATCATCTCAGTAAGAGGCAACTGTGTCACTTTTACTGTTACATGTTTTTTATGAAGCTTGTAAACAGATGTAATATATGGGCTCAGTCCTGCCATATTTGGGTTATCAAACATTCCCTACCAGCAGAAGGGAGAACCCTACCTGCCCAAAGAAGTGTGATGTCAACATTCCTCCTTTTCCCTCCAGATCCCACCACCAAAACAAAATATTTCACTGTACACACAATTTACTCCCTGCGGGGAAGATAGGAGAAGGAATATGACCCATGTGACAGAGGTTAGTCACGTTGCTTAACATACTACAGGAAGGTGCTCAGATACTATAGTGCTGAGGGCAGTACAAGAACCTAATAGACTAGAATAGCACTTAGAAATCTGAGATGCACCTTTGCATATCAGGCTGAGGGAGGGTGTAGGATGCCTAGGGGGAGCTATTTTCCTTCTATAGGTGGTGCCTGTTAAACTAATAATAAATTTTTTTATAATAATTTTTTATAATAATTTTTTAAATAATTTTTTATATCCTAAAGCACTTTCCAGACTATGGGCCAGATCCTCAGGCAGTATAAATGGGTGTAGCTCCACTGAAGTAATTAATTGTAGTTCCTGTTCAATGACTTCAGTGGAACTCCTCAGCTGGGTGTAAGTCTGCAGAGATGGCCTTATACAGTAAATGCAGTACACACACAAGTCGCTTCCTGACTGAAATTCAGTTACATGTAGATTAGAAGAAGAGCGCTTGCATGCTGCACAATAGTGTGGAGAAGGGAAATTTTTGGCCAGGGACATCTGAGCAAACCACTACCTTATGAAAAATGTCTTGATCTCCTTAAGGGCCATTCACTGCAGAGAGGGCTTCTGTTTTTAAGATGTCATCTGAAAGACTCGCTTGCAATGACCTGCACTAGTCCTATTCTAAAGGGAGCTGTTGGGGATTTTCAGGAGCCTCTTATTCCAATTACTCCAAACTGAGGGAAGGTTGGGATGTTTTCCCTGTTACCAGTGGAATTGATTCAATTTGTGCTTCTAAAAATTTGAATGAAGAGCCTATGATTCCAGGGGATCAAGATATTTCAAATCCGATACTTAGACACCACAAGGTACTCAAACCCTCCACATCTGGGGCTGCTAGTAAATGATATATTGTGAGACTAGGAATTTATTTTTAAATTCCATTTGCACATATGCAGTGTTTAACATTCCCATATTTATAAGCTTTTCTGTGAAGCTAAGCATCATAGTATCTGCATGTCACCTGAACACTAATATCTTTAGCCTCACGGCACCCTTGTGAGGTGGTATTCTTCCAATTTTACAGGTTGGGAAACTGAGGCAAAAGGTAAGCAACATGCCTACTTTCACACAATGAGGTGGTGGCACAGTCAGAAACAGAAGCCAGATCTCCTGATGCCTAGTTCAGTCCCCTAACCGCAAGAACATCCTTCCTCTCCAAAGGCTCACTTTTGTCTCCTTTAATCTTGTTGACTAGCATGTTGTTACAGAAATAGTCCCATTGATTTCACTGGGGTGATTCCCAGAAAAAGTACTGCACAGTGTGAGTAAGGTTGGAAGAAATGGACTCTAAATCTATATCCTATTCATGAAAAATACCTTTGGAGGGATAGTTACTCCAATAATTTGTTACCTCCCAAATGGCTGCCTTCCTGCCCGTTGTGAAGGAGTATCTAAATATCTTCCTTGTCATGCTTACTCTTATTTCTCTATTACTTCTAACATACACAGGTTGCCCTGCCCATGCTCATGGACTGGTATTTGTCCTAATTACAACTTCTTTACCCTTCTGAGCCTGATCTCAGACCTTTACATTGGTAAATTAGTCTATTACCATGGATATACACTGAGTATCCAACAGCAAGATCAGGCATGAGTTAACAATTTACTTTATGCATTCACATAAAAACTGATTCTCTTTCTGAATAGCTATAAGAAATACATAGATTCCTATCAATAACTACTTGCTGCTACAGTATGCATATTGCACTGCATCAGTTCCAAGTGAAATCTGTGACAAAGCGTCCATTGAGTTAAGCAGGAGCTGTCTGAGAATATCCATTTAACATACCTTTTTTTATTATAAAATGGGTCATGCACTGCTTTATTTTCCTGTTTGCTCCTTTTATTACTGCTCAGCTCTTTATTTCTCTCATCTTAATTAGAACTGTGTAATACCCACCGCTAAAGGCGTGGTACTGAAACACATTTTGCTCACAGCAGCATTCTGCCAGTCACTCATAACTGGCGTATGCCAGATGCAAAATGTACTCATTTCATTGGCCCTGGAAAGCTTTGCCACATCAGAATGAGTGACTGAAATGATCTGTTCTGAATCGTAATTTATATTCAAGTTTGCTCCTAACTCGGATATTTGATACTAGTTGGGCTCCTGCTTTGCGCAGGGGGTTGGTCGAGATGGTCCTGAGGTCTCTTCCAATCCTAATCTATGACTCTGTGATCCCATGCGTTCAATTAATCAGTGATATAGTGCCACTGAAATCAATAGCGTTGTACCAGGGTTGTATATGAGGAGTTGTGGCTGGTGCTGAAGCCTGATTCCATTAATGCTTAGAAATGATGCAGAAGTTTTAGGTGAATTTTATAAATCTTTCCTTTCTGTTTGCTTACATGATCTCATGGTTTTCTGCAGAAAATCTCTGCAATTCCAGTTGGCTAGCCAAAGCTCCTGGATGGTGCTTTGTTGTACAGTATGTCCCCTTTTCCTAGAGTATATGAAATTCACATGTACACTAGATACACACTTGGCTTCTTCCTAGTGGTTTAAGGCACGGATTCTGGACCAGACTCGTGCAATAGTTGATAAAGCTCTGAACTGGGTCTCACTAGACCTGGCTTCTATTCCCAGCTCTGCTGCTGTCCTCCTGGGTGACTGTGAGCAAGTTGCTCTGTGCTTCAGTTTTTCCCACTGTAAAATGGGGATAATGATACATCTTTGGTGAAGTGCTCTGAGCTCTGCAGAGGTAAAGCAGCTATAAAAGATCAAGATAGAGCTAGCTGGCTGGCAGGGTGTCTGCTGAGGTCTCTTCATTCCTCCAGCAAATTCCTTCTTTGTGCCCCCACCTCCATAGCAGCCAAAGATTAGACTAGATCTCTGATCAATGGGAGGATGAATCTGAGGTCCTCCCATCCCCCAATTTCCCCACTCAGAGGGAAGACAGCTCAGGTAAGGCAGCAGTTATTCCAGAGGCCTCAGCAGTCTGCTTCAGATTGCTGCTACTGCACCTGCTTCTCTGCTGCTTCAGAATGACTGCCCTTCAGCAGCCTGCAGCTCCTGGGATCAGTGACGCTCCCTCCATTACTCTTCTCAGCTAGCATTTCACAGGTCTTCAGGTTCCAACCTTCCACTAGAAGTATGAATCTCACCAGGTTTGTTGTAGAAACAGGCAGGACTCCTGCTAGTGGCAATATTTTCCCTTCTCTCCCTCTGCTTCCCCCACCTCTTATAAATTTCTAGCCCATATGGGACCAGCTACCCACTCTGTAATGCCCTCCCCACCCTCCAGGTGCAATCCATAAGCAGAGAATCTGTTTATATTTGCTTAGTTTCTCATCAAGATGGAATTGGTGTGCCACAGACAGATGGAAGTCTCCAGCCTCCTATCCCTGAGCCTCAGGAAAACAGCAATATCCTCTGTGACTTTTGTATGAACATTTGGTTCAGGTTAACAAAAAGTGACTCTGTTTTAGTGATTCAGATCAGACTCTCCTCTAAACATAATAAAGGAAATTAATCCTCCTCTTGTTATATTGGATTTATGCTGTCCCTTTTATCCTCAGGTTCATCTTCCTCAACTTTAGCAGAAGCTGAGGAATTTGGCAAGTTCCCAGTGTTACAAAAAGAAAAGAGCAAATGGTCCCATAGTTCAAGTCCATACTCTGAGTTATAAAAATTCTTCAAAAAATTCTATAAAATGAAGTAATTAGGCTTTATTTATTAATTTATTGCCTTTCAATGGAGTTGGGGTCCTATCAAGGACGTTGATCAATTGGAGAGGGTTCAGAGAAGAGCCACAGAAATTATTAAAAGATTGGAAAACATGCCTGAGAGCCTCAGGGAGCTCAATCTATTTAGTTTAACAAAGAGATGGTTAAGTGGTGACTTCATTACAGTCTATAAGTACCTACATGGGAACAAATATTTTAAAATGGGCTCTTCACTCATTCTAGCAGAGAAACATTTAACATGATTCAATGTATGTAAGTTGAAGATAGACAAATGCAGTCTAGAAATGGAGTGTACATTTTGTATAGTGAGCATAATTAATCTCTGGAACATGTTACCAATAGTCATGGTGATTCTCCATCACTAACAATTTTTAAATTAAGATGTTTTTCTAGAAGATCAGCTCTAGGAATTATTCTGGGTAAGTTCTATGGCCTGTTTTATACAGGATGCTAGATGATCACAATGATCTGTTCTGGCCTTGGAATCTATAAACTTCCTTAGATTCCTTTGAAATTCCATCTCAAAACCAATAGGAAAGCAAGTTCCTCATTCTTCTGCAGGTATACTTTGGGTTTTAAGAAAGGAGCACTTTCTGAATTTAAGCATGGCTGTTCAGGGGATGATATCCATAGCATCTACCCATATCCTCATTAATATCTGGAGATCATGATTAAAAATAGACCACCAGCCTGGACATTCAACCTGAGCAAGAGCAACTGAAAGAAAAAGGGGTAAGAAAACCAAGGAAGGCAGCTGAATGACTAGATAGTATTTCTCTTCAGGTTCAGAAAAGGGACTTTGTATCCGTTTATATTCAACACTTCAAGCAGACCTAGAAGCTGTGTGGGATTGCTCAGTTAGTAGGGAAACCCAGAGGTTCTAGTCAGTGCATGAAAGCTAATCAAGTGGTCTTTCTCTTTTACTAACCAGGGGGTGAGGTTGAGAGGTGCTGTTCTTACCTTTCTAATGAAAGATGTGATAATCCCTTCTGTGGGACATTTCTAGCCAAAGAACCTAGGGGATGTGAGAATACATTTCTTAATGTAAAAATGCATGAGAGCACTGTAACTTACTGCTTTCACACCAGCAGTATGCCTCACAAGAGCCAATTTCTCATGTATAGATGAACTTGCACAGAAGGTCCACACCCATTTTGCAGAAGATATCAGTCTTTGTGCCCTTTGTTTCTGAAGCCTGTCTTTTCCAGTTTGCAGCTTGATTTTCTGCTTAGGCTCAAGTCATGGAAGGTTGACTCTCAAGCCAAGCAGTTAATGGCTGCACCTATCTACTGTGGAAGCAAGCCTCTGGTTAAGGCAGTTGTTGAAATGGTGGGAAAAGAACAGATTCCCTGCTCGCCTCCAAAAAGTTACAAAGGGAATGTAGACAGTTCTGTAGGAGCAGCTAGTCCTGTCAGGTTTGCATATTTCTTGAGCCAAATTTCTCTGCTTCTTCAGATGAAGATTGGACATATCTAGGCTTCATGTCTTTGATTAGATGGAACTTCTCTGTCAGATCCAGCTCCTTTTCCAGGAACAGTTACAGCAGATAACTTCAAGTCCATCCTGTCCAAGAATGACATATCTATAGACACTGGACTCCAGTCCTTTGTTCTAGATGCTTAACAACTACTTAAAACAGGTAGGTACTGTATATTGTCCAGATGTTGGAAGAATTCCCACAGAGTCTTTAATAACAACTTGATAGGATCAGCTCAACCTATGAAGAAATCTATCTACTACCTATCGGAGATAGAAGCCACAGAGCCACTATCTCAGCTGGGAAGATTCTGTTGAGCTTATTTATTTTGTTTCTCCTAAGATCTAGTGATTCCAATAGTGTACTCAGAACAAGTTTACTGAAAACCAAGGTTGCACAACATGGTCCTTTAAAAAGCTGATGACTATCTAGAGTTCTTTCTACACTAGCATTCCCATGGCGGAAGTTGAACCGGTGGTAACAATGGTAGGAAATGTTAGGAGTGATTTTTTGTTTTTTTTTTTATCTACAGACAGTACAGTAAGACTTTAGCCCTCTTTCTATTTATAGTAATAGGTTTTCTCCAAAAGGGCAGAGCTAATAAAAAGGGATTAACATGATAAATGGAAACAAAGCTTCCATAGTAATAGGCGGTATGTAAATCAATAAAATCAAAATTAGTAAGAGCTTTTATAAGAATTAATCATATAAGCTAGCATGAAGATGAGGATCATAGAAATGAAGATATATGTGAAATGTACTCTATACAATACAGCAGATTTTTCTCTTATCTGTAAAAATGTGTATAAAACCCTTAGACAAAATTCAGTGTATTGCAAAGACTTTAATTAGATCCCCATTACATGAAAGCATAAAATGACATGAAAAAAGGCATATGCTTAATAATACTTCATTAGATACTCCTCATTTATCAGTATATAGCACAGCATCTGCTTCTATGGGAAAATGTATTTTGATAGATCAGAATTAATTTCTTAACAGCAGCCAAGTCTGTGACACACTGAGAATTTATGCCCAGTCTTTCAGTCTTGTCAGTCGGTTTGATTAGACATCCTCGTTTAATGTGATTGAATCATCCTGGTTTACATATTATATGTTCTCTGAATACCTCTTTAGATGTAATACGTTTCATTCATATTATATAGAGTACTTTCTGTAGGAAGCACCACTAGATGAAATTATATGCATGCCTCACCTAATATATAACAAGTTTCAGAGTAACAGCCGTGTTAGTCTGTATTCGCAAAAAGAAAAGGAGTACTTGTGGCACCTTAGTGACTAACCAATTTATTTGGGCATAAGCTTTCATGAGCTACAGCTCACTTCATCGGATGCATACTGTATGCATCCGATGAAGTGAGCTGTAGCTCATGAAAGCTATGCATCCGATGAAGTGAGCTGTAGCTCACAAAAGCATATGCCCAAATAAATTGGTTAGTCTCTAAGGTGCCACAAATACTCCTTTTCTTTTTGCGAATATATAACAAGTTATCTTTTCTGTGGATAAAGACAACTGAAGCAACAGATTGTCACCACTTCCTGCTAAGCACTTGTGGACACATGCTGTTTTGGGAGTGGGGGAAATGCTTAAATTAAAATTGCAAAATGTTTCTGCATAATATTTTATGTTTGGATTTTTTCTGAAGCAGCTATAGCGCCAGACCAAGAGCTCAATCCAGAAGGCTAGCTAATTCAGGCATAAGTGTGATGAAACTTCTCTGATCAAGTGCCATTTACAAACATTGGTCTCTCACTGCAACTCCAGCAATGGAAAGGGTGTATGGTGGTTTGCAGATCATTTAGGAAAACATGGTCATTTTTCATCCAATAGTTAGGTTAACCTTGAGCTAGATTTAAACATTTTTTGTAATAATAATGGTACCCAGATTAGCACTTTACATGTCCTCAGTATTTAGCAACCATTAATCTTTAAAACACCCCTGCAAGGGAGGTAAGGAAAGTATTGTTATTCCCATTTTACAGAGAAGGAAGTCGAGCCAAGGAGGTTAATACTTGTTCAAGGCTACACAGTGAGTCACACAGTCCATTTGCCTAACCATTACATCACAGGGCTATAAATTTTATAGCTCAGAGGTACAATATACTAGACTCTTACTGCAATGCAGTAATAGAGGTTTCAGCTTTTTGTGGTAAATGTATCATTCTTATGCTTTTTGGCCATGGAAAGTCATATAGGGTGTTCCGTGGCACTATTATTTTATGATTCAACATTGTAATATCACCCAAAGGCCCAATCAATTGGAGACCCCATCGTGTTAGGTGCTATACAAACACACAAGATGACATGGTCCCTGATCCAGGGATCTTACACACGGTATGGCATGCAAAGTTGAAGCTACTTGGGGCAGGAAGTGCCTTTATTTCTTGTACTGTACAGCACCAGGCTCATTGTCCATGTTTGACAAAGTAGTAATACAAAATGCTGCAACCCCATGTCAGATTTTGGGTAAGCACTGTCCACCCGATGTGTTAATTAAAATAAGATTGCATCTAATTTGCTTATTTTGGAAGATCAGTTTTAAAAGAGGGTACCAAATTGATTATATTTTCAGTTTATTCATGCATGCATAATTCATGTATAGAGAAGCTTCTCATTTGAAATTTTAGAGTTCTTGTTTGAAGACTACACAAAGCACTCAAAATATTGGAAGAATTCTAGATTTCTCATAGATGATGCTAGTAAATATATTCATTATTTTATGGACTCTGAACCCTTCAGGAAGTGTCATTAATACCTGTAAGGTCCCCAGATGCTATGTTTTGCATTTTGATCTCTAATTTAGCTGACACCTGTAGTCAGGCAATTCCATAGTGACTCCACGGCTGCAGCAGAGAGCAAGTTGTTCCAGCAAAAGTCTTCATTAATGAACATTCTCACTTTACTGCTTCACCAATCGTTTTTCTGAGTGTACAGTATAACTTCTATTCAGTGTTTTTATATTTCCATGGGGTTTCTATTGAAATCTATGGAAACTGTATATATGCTTCTGAGGACTGAATTGGGCCCTTCTTGATGTTGTATTTCTCTAATTATTCCCCGACCACAGCTTTTCTAGGGTTCTTCCTGCACAAAATACATATGACAAACCATTCTGGAAAGCCGTCCTTTTCAGGGTAGAGCAGTGTAGCACAGGTCCCTCATTTTGGTGTACTTGTGTTGAGTCCTTTTAAAAACAAAAAACGAATTTCAGAAATCCACATTCACGATCTCACAGTATCAGATAGGTCATAGTAGCTTTGCAGGATAGTTCAGCACATCCCGAAACATTAATGGTTAAATGTATTCATTATATCAACAAGGGCCCTATTCATGAAGGGTCTATTTTCCACTCATTATGCATGCATAATTCCCATTAGTGCTACTGGGGGTTAAGTGTGCATAGTGAGGAGGAGAATAAAACTTATATTTACACATCCATGTTTGCAATTAGAAAATATGTTTTGTGTACTATGCACAAGAAATGGATCAAATTCTCACAAATTCCCTAACGTCTACAGACCTTTTCTATTTAACTAAGTATTGGCTTATGGAAAACTTTGAAAGATATAGAATTCTAGAGGGTATCTGGAGAGTCAATAAATATAAATATTACTATGCTGCTGTTAATATGAAACCCATGTGGGAGTTGTTGGATGTCCAACACTTTAAATAAGTGGCCTGAATTTCCAAATACCAAAATAAGGACCCAGGAGCCTAAGTTTAGGCTCCTAGGTTTGAAAAATCTTAGATAATATTAATAAAGGTAAAGTCTAGCAAGATTTTCTAGTTTATAGAAGGGATATTTCCAAATTAAAAACCTCACACACATCTCCATATTAAGATTCCTCATTCTTAGGGGCACATCAAAGCAGCATACAGAAGCTGGACGTTACCTGAGAGAGCCTTTCAGGTCCCCCAAATAGCTTGAACTCCTTAGAGCACTTGAAAACCCACATCTCTGACATGGGTGATGTGCAAAGCCAGCTTTTTTGTTGTTGTTGTTGTTGCAAGCCATCCATGCACATAGGGACCCTGACAAAGTCCTTTTACTTTTGAAAAGGGCTACTTTTACATCTACATGTTCATTTCCACTTAGTTCAAGTCTAAGTAGCAGGACATTGGCACAGTCTTCCCTTTGTTCTCCGCAAACATGGAGTTAAATGAGTGCTGTGAAATGAAAATGCTACGCTTGAGAAAGTGTAAGGGCTAGGTCCTCAGTAGATATACCTCAGTGTAGCTTCAGTGAAATCTATCTCCAGGACTGTTTGCCATATATGTTTGTGCTGGTAGATGCCTGGAAAAGAAGGGTAATCTGGCAAAAAGGAAGTGTGATTAGAAAATTGCAACTTCAGAGTCATTGAAATCAATGGAGCTATGTTAATTTACACTAGCTGAGGATCTGGCCCAAAGTCTTTTTTTGATAAATGTTAATATTAGACTAAAATTTTCTCCTCTTCATACCTTTTAACATTGTAGATGGGGTATAGAACCATATACAAAAATGGTATAAAGAAATACCAGATTTTTTTAAAGCAAAACCAAGCCCTTCCAAACCACTTTAATCCACCATTTGTGGTACAATGAAAGAGAACAGGAAGAATCCACTAAAAAAAACTATTCACAAAGGGCCGAATTCAGTCATGTCCCATTTGCAGTGATGCTAGTGAGAAGTGCAGAGCGATAACATGGAGCAGGAGTGCTAGAGGTGCATGGATGTGGCCTAAGACATTGTTTGAACAGTAGTGAAGCAACCTTAACTACAACGCTATTTACTGCTGGCTTGAAAGATGCTGGATATGCTCCCTCCTGGATTTTGGCCACCTGATGTGATCCTGTTCATCTCAGGTTCTTATGCCCCCCCCTCACTGTAGTATCTGAACACCACTTTATCCTCCCAGCATCGCTTTGAAGCATGGAAATATGTGTGTGACAATGACCCCCGCACACATCTGGGATGCCACCTGATGTACTGGAGTTTCACTGAGCCCCTCCTGCTCCACCAGCCTGGATTGCCTCTACCGGTTTTCCTGAATTAGGCTTTCCAGCCTCTTGCAGCATATGCACACAGGTAGAGCCACACCCAGCTGCAGACACAGACTGAAGTCAGCTCTGTGTAAGAGGATTCATCCAGCACTCACGTGCAAACCCAAAATAATACTGTCTTGCGGTGTATAGAAAGATCTGCACAGCGCAATCTCCTAAAAATTCGCCCTCTCCCTCAATGTGGAGAGAGAGATGCACAGCTTCTTGTCCCCCCTGCAGATATGAATTGCACAAAGTGGGTTATGTTATCAACAAGAAATACATTTATTAACTACAAAAGGCAGATTTTAAGTGATTATAAGGGATAGCAAACAGAACAAAGCAGATTACTAAGCAAATTTAAAAAAAAACACGCAAATTAAGCTTGATTCACTAAAGAAACAGGTTACAAAATATAATTTCTCACCCTAAATGTTGAATTTAGGCAGGATGCAGAGTTTCTGTAGCTCAGAGTTTCTATTATTTTTCTTACAGACTGGACCCCTGTCTCAGTTTGGACTCACCCCTGCCTTTCCCTTGGGTTAATTCCTTTGTCCCTTCATGTTCTTTCAGCAGCCCTTCTTTTTGGGTAGGCAGTGGAGGAGAATCCAGATCAACCCCCTCCACAGCCCTTAAAAAGGGTTTTCCTAAGGTGGGTATCCTTTGCTTGATTCCCCATCCCCCTACAGTGGAAAAGTGCCAGCAGTGTCCAAGGTGGTATTTTGTATCAGGTGACAGGACCACCTGACCTGGTAGTGTCAGAGCTACGTCCTGTGTCACCTCTCAGGCAGGAGAGTATCAGGCAGTATCTTCACAGTCTTTGTTTCTTCTTAATGGTCCATCAGCCCTGTCTGATGTTTTCATTGTTGAACCTGAAGGGATAGTTGTGGGTATCACCCAAAGTAGCACATTTGAAATATGGATACATGGTCAATATTCCTAGCTTCAGTTACAAAAAAGATACATGCATACAAATTGGATAAACACATTCAGTAGATCATAACCTTTTCAATGATACCTTACATGACCCCTCTGGCATAAAACATATCTTAGTCATGCCATACATATTATATCATAACTATTTATATGAAGAATATGGTGTGTAACATCACAATATGTATCCCTGTTTCACAGAGAGGGAACTGAGGCACAGAGAGACTAATGCCTAGATCCTCAAAGCTATTTAGGTGCCTAACCCCTAGTGAGGGTCTGGGCTTAAGTGACAGGCCCAAGGCTAGTTCTGGGCCTAGCTCCTAGGCTAGTTCCACTATCAGTGGAGCAGCTGTTCTCTCCACACTAGCAAAAATGAAAGATGGGGGTTCTATAGCTGGGGAGGCCATAGTGCCTCAGGTACATGGTGTGCTGGCAGCTGACTCTCCCTCCAGTGCTCAGCAAATGATAACTCGGGTTTTGTGTAGCTGAGCTAAGGGTTAGCAGTAGAGGTATCCCCTCACACGGTATACTTTTGCAGGATGAGCCAGATTGTATCCCAAATGGAGCAACTTCACATTAAGGCTGCCCCCCTCCAGAGTGACACATGGTCCTAGAGATACATGACATTTATATGGGCAGTCTAGAATAACTCTCTAATAAAAGTCTGAAGGCGAGAGCACCAAATGAAGAAATTGAACCGAACTCTGGAAGCTAAGAACTGTTAAAGATCATTGCCTTCAAATGAACCAATCAAAGGAGTGTCTTCAAATTAGTGTTTTCAGGTGTGTTAGACATTGGAGTCTAAAAGCTCTTAGTTTTATCAAAATCTAGGGAAATGTATTTATTGCCATTTCAAGTTTAGTGGGCTAAAATATCACCTCCTTAGTTTCAAGCTTTATGGATTCAAGCTTCAATAAATCAAATTTTCCCTTCCTAATCTGGGTTGCCCTAGATAAGTCAGGAAACATAAAAATATGCCTTCCCAAAAAAGTAACTGTGACTTGACTCTATCTATTTGTGAGTTTAAAGCTTCTGGTATATTTTTCTGTCCCTGAACTCTGACCTACCATTCTCTGTATCCCTCCTTCACAGAAATAACTCCTCTGGGGAGGAATTAGTTAAAATGCTAATGTCCTTTCCTCTTAAAGGGCTATTGATTTAGACAAGAATCCAAAAGTTCATTCTAGGGTTACTATCAAAGATGCTGATATTTTAGATCAATAGCGGAGGTGGAATTAGGTCAATTTATGTCAATTTGTCACATTGGTACGCTTTTCTGGAGACTGCCATATTGTGTTTGAAATGGAAGCAGAGTACAAGTCTCTAGCCTTTATGGCTGTGAAGATACCTCCCAAATGGGAACTGAGTGTAACCAATACATCATCCTCTGCCTGAGTCTACAGCCAGCTTGAAACAACAGCACTGAGAGGTTTGAACTGTCCCATCTACCTCCATGGTGTTTTAACTCTGAAGCATAATAACAATAATCTAAACGTCAATGTTGTTGACTAGTTGACAGATGAGCAAAGCAGGCAAGAAAGGAGACATGATGATCTGAAGATCAGCACAATGTATTGTCAGTGGTGTTTTGTTTTGGTGTCTCAGGTGGGAGAAGTAAGGCTTATTATTATAAATTATTTATGTATATGATGCTTCAGGGCCCCATTGTGCTAAGCACTGTACAGAGACGCACACAATAATGGACAGACCCAGCTCTGAATTGATGGCAATCTACATAGTCAAAACAGATAGGAGAGAGGAAATATCCTCATTTTAAAGGTGAGGAACTGAGGCCCAGAGGCATTGTGACTTGCCTGAGGGTAATGGAGTCTTTTCCATCAGCACACCTGAAAGTGCTTCACAGATTTCCATGTTGGACTCCACATTTTCCTGATCTGTAGTCAGGGTGTGAAGGCTTTTGAAACTGTCCAAAAAAACCCTTCATCTCTCCTATTCTTGGGATGAGAACATTTGTTAATTCAAGTAATCTCAGCAGACTCCCTATCTTCAGAAATAGACCCTACTGCTAAACTCACACAGTAGGGGCAGGAACCTACATTGGATACAGTTAACTATGCTGGCTACACCTAGCCCTGACCTTTGGAAGTGGGCAAGAGGCCTCTTCTGACGTGATTTCACTGTGGGCTTTCTCTTACCCAGTGCATAATTACTATGTTCTCATTGCAACTGTTGTGAAGAAAATGCCAGTTTGTATCCAGAACAACCAAAGCATTATCCACGGTCAAGGTGTATAGAAGAAAGGAGTGGGGAAGGGGAAGTGCAAAGACCTCCTCCAGCATCACACATTCAAAGAGCACTGCCACAGAAAGTGGAAGTGCTGTCCCTAGTCTACACTATGAAATTAGGTCGATTTTATAGAAGTCCATTTTTAGAAATCGATTTTGTATGTCCACACTAAGCGCTAGCATTGATTTACGGAGCAGTGCACTGTGGGTAGCTATCTCACAGTTCCCGCAGTCTCCGCCACCCATTGGAATTCTGGGTTAAGCTCCCAATGCCTGATGGGGCAAAAACATTGTCACGGGTGGTTTTGGGTACATGTTGTCAGTCGCCCTTCCCTCTGTGAAAGCAATGGCAGACAATCGTTTCGCACCTTTTTTCCATGCAGACGCCATACCACGGCAAGCATGGAGCCCGCTCAGCTCAGCTCACCATCACCACTTCTGATGTGTCCTGGGTGTCAGCAGACGGTGCAGTACAACTGCTAACCGTCATCATCCACCACTTCCGCTGCAACTCTGCTCTCCTGCTCTTGTAAATGAGCTCAGTCTTAATAGCAAATTTCATCATGTTGTCGTCATCCACTGCTTCTGCTGCAACTCTGCTCTCCTGCTGCCATGAATCCACCTTGCAGGTCCTCTTGTCGTTCTGTGTAAGTATCTATTCTTGTGGCATCCGTCGGCATCCACCGCTTCCGCTGCAACTCTGCTCTAATGCAGATGCCATACCATGGCAAGCATAGAGCCCGCTCAGCTCACCACTGCTGTTGTGAGCATTGTAAACACCTCACGCATTATCCTGGAGTATATGCAGAACCAGGCTAAGAGACACCAGCACGAGGACGATTTTGATGAGGACATGGACATGTTCCTGAAAGCAGGGGCTGTGGCAATTGGGACATCATGGTGGCAGTGGAGCTGGTTGATACAGTGGAACGCCATTCTGGGCCCGGCAAACAAGCACAGACTGGTGGGAGGCATAGTGTTGCAGGTATGGAATGATTCACAGTGACTGCGAAACTTTCGCATGTGTAAGGCCACTTTCCTGGATCTCTGAGTTGCTTTCCCCTGCCCTGAAGCACAAGAATACCAAGATGAGAGCTGCCCTGACAGTTGAGAAGCGAGTGGCGATAGCCCTGTGGAAGCTTGCTACGCCTGAGAGCTACCAGTCAGTCGGGAATCAATTTGGAGTGGGCAAATCTACTGTGGGGGCTGCTGTGATCCAAGTAGCCAGTGCAATCACTGATGTTCTGTTATCAAGGATAGTGACTCTGGGAAATGTGCACGTCATAGTGGATGGCTTTGCTGCAATGAGATTCCCTAACTGTGGTGGGGCGATAGACGGAATGCATATCCCTATCTTGGCACCGGACCACCTTGCCAACCAGTACGTAAACTGCAAGGGGTACTTCTCAATGGTGCTGCAATTGCTGGTGGGACATTTCACGGACATCAGTGTGGGATGGCTGGGAAAGGTGCGTGACGCTCACATCTTTAGGAACTCCAGGCTGTTCGAGCAGCTGCAAGAAGGGATTTACTTCCTAGAACAGAAAATTACCATTGGGGATGTTGAAATGCCAATAGTTATCCTTGGGGACCCAGCCTACCCCTTGCTCCCATGGCTCATGAAGCTGTGCACAGACAGCCTGGACAGTAGTAAGGAGCAGTTGAACTATAGGCTGAGCAAGTACAGAATGGTGGTAGAATGTGCCTTTGGATGTTTAAAAGCTCGCTGGCACTGTTTGCTGACTAGATCAGACCTTAGCACAACCAATATTCACATTATTATTGCTGCTTGTTGTGTGCTCCATAATATCTGTGAGAGTAAGGAGGAGACGTTTATGGCGGGGTGAGAATTTGAGGCAAATGGCCTGGGGTCTGATTTTGAGCAGCCAGACACCAGAGTGATTAGAAGAGCACAGCAAGGCGTGCTGCGCATCAGAGGGGCTTTGAAAACCAGTTTCATGACTGGCCAGGCTTCGGTGTGACAGTTATGTGTATTTCAACTTGATGCAAACCCGCCCCCTTTGTTGATTTTAATTCTCTGTAAGCCAAACACCGTCCCCACTTTGAAATAAAGTAACTATTGTTTTGCAACCATGCATTCTTTCTTTATTTCTAAAAAAAGGGAGAAAACTGACAAGGTAGCCGGGGTGGGGTGGGGGAGGAGGGAAGGGCAAGGCCACACTGATTTGTAGTGTGGCTACAATAAGCAAACTGTTTAAATGACAGCCTTCTGTTGCTTGGGCCATCCTCTGGAGTGGAGTGGCTGGGTGCCCCGAGCCTATCCCCCCCGCATTCTTGGGCATCTGGGTGAGGAGGATATAGAACTTGGGGAGGAGGTCAGGCGGTCGTACAGTGGATACAGCGGGGGGGGGGAGGTCTGTGCTCTTGTTGGCTTTTCTGCAGCTGCACTAGACACTTCATCATGTCCGTTTGCTCCCCCATTAGCCTTAGCATCACCTCCTGCTTCCACTCTTTGCACTCCTGCCTCTGCTCTTTGTGCTCACTTAATGCTTTCCTGGCCTCTGCCACTGAATGCCTCCATGCATTAAGCTGTGCCCTATCAGTGCGGGAGGACTGCATAAGCTCGGAAAACATGTCATCGCAAGTGCGGTTTTTTTCACCTTCTAATCTGCGATAACCTCAGAGACGGAGATGATGGGGGAGCATAGAAACATTTGCACCTCGGGGGAGATAAAAAAGGAGAGTAAAATTTAAGGTGATACATTTCTGAGAACAAAAGGGAGACTCTTTTTCACAGAGAATCAAGCAATTCACAGCAGACAGCACATGTGCTTTAGGTGCAAGGTTGCATTTTGCCTTTTATATTGAGTGCCTGCTGGTATGGTGACACATCACACACGGCTGGGCAACAGAATTTGGTTTCCATGCAGCCATGGTAAGGCAAAGGGTACGTGGGGTTGGCTTCTTACGCATAATATGTGGGAATGGTTTCAAACTGCAGCACCCTCCTTTCCCATAGCAAGCAATGGGTTGGGTTTCACATTTAAAAGGAGGGGCTGCGGTTTTCAGGTGGATGTGCAGCACACACCTTCCCCCACCCCACCACGTGGCTGTTCTCTGGGATGATCCCTTTTAGCCAAGCGCAAACAGCCCAGCATGAATGGGGTCCTTTTGCTGTTCCCTTAAAAAATTCTCCTATTCAACCAGGTGACCATGAATGATATCACTCTCCTGAGGCTAACACAGAGAGATATAGACTGAAAGTTGCTTGAATGTGACCAAAACCCAGGACCATTTGCTGCCATGCTTTGTGCTGCAATGATTCCAGAATACTTTCAGAGTACCTCCAGGAGAGCTTCATGGAGATGTCCCTGGAGGATTCCTGCTCCATCCCCAGACATGTGAACAGACTTTTCCAGTAGCTGTATTGGCCGCGAATGCATCCCAATTCTTCAGGCCAAATCAAACATTAAACACTATTGTTTTTAACCCTGTACTGTAGTTACAAATGTGCACTCATCAGAGGTGCCTTCTCCAGCTTCAGGGTCGGGGATCCCGCCTTTGGAGGGTATTGGCTCCAGGGTGATGAAAAGGTCCTGGCTGCCGGAGAGAACGGATTCACTGCTTGCCTGCTGCACATTCTCCTCCTCCTCATCCACAAAATCCTCCTCCCTGTTGCGAGAGACTCCCCCCTTGCAGGTGTCCACGGGGTAGTGGTAGGGTCCCCTCCTAGAGTGGCATGCAGCTGATCACAGAAGCGGCATGTATGGGGCTTGACCCAAAGGGACCGTTTGCCTCCTTTGTCTTTTGGTAGGCTTGCCTCAGCTCCTTAACTTTCATGTGGCACTGCTGTGTGTCCCTGTTGTAGCCTCTCTCCAACATGCCCTGTGAGATTTTGGCAAATATATTTGCATTTCTTCTTTTTGATTGGAGTTCTGCCTGCACAGATGCTTCTCTCCATACAACAATCAGATCCAGTGTCTCCCTTTCGGTCCATGCTGGAGCTCGTTTGCGATTCTGGGACTGCATGGTCACCTGTTCTCCTGAGTTCGCCATGCTGACCAAACAGGAAATGAAATTCAAAAGTTCCCGGGGCTTTTCCTATGTACCTGGCTCCTGCACTGGAGTTCAAAGTGCTGTCCAGAGAGGTCAGAATGGAGCATGTACCGTTATGGAGCATATACCAGAATGGAGGCCAATACTGTTGACTTGCATCCGCACTTCCCCAAATTCGACCCACCAAGGTCAATTTTAGTGCTACTCCCCTTGCCAGGGAGGAGTACAGAAGTCAATTTTAAGAGTCGTTTAATTTGACGGAACGGGGTTGCTTGTGTGGACGCATTCATTTTAAAATTGACCTAATGCAGCTAAATTCGACCTAACCCCTTAGTGTAGACCAGGACTTAGTCTTCGTCTCATGGGTAATACGGTCTTCTAATGGGACCATGCTGTTTCTTGGACAGCTTGAAATGAGGTTAAATGAAAACTCTCCTTTGCCCATCAACACTAATCACTAGTCCCAAAACCTACAATTTTGCATGGGGCCTTAGCCTATCTTCCATGATAAGCTAAGGTTCCCCATCTTTAAAAAGAGCTTGGCTTGTTCAGCCTAACAAAGTGAAGACTGAGAGGGAATGTGATTGCTCTCTGTGAATACATCTGGGGGATAAATGTAAGGGAGGGAGAATAGCTATTTAAACTAAAGGAAAATGCTGGCGCAAGAACATACAGGTATAAACTGGCCATGAATAAATTTAGGCTGGAAATTAGAAGAAGGTTTCTAAGCATCAGAGAATCTGGAACAGAGGATCTGGGGAGGGGAAGAGGCAAATAATCTAGGTAGTTTTAAGACCTAGCTTAATATGTTTATGAACAGGATTGTATCACAGGGTTCCCTGTGATATCAGGGGACTGGACTTGACCCACAAGGTCTCTGCCAAGCCTATGTCTTATGTGACCTCTCAGTGATTTTAATGGGTTCCATGCAGCTAAAATCCCAATTAACTCTGTGAAAGTATGTGGGTGGATGTCCTGTATTGTATCTTCTAAGTGACTAAAGAGATACAGAATCATAATTCTTAGCAGATTTTTTAACAGTAACTTGGATTCTGCATGCCTAGGGTCTGCCCCATGGTTTTCAGGGCCCTGATGATCTAATCCTCATTAACAGCCTGATCCAGACCCACTGAATTCAGGGACATAGTAACCTGAAGTTACTTCTTTCTTATGGTTATAACTCAGAATTGTATATAGCTAGAGGCAGAATTATGGATCTGATATAATGACTAATGAATATCAAAGTCAATGAGTCTTTCCATTGACTTGAATTGTTCTTGGGTTGGGACCTGTGTCTCCAAAACCTTAGAAGATAAGGACATGCCTCCCTCCTGTCCTTCATGTGAAATGTGTCTCATACAATTGAAACAGCATAGAGGCAACTGATCACTGTGGTGGTTGTATAGTTACTTAGAAATGACTATCAGGGCTGTTAAATGGTATTTCCAGGCAGTGGTTCATGATATTTTGTAGCAAACTTTATGGCTTTGCTTACACAATAGTCTTTTGCATTTGTACAGCACCTTTCAACATAGCACAACCAAGAGCAAGGTGCTCTGCTCTGTCATCTGTATTCCTCATTTACCAATGCTCTACTCTAAGGTATAGATTAAGGTGTCATGCCAAATTGCTGAGCCAACATTTGCAAGCATTTATTTATGTATCGTGTAGCCATTTTGAATGTCATTAATCTCTAATCAACTCCACTAAGACTGTAAACTCTTGGGAGCAGAGAACATCTTTTTGTTCTGTGTTTGTAAAGCATCTAGCAGAAGGGAGGCATGGTCCACAACTGGGGCTCTTAAGAGTTGTGATATGAATAAATTTATGCATCATGAATGATGAACACATTTATGCATCTTTGGCTGTGTGTTCACCCATTTTGTCTGCTGTGGGCTTATGATATCTTAGACACAACAGGCCCAATTCGCCACTGTGTTACTCTAGTTTTACATCAATCATTCCATCTGATCTCAATGGAATTACACTGGCAAAAAAACTGGAGTAATGCAGTGGTAAACCAAGCCCAGAGAGTTTACTACACTGGGCCATTGTTACCTGCTATTCTAAGTAGTTACAGTGGCATGATCAACTAATTTTCAGAATCAGCCACATACAGAGAGAGTCCTTGAAACTTGTTTGTAATCAGCTGTGGATTTTTAGTTCAGTATGGTGTGATTGCTGATGTTATTGGTGTAGAAAGGTCCTGATTAGGGTCATTGGAAATCTGTGGAAATTCCTCCAGATTTTGCAGAATTTCCTCCTCCTCCTTCCCCTCTTCCAAAAAACCCCAACAAACAAACAGATGACCCCTGGAATTTAATTAACAACTTTGGAAAATCTGGATTTTTTTTTACAGTATATTCCTTCCAAATAAAACACTAATACATTGATAAACTGTTCAATACATTTATATTTATCTTTGGTGACTAGCTTCAAATAACGAATGGCCAAGGTCTTCAGAAGTGCCTAGTGATTTGGGGTGTCTCAAATTTTGGGTGTCAAACTTGATCCCTCTAGGTGCACAGCATTTTCTGAATATTATGCCTCTAAGGTTTTCACCAAAAACTGAGGCCCCCAGAATCACTAGCTAATTTTGAAAATCCTACCCTTAGACTTAACATCAGTGAGCTTTACCTTTTCTGGGGAAAATAGTCTTCCATCACTTCCCTGAGATCTGTCCTTTCCCCTTAGAGATCATTTCCTCCCACCCCCCACAAAAGCTTCCAATCCAATCCCAGAGATATTCCAGTTGCTTTAGAATATCTTCTGTGTTCACCTCCCTTTTAGCCCTGACTCTTCTCATATATTTCCTATGCTGAGGACCAAAAGGAGAAAAAATGACAAAAAAAGAACTTTTACTCATATGTAGCTTGAAAATTATTTTCCACCTCTTGCCCCCTCAAATGAATCCTATCACAGCAAGTGATGTGATTAGCAGGGAGAACCTACTGAAATGATTGTCTGTCAGTGGTAAAAGAGTGTTAACATCTGAATTATTATTTGGCTTCAGAGTTGAAATGAATGAAGCAGTTCACACCTCTCAAAGCGATTTCATTTTGTCTCCCTGTTGCACTAGAAAGACCTACATTGATTTGCACTTGAGAGTTTTCTTTGCAAGTAGAGGGGCTAGAAATAGGGTGAGCAGATGTCCCATTTTTATAGGGACAGTCCCGTTTTTGGGGACTTTTTCTTACCCCCCCCACCCCCTGTTCCATTTTTTTCACAGTTGCTATCTGGTCACCCTAGCTAGAAATTTACTTCTTTCATTTAAAAATCAAAGCTTCAACTCTGCTATAAACACTAATCCGTGGAAAGAGACATATGTGTGCTTCAGTTTAGAATTTCCACTGAATGTATTTCCTGTGGCACTTTTCTTGGTGCACTGTGACAGTGGTATGCCTCCCACACTGGAGAGATGAAATATAATGCCATTAGTTGACACTAGTCCTGAAAAGCACAGAGAGAGAGAGAGATTTATTGTGCCGCTGTAAGAAAGTGTGTGTGCGCTTTTTAAATATGTCAAAGGATAGTATTTCTGCTGTGGATACAGAGGGACCTAGAATAGCAAGAATGAATTTAGACTTTTTCAGTTGATTTGTCACAGTTCTGGGAATTTGTCTCATGACAAATGTTATGGGAAACTTAAAGAAACATCTTAGTATTACAAGAAATAACATGCTGCTTTTTCTGCTCACTTTGCACATGACTGCTGTTGCAATACACAGGAGTCTGCTCCTCAGCTGGAGTAAGTCACTGTAACTCCATCGAAGTCTCATGAAATCTAGGGTTGGTAAGCCCTTCACCATCCACAGTCATCACTCATGAGTCGCTTGAATTGCTCTGCACCACAAACATTTGGCTGGCTGGCCCTGGTATTAGCTCGTTTCATCTAGCCAGGCTTAAGCTATTCAGCACCACTTGCTGGGAGGACAAATCTGGAGGTGGACTATCCCTTCCATTCCCCCTCAGGCTCACATGTAGGGAAGACTCACTGGAATGAAAATCCTTTGACTCTATTTATACGCAGCACTACGTATATTTCAAGGCCATCCCACACTTCCCATTATGAAATATTCTTTTCAGAGGCTTATAACTTCATCAAATGTTAACCGTTCAATGTGAGATTTTCTATGCCAGGTGTCTGCCTCAGGCTGCTTGGTGGTTGTTTTTTTTTTTGTTTGTTTTTGTTTTTGTTTTGTTTTTGTGTGGGGGCAGGATGGAATTTCCGCAGAAATGGTTCAGCCATTTCTGAGACCAAAGCTAAGGGAAAATACATTTTTTCCCATATTAAAAAAATTTCTTATAAACCACTTCCATGAACAGCTCTAGCTGCTCCATGCCTTGGAGCAGGGAATTGAAATTTGGCAGGGGATACAAAAATCCCAGCTCTGCTGCTGACCCATGTGGGGGTCCAGATTCCACATAATATGGATTTTTTTTTCAATTTTAAAGCTTTAGAGAAAACAGAAGAAATCACATCCAAAAATCTCCATTAGAAGAAAGTTAAAGTGTGTGAAGTCAAGTGCTCAAAAGTTAGAAATTCCAGAATTAATGTCACATAGAATGTGATAGGTCCTGTGCAAAAAATAGTATGTGATCATGTCCTTTCAGACTGTGAGATTAAAGCCTATGCACAAGGGTACCTGAATGGCACAGGAAACCTTAATTCTGGCATTTCACAACTCTCGAAGGCTGGCTTTTGCAACTTGTTTTTTTAACATAATTTATGTAATCTTTATATTGATAGGGTTAATATAGGGATTGCTTTGGCACAATGGTGGAAGTAGGTTGAAACAGATCTGGGAGCTCTCTGTATTGGTCCAAGAGAAGGAGGATCCATGGAAGAGCAGGCAGAGTAGACCTCTCCCGCTGCTTTAGCAGAAGAGGGGAAATTGCACCCCATTCCAATTGCCCTTACTTTAGTCTCTGCTTTGCTCATATGTGTGAAATTTTACAGGTTTAGATCCATTTTGCTAATCACAGTAATCCACAATGGATTTTCCACTCATTTTTGCAAATGAGCAAGGTTGTCTGGTAATTAATCTGTTGTAATGACTGTTGAGTTCCCTGATTACTTGTGGCACAAATGATCCTCACAGAAATCACTGTATGCATTTTAAACATTGGTAAGTCAACTATTGACTGTTGGATAATGCAAACATGCCATTTGGCAGGCTTAATTTACTTTGAGAGCCTTGTCTACTTGAATATATAGTTAAAATCCTTTTAAAAATTCAGTGCTTCCAACTTTTGCATTTTGATTAAGAGTCTGATGATATTTGCTGGTTTTTCTTAGAGCCTCAGCTCCTGGAGTTGTGTGATTACATGAAAATCACAGCATTCATCTTTTAAATATGTATATTTCTAGCTTTTGTGGAGGAAAGCCTGAAAACATGAATGAGGCCTCAGAAATCAAAAGGGCAAATAAAACTAACCCAAATTTATTATTTAAAAAAATAATCTCATGATTTTTAAGTCAATATGCTATTTTGGGGAGTGGGCCCGACTCATGATTTTTGATTACTGCGGGTTGGCAATGCTGAAAGTTCTAAGAATCTTTAAGGCTGATAGTCTACCAAGATTGCAAAAGTGTTTCCATTTGCTTCTCTCATCCACCTGCTAGCACTCCTATGGGTACCTGCATGGCCCCACAGTATGCCAACATTTTTATGGCTGACTTAGAACAACACTTCCTCAGCTCTCGTCTCCTACTGCTCCTACTCTACTTGCTTTACATTGATGACGACTTCATCATCTGGACCCATGGAAAAGAAGCCCTTGAGGAATTCCACCATGATTTCAACAATTTCCATCCCACCATCAACCTCAGCCTGGACCAGTCCACACAAGAGATCCACTTCCTGGACACTACCATGCTAATAAGCGATGGTCACACAAACACTACCCTATACCGGCAACATACTGACCACTGTACTTACCTACATGCCTCCAACTTTCATCCAGACCACCCCACACGATCCATTGTCTACAGGCAAGCTCTACTATACAACCACATTTGCTCCAACCCCTCAGACAGAGACAAACACCTACAAGATCTCTATCAAGCATTATTACAACTACAATACCCACCTGCTGAAGTGAAGAAACAGATTGATAGAGCCAAAAGAGTACCCAGAAGTTACCAACAGGCCCAACAAAGAAAACAACAGAACGCCACTACCCATCACCTTCAGCCCCCAACTAAAACCTCTCCAGCGCATCATCAACGATCTACAACCAATCCTGAAGGACGCCTCTCACAGATCTTAGGAGACAGGCCAGTCCTTGCTTACAGACAGCCCCCCAACCTGAAGCAAATACTCACCAGCAACCATACACCACACAACAAAATCACTAACCCAGGAACCTATCCTTGCAACAAAGTCCGTTGCCAACTATCTCCACATATCTATTCAGGGGACACCATCATAGGGCATAATCACATCAGTCACACTATCAGAGGCTTGTTCACCTGCACATCTATCAATGTGATATGTGCCAGCAATGCCCCTCTGCCATGTACATTGGCCAAACTGGACAGTCTCTACGTAAAAGAATAAATGGACACAAATCAGACGTCAAGAATTATAACATTCAAAAACCAGTCGGAGAACACTTCAATCTCCTGGTCACCAGATTGCAGACCTAAAAGTGGTAATATTACAACAAAAAAAACATCAGAAACAGACTCCAAGGAGAGACTGCTGAATTGGAATTAATTTGCAAACTGGACACCATTAAATTAGGCTTAAATAAAGACTGGGATTGGATGTGTCATTACACAAAGTAAAACTATTTCCCCATGTTTATTCCCCCCCCATACTGTTCCCCACACATTCTTGTCAACTGCTGGAAATGGCCCACCTTGATTATTACTGCAAAAGGTTGTTTTTTCTCTCCTGCTGGTAATAGCTCACCTTACCTGATCACTCTCGTTATAGTGTGGTAACACCCATTGTTTCATGTTCTCTGTGTATATAAATCTCCCCACTGTATTTTCCACTGCATGCATCCGATGAAGTGAGCTGTAGCTCACGAAAGCTTATGCTCAAATAAATTTGTTAGTCTCTAAGGTGCCACAAGTACTCCTTCTCTTTTTGCGGATACAGACTAACACGGCTGCTACTCTGAAACTCTTCAGACTTTTAAGTTTTGAGGCAGGGACTGCCATTTTCTGTATATTTATACAGTACTTCTCACAATGGATCCTGGACTTGGCTGGCTTGGAGGTCCTATCACAATACAAATGTTAAGGGCTTTGATTTTAAGCAAGTTTTCCCTGCAGTTCAGTCTGAAAAAGAATGGGCTGACCTCTCCACCTCCAGATTTGTTCTCCCTAAGTCTGTGTGTCTGACGAATATTCTGGGGGGCAAAGGGGAAGAGAGAGTGAGAGCACACTAACATCAGTCTTCAGTGTCAACCAACCAGGTTTATGTGATGCAGACCAGGTCAAGCAAGTCGTGAATGGCAAAGAGGCTTACTGACTTTAGATCTTATGTTGATCAGCATGAGATTGAGATCCTGGGGTGGTGGGTGTTTTGGGACCATCAGAGGTAGCTGGTGATGGGCTGGCATTTCCTGTTGGCTAGTAAGTGTATCCTATTTGTTTCTTATTGTGACTAAATTGACCATGCATCCTGGTTTTTCCTGGGACAGACCCACTCTTTCATATGGTGTCCCAGGAATTTTTTCTAGGACACCTTAAATATCCCAGGTTTATAACTACAGAACATTTGTTCTAGGCATTTTGCTATATGAGTGGAATTTGTTCTGTGTTTACCAGGAACAAATAGTCCAGTGGAACGAGTGTCCAGTGTAAAAATGTGTTTTGGACTGAAGCAATAAGTCAAATGAGTATAGACGCTATCAAAGCTGTTTGGTTGCTCATAGTGACTACTAATGGTACTTGTTCAGTATTTCATAATAAACTGGGAGTAGTGACACTAGTACACAGCTGGGGTTTTTTTTTAATGTACTTTTATATGATTTTTTTCACAGCCCTAAAAAATACCTCCACAAAAGCCTCAAGACTGCTCAACTCCCCAAGGGACTTTGTGGTGGTTAGTTGTATGTGAGGTGCACCAGATGCCTGTCACAGGGCTGGTTCAGGGTCCTGTGCCTGAAAGGGTAAACCCTCTCCCTCCCTCAGGGAAGTTTAGGTAAAAAGGAACAGGACCCATGAAAGAACTGATGAAATGGAGAGGTTCTTTGTTAAGACAGCCTTGCAAAACCTGGGTAAGGGGTGTTTCTGGTCTTCTTTGGGATTGGCCTTGGTACACCTGGGAAAGAGAGCAGACTTATAAAGGAGGAAGCCCTCAGAGAGGAACAGACAGGCAGGCTGGGAAATGGGAGACCCGAGTGGCAGCACGCTGAGGCTCCTGGTTCAGTAGAAAGCCTGCAAAGCCTGAAGGGGGCAGGAGGAGAACTTGAAGCCCCAAAAAGAGCCAGGAAGGAACTGAGACACTCTCTCTGTGGGCAGCCTAAAATAGGTCCCTGGAAGGGACTAAGAGATGGGAACAGGACTTTGGTGGGGAGTTACTCAGAATGGGAAATAATTGAGCAAGTATTGAGTGAGGGGTTTATGTTGTGGGAAGCCCAAGAAAGAAGTCCTGTAGACAGTTTGAGCACAGTGGTTGATGTATATATTTTGGATGTGGGACTGAGGTCCCCTGAAGGAGCTGCAATGGTGTGCAACCTGGCTGTAGGGCCAAGTCTTCAGAAGAAGGGTACCCCTGAACATTTAGAAGTGGCACTAGAGAGGCAGAAACTCGGCTTACTCACACCTGGAGGCTAGGGGGCGCTCTAACTGGTGGATGGCCCCATGACCTGTAGCTCACGAAAGCTTATGCTCAAATAAATTTGTTAGTCTCTAAGGTGCCACAAGTACTCCTTCTCTTTTTGCGTTTCCACCATACCTGTCCTGTTGCTATGCTCTGGGAAGGGACAAAACTGGTAAAGCTCCACTCTAGGGTAATAGGAAGTGGGGTTGCAAATAGGGAGTCCTTTTCCCTGTCTTTTAAAGGCGTGTTATAATGTTTGGAGGCAGGGAGGTTCAGCCTATGTCTTGGAGCTTGTCTTCACGGCAGATTTAACTTGGGCTCAACCACGGGTTTGACCTTAACATGATCCATGTTCACACATCTGCACACCTCTGTCCATGCTACGTGGAAAGGTAGCTACCGCTCTCTGAGCTATAGCTGATAGGGCAGACCCGGAGATCGCTGTTAAGGTATATTGCTATACCAAGGTACTTGTGAAGATGTGCGGTCACACCAGTCGAGACCTGATGGTCCTCCAATCACTTTCCATAGCTCTCTGACTGGAAGTGGACTTTAAGTGGTTCTTAGAGATTTGGGGGGCTGACTGGGCTCTACCCTCACCACCACAAGCCTGTAGGGAAAAGAAGAAGAATATGGGAGAGGAAGGGACATTCCCAGAGTTTTGCATCAATAACCTGGAATTTCCCAGGTACTAGTGTCTGGAAAATAAGGGGTACCATTGGTCCCTTGGCAGTCATGCATGGATGTGGGATTGGGGTGAGAACAGCAGTCAGAGTGTGGGTTTCCCCAGTAGGCAGAATGTTACAAATCAAACACCTTTGATCCAACTCAGAGAGGGAACATAGGGACAGGAGCCAAAGGCCACTGAAAACGGGAAAGCAGAGGCACAGATCAGTGTTGTTGTGGCCAGGATCCCAGCTGAAATTGGAGAAACTGAGGCATGACTTAGTGTCGCTGTGGCTCAGATCCCAGCTGAAAGTGGGAAAGCTGAGGAAGATAAGGAGTACTACCCATGTATTCTTTAATTTCATACCCTGGGTAGTGCCCTCAAGAGGAGTATTTTGCAATTTGCAGTCAGCTGCTGCCTCAGTCCTGGCCAGACCCAATTTATTGTTAATGGCAAAGTCTGAGATAGTCGTTGTTGTTGTGTGGGGCAATCCTTGAATCTCTGCAATAGGGTTTCCGTGAAAGGAAGAGAGTCAGATCTGAAAACTGATTTCAGTGCTTTGGTGAGGGGCATTGCATCTAGCATGAAAAAGAATCATTGTCTCCACAAAAGGCCGCAGCTGTCAATCCCAGTTATTGGGGTGAGTGGGATCTATCCCTAGGGCACATAACAGCATACCAGCTTGGGTCCTGTCAGGAAACCATTTCCTCCCACAGTTCCTAGAGTGAGCAGCTAAGCTCTCCCACAATACCCTGTGAATGTGAGCAGTGACACAGTGCAGTATGGTGCTAGAAATCTTGGGATATGTGCCCAATTGCCTGTATTGCTTGTCGTAGCCGGGTACAGCACCAGCGTGGACATGAGGTGTGAGATGTGGTCATGCTAGCATTGGTTAGGCTACCACGGGTTAGCTTACCCTGTGATTGCCTCACCTGTGCTTAGCATGCAATGAAGACACAGCCTTGATGTGTGCTGGTTCCTTGCAGCGGGGTTGGGGAGGCAACTGCTTTGTTTCTTCCTTTGGATGCAGGAGGAGTAGTAGAGAAAGTTAAGTTAGGGTTTCAAAGTTCCTAGACTCACAAAGTGCAGTGCCTGAGCTGGTGGCTGGGGCGGGATCCTGCTTCCTGCTGAGGGGAGACTTGTTTCTCTGTACGTTGGGTGCATCTCATGGGTGGAGTTGTAGTAGTTTGTGATGGCTCTGCCTATACCTTTGTGCAATTCCTTTGTCCAGTTTAACATCTCTGCAGGGTCCAGTATGGGATGGCGGGGGATGTACTTTCTGTAGTGTTGCTGTATTAATTTAGGCTTTGTGTCTGCGGGAGGTAATCATTTGGGGAGCAGTGTTTGGAAACTATTTCTTTTTTCATTTGGGTTTAGCCTCCTAATCTAAACTGGTTTTTCCTGATTGCTGACCTTTCCTGGAGCTGAGGCAACAGCTGCCCAACATGGATGAGTCCCAAGAAGGACACAACACTGGCTGTTGTTCAGCCCAGCCAGATTTGAATGCAAGGTATTTAGTTCACACCTTCCTGTATTATTAAGTCTAGGAGTCTTTGGGAAAGTTTGCACAATATTAAAAGTTGGGCTTTGGATTAGGGTTTTGTTTGGAAATACTGCTTAAAAAGCCTGTCAAAATATAGCAGAACAGAGAGATTACACAGAGCTGGATTTTTGATAGTGCCAACACAGGACTACTTTAAACCATAAAAACTATAGCTTCAACTTGTGTAAATCGGCCTATCTCCATTGAAATCACTAGAGCTAGGGCAGTTTACACCAACTGAAGATCCGGCCTTTGACTTCAGAACATGGCTGTTGCAGTATCCTTAGGGGTTTGAAAACATCGCAGAGCACTGGCTGTTTCTGTCCTGTTGATGTTAATGAAAATTGTGTGGTTAAATGCTTGTGCACCAAAGTGAATATTTTACCTTTCAGTGGGGGTGTATTTTGTTTTAGATTCATGGAGATTTCATTCCTAACACTCAGCCTTATTTTAGCATTCAGGGACCTATGCATATACCTCTAAAAACTGGTTCTTCTGATGCCAGTGGCAAAAATCTCTTTGAGTTCAGTTGACCTTTGGTCCAAGTCCTCAGTTGACATAAATAGTCACAGCTCCTCCGGTTTCAATAAAACTATGGTGATTTATACCAACTGAAGATCTGGTCATATAGCTTTAGCCTGCTGCTGCTGGGGTGTATTTTATAATAGCAGTTGCACATTTGTGCATGCTAAGTATTTTTAAGATTGCAGAAAATGTCCAATAGGAGCCCTTGGTTTCATAACTTTCCAAAACATTCATATTTGGGGTTGAAATTTACCATAATTGGTCTCTGCCTGAAAGTGATTTGTTTTTCTTAGTTTGAGCAAAATCCTTTGAGCTATTTTATTTTTAGTTAAACAAATGTGAGAAAAATGCTTTTCCCTTCCAAAAAACAAAACAAAACAACCCGAAACACAATCTCACCACCCCTTTTTTTTAACCCTGTATTGCTGCAAACCAGCTGTAGTTTGACATTTGAAGTATAGCATGTACATGGCACCCTGAGGATTAGTCACTCTGCTTGACTTGAAATGCAAAATTGAGCCTTTGAAATCTGCAGCCTGCGCATGTGCAATAGAACTGTCCTGTTCCATCAATAAGTGCACACCTTAGGAAATGAGCACTGTGCATGCTTTCCATTTACTGTGGTAGAGTCAAAGGCTGGCCGGGCACTTTCATCCACTCTCCTCCCACCCCGCAGTCTGTTCACGGTAGAGATGAAGAGACAGGAACAGGCATGTGACTGTCTGGCTGTTTCCTGTTCAGCAGGATTGTCCTGGTGTTTGGAATGGACGTGGCCCTCAATGAGGGCCATGTGATATGTTTTAAATGAATGAAGTGTCTCAATGTTAAAATGTAAGGCAGTGATTAGAAAACAGTTCTACCGAGCTGGGAAACAGTTCTACTGAGCATATAAAGTGGAAGTACATGTATAGCTAGTAAGATGCTCAATTCCAAAAGCTGATCACAAGATACCAAGGTGCTCTGATACCATGGTGATCAGTGACCTTACGGAAAACTAGATGGTGTGACAAAGTTCCTCCTCTGCCTTGGTGGGTCCTGCGCTTATTGGTGGATTTTCTCGCCTCAGAGGTTCACGGCAGCACTCAGTTTGGCCACTTTTGTGGCTCAAATCTGCCGTTCACTCAGTTAGCCTCATCACAGGCCAGCATAGGGAAAGGAAGAAGAACAATCCCCGCAGTCTCGGCTGATCCACCTAGTGGATCAGGGAACGGGCCAGAGACATTCCCCGTTGGTGAAACCCAGAGTCCAGTTCAACTCCTCTGGTATCAAGTAGGGAGTTGTGGGGGGGTGGGGGGGGGGATGGAGGGAACCCGGGCCCGCCCTCTACTCCAGGTTCCAGCCCAGGGCCCTGTGGATTGGAGAGCTGTCTACAGTGGCTCCTGTAACAGCTGTGTGACAGCTACAACTCCCAGGGCTACTTCCCCATGGCCTCCTCCCAACACCTTCTTTATTCTCACCACAGGACTTCCTCCTGATGTCTGATAATGCTTGTACTTTTCAGTCTTCCAATAGTACACCTCACTCTCAGCTTCTTGCTCCCAGCTCCTCGCACATATACCACAAACTGAAGTGAGCTCCTTTTTAAACCCAGGTGCCCTGATTAGCCTGCTTTAATTGATTCTAACAGCTTCTTGATTGGCTGCAGGTGTTCTAATCAGCCTGTCTGCCTTAATTGTTTCTAGAAAGTTCCTGATTGTTCTGGAACCTTCCCTGTTACCTTACCCAGGGAAAAGGGACCTACGTAACCTGGGGCTAATATATCTGCCTTCTATTACTCTCCTGTAGCCATCTGGCCTGACCCTGTCACAATATGTATAATCAAGGAGATAAGCCAATGATACAGAGTGCGTCCAACAATAAGAACAGCTAATGCCAATAAAGTTCTTCAACTCCTTAAAAAAAAAAACAAAAAACAACCTTCCCTGTTACCTTACCCAGGGAAAAGGGACCTATTAACCTGGGGCTAATATATGGGATGTGTGCGAACAAAGACCGTGAAAAAGGCGGCCTGGGTCATCATTGAAAAGTACTACACCCGGCTAGGAATGACTTCCACATGAACAAACGGGTGTGTGAAGAGAGTGCCATCATCCCTAGCAAGAAACTTTGCAAAAAGATAGCTGGGTATGTCACCCATCTGATGAAGCGTATTCAGAGGGAGCTTGTCAGAGGTATCTCCATCAAACTGCAGGAAGAGGAGAGAGAGAGGAGGGATAACTATGTCCCGGAGGTCTTTGCCCTTGACCAGGAGATCATTGAAGTTGACCCAGATACTAGGGAAATGCTGAAGCTGCTGGACTTTGGCAGTCTGTCCAACCTGCAGGTCACGCAGCCCACTGTGGGAATGAACTTCAAAACACCAAGAGGAGCTATCTGAATCCATTGCTGTGCTGTCACTTTTCCAATAAACGTGGGAAACCAAAAAAAAAAAAAAAAATCAATCTCCCATAGCCATCTGGCCCGACCCTGTCACATAGGGTACGGAGATGAATCACTATATTGCCAGCTCTGTAGCACTCCTATTGTCCCTCTCTCAAGTGCATTTTCAGAATGGTTTTTGTGGATTGTACTGATCAAAGGTCTGCTGGCTACTGCTCAGCTCCTCAGCGTCCCCAGTCTCTGTTGAACAGCCTGACAGTGTACTGCCATGATGCGAGGGTAGCTCAAAGGCTTGTTGAAGGGGAATCTATATACTCAATGAACATGGTCACAGTGAATTTCAAAAATAACTTTCAACACATATTTTCTGATAGATGTTTCACATGGCTTTCCTGTATCAGTGACTGTGCAGTATGCTTGCACCATGGTTGACTGACTGACAGACCATTTCAGTAGGACATTACAAACCATTGAGCAGCACTGAAGAATCCATGCCACAAGCGTAGCACAAGGCATGGTCTTTCCCTGTTCCGCAGTGGTATACAAGATGGTACAGTAAATATGCAGCAAGTATAGAAAAAGCATATACACCATCTAGAGAGAATTTAATGGGTGCTAGTCACTGAAATGACATAACTGATCAATTTTCTTCCTTTCGTTTACCTCCATAATTTGAAAAGAGTATCTTTATTTTAGTGACTGTTCACGATGGAGGAGATATTTTTTTTTTTAAGGGAAGCATAGCCATCTCAGCTCTAGGAACAATCAAGTGGTTGTGATGTCCTTATCAAACAGAACAGATTGCTGTGTTAGTAAGTCACCTGTCCAGCACTCTTGGCAGCTATGGATCTGAAATCTGACACGTATTCCTGAGCCTGTCTCAGCAGTGTTAATGCAGTTTGCCACTCAGTGCTTTCTTTCCCCATCCGTATGCCTTACTGATGGAGACTGTGTTTTACATTAAGATGTAATGGGATGAATTTATTATCATATTTCCAGCATTATTAAAGTCTTCAGGACAGTGCTAATCAGCTCTAATTAATCTCAGCACCAAGGAATGTAGAGTACAGAAAGCTTATATTAGAGTTCTATAATTGGGCTAAAGGTTCTCCCCCAAGGCTAATACTAAATAAGAGAGAGCTGCCAAGCTTGGTATATGATAACAATACTGACTTAAAAGTATCATTAGGAGACTAAGGATCATTTTGTTGATCTTTTAATGCTTTGTGTTTTACATCAAGTTCTTAACTTTCAGGGTCTTTGTGCTGTTGCTTTTTAAGAATGCCTTTTATATCCTTTCAGCTCTGAATCAGCAGACCTAATCATCAGCTTCCCGCAGCATTCATCCAGGGAGTTTACTGAGTGAGGAATTCCAGGAGAGCAGCTTCCCTTGGGGCTTCCTATGGCTTTCTTAAAGCTTTCTTAAGGAGACATTAGATTCTTCCAGATAGCTGCTTTGGTTCAAATCCTCTGGCCTTTTGCATGGGCCTGTAATGTGCATAACATACAGAAATGTCATGTTTCAGTTTTACAGGATGGGCACGGAGCTGGCATGAAGGGTTTTAGTTCCCAAACTCCATACATTGTGAATCTGAGCCCTTCCAGGGCTCTCAGAGCAGGGGTTCAGAACACCTCTGTGCAAAGGGGCTATGGGAGCTAAGGGGAAGAGTCCAGCATCCTGAGTAACAATAGCTTGGGGCTAAGGATGTTAGGTACAATTTTCAAAAGAGCCTAAGTCCTATTTTCAAAAGTGACTTAGTCACATAAGAGCCTAAGTCCTATTGACTTTCAATGAGTCTTCAAGCTTTTCTATACAAACACTTAGTGTGCAGCAAGTAGGGATGTAAATCTACCCCACACTAGCTTGCTGCACAGTGGCAGGGTCCACATGGATGCTTACTGCGTGGCAGCTAGAGCGGGATAGATTTATACCCCAGCTTGCCACAAGCTAAGTGTTTGTATGGACAAGTCCTCGTGCTCCTAAGTAGTGCTGTGCAGCAAACACTTCTCTTGTCCCCCAAGAATTGTTGAGATTTTATATAAAAAAAAAAAAAATTCTCATCCCAAATGAGTACAAAAAGTCAAAATCTTAAACTTTTTTGCAAATCAATAATTCCCAAAACATTTAAGTTCTTGTCAATTGAAATGTTTAATTTCAATAATTTCCAAGCTTTTTGTTTCAATTTCATTTTTTAATTTTATTTTACCTTTTTAGTATAGTCTAGACAATCTCAAAACAGTCATTTCAGAGAGAAAAAACAAAACTTTTCATTTTGAAAATGCAGTAATGATTCTTTCAACAGTTTCAAAATCTTTATTTCACTTTTTTATTTTCAATTTGAGGGAGTCCTCAAAACCAGTTCTTTCCTGGAAGTGGTGTTTTGGTTTCAATGAACCAGCATTTTCTGATGGAAAAACACTGGAAAATTCCCAGCCAGGTCTACTCCTATGTCACTTAGATACTTTGGAAAATGTTACCCACCCCTCATTCCTCCACCCTGCTTGCATTTACCTGTGTGCACTGCTGATTTTCTTGGCGTCAGTGTGAAGAATTGGCCCATAGTGCTAAGTTAGTCATGTTGTCCATGAAATATATGTAATCCATGTGCGTGGGGGTGGAAAACAGTTGTATTTTCTAAAATGATGGTAGTCACGTAATGGACTTTGCATTTAAATGAGCAACAAACAAACGTATTCCTGCAGACATGCTTCTGTATAGTGTGCACTTTTTATGTTTTCCATATTCATATTCATGCACTAATTAGTCTGTAAAAGCCAAACAAGCAGAAATACTAACAAGTATTGCTCTCGTTGGGCCTGATTCTCCAAATGGATCCAAATGCACAGCATCCCACTTGAAATCTGTGCATATGGTTCCCTTTGGAGAATTGGAGTCCTATTCTTTCGTTATTTGTCAGAGATCAAATGTTAGTTACACAGGGTGGGATTTCGAAAAGTGTGTAAATGAATTAGAAGCAAAAGTCTTATTGCCTTTTGGCTGACAATGGGTATGTCCACATCGCAAAGAGAAAACTGTGGTGCCAAGTCTCAGACCCTGGGTCAACTGACTTGCGTTGGTGAGGCTCGGACTACAGGGCTAAGTGTAAATGTTCTAACTCAGGCTGGAGCCTCGGCTCTGAAGCCCAGCAAGGAGTAAGGTCTCAGAGCCTGGGCTCCAGCCTGAGTGGGAATTTTTACACTGCTACTTTTAGCCCTGCAGCCCAAGCCAGAGTGAATTGACCTCGGCTCTGAGACTTGGCGCCCAAGTTTTTCCTGGCAGGATTGACATACCCTTGGGCACTTTTGAAAATCCCTATTAACTGTAGTTAGTGACACAAATCTTCTTTTTTAATCTTTCTTTTTATTCACTTGCTGTACTTTTAAAGTTAAACCATATTTATATTTCTCAAACAAAGTATGTATTGAAAGGTTTCAGAGTAGCAGCCGTGTTAGTCTGTATTTGCAAAAAGAAAAGGAGTACTTGTGGCACCTTAGAGACTAACCAATTTATTTGAGCATAAGCTTTTGTGAGCTCACGAAAGCTTATGCTCAAATAAATTGGTTAGTCTCTAAGGTGCCACAAGTACTCCTTTTCTTTTTATGTATTGAAAAGAATGCAGATGTTAAAGATATCTGTCTTAAGGGTAAAAGGAAAAGGAGTACTTGTGGCACCTTAGAGACTAACCAATTTATTTGAGCATGAGCTTTCTTGAGCTACAGTTCACTTCATCAGATGCATACCGTGGAAACTGCAGCAGACATTATATACACACAGAGATCATGAAACAATACCTCCTCCCACCCCACTGTCCTGCTGGTAATAGCTTATCTAAAGTGATCATCAAGTTGGGCCATTTCCAGCACAAATCCAGGTTTTCTCACCCTCCACCCCCCCCACAAACTCACTCTCCTGCTGGTAATAGCCCATCCAAAGTGACGAGAGAACCTGGATTTGTGCAGGAAATGGCCCACCTTGATTACCATGCACATTGTAGGGAGAGTGGTCACTTTGGATGGGCTATTACCAGCAGGAGAGTGAGTTTGTGTGTGTGGGGGGGGGGTGGAGGGTGAGAAAACCTGGATTTGTGCTGGAAATGGCCCAACTTGATGATCACTTTAGATAAGCTATTACCAGCAGGACAGTGGGATGGGAGGAGGTATTGTTTCATGATCTCTGTGTGTATATAATGTCTGCTGCAGTTTCCACGGTATGCATCCGATGAAGTGAGCTGTAGCTCACGAAAGCTCATGCTCAAATAAATTGGTTAGTCTCTAAGGTGCCACAAGTACTCCTTTTCTTTTTGCGAATACAGACTAACACGGCTGTTACTCTGAAACCTGTCTTAAGGGTGTATCCTGCTGCCCACCACCATAGTAGCTAAGTGCCTTCTGTCACAATTTCAGGCCAACTGCACCTGTATTCCCTCTCATGGTCCCTCAAGGGCACCCACAGTAGTTTCTGGCTTCCAGCTATCACCTGTCTTGGGCAGAAGCCTGCATCTTGCTCCCTTCAGAGCAGGATTTTAAGGCCACACAGCTCCCTGAATTTACACCGTGATGGCCCCAGCAAACCTGGCAACCTAAATGCTCATCTGCATTTTGCTTTCTCCCCAGAGGCTGTGACCACTGTATTGCCCACAGTTATAAGTTAACACAAGCACAGTTTTTCTTAGGTGAAAGCATATTTAAAACCTACATACATGCTAATAAACTTACGAGAGGTCATCCTAACTCCAGTCTCAGGCTCTGAGAGGTATCTGGTTTTGAAAACTTACAACTGGGTTTTGCTCCTGGCTACAAGTTCGTGACTGCCTCAAAGTCAGAACCAGAACCCAGGCTGGGCAATTTGGCTGTCTCCTTATACTGCCTGAGCCTTTTATCTCCAGCATAAATCCACAGACAATGACCCAGTCCTCCTCATGTAGCTGGAAAATGCTGGGTTTTTGCATAACTAGATGTGAGGACTTTGCATTCATCTGTCCCTAGGTATACCCTAGGAAATCCACTTCCCATATATTTTCCCCAAAGTCTATTCTTGTCTGGAACATTTTCAATATAGTCCTTTGAACTCCCAGCGCTCACTTCACATCTCTCCCCTAGAGAGGTTACATGCGATCCTGGCCCACAATATTACATAAACTTTACATTTTATACAACAGAGCCCAAAGGTACTTAATCTTAATTCAACAAAGTCTCCCAAGGATATGCAGGAAATTGCCATATCTATCACACCTTCCAAGTACAATCAATCGCAATAGCCAAGTCCCTGATGGAGTCTCTGGCACTTCTCCCTTTTGAGGTCAAAACTCTGGTTGGGATACAGTGGTGTTGGGTTTTTTTTAAGTATTTGTATTAATTTCATTTTTTTTTTGTTAGGGGTTAAGACTAGGAAAGAGGAGTCACTGTTGTGAGTGTCTTTTTTTTTTTTTTAATGGTGGAAAGGTTTTTTTGAAAAGGGAAGATTTTGCAACATTTCCTAACGTTGGTCACACTCAGGATTTGCCTGATCTCCAGAAGTTTTATTTTTACATTTTTTTTTTTGTTAATTCCTAAAACCACTCATTTTAGGCAGTTTTTCTTCTAGGGACTTTCTTAACCTTTTGAATTTACTTAAAAATTGCACACTTGAGAGAGGGAATGTGTCTCTCTTTTTAAAATGTTTTGTGTCTGCACCAGTATTTTCTCTTTGTGTTCAGTTACTCCTCTTTTCTCTGTCCCTTCTTGCTTTTCCTCTGGAAAATATATATTTTATGAATCACCAAGGTATTTTTATCTATATTCTATCACCATTCCTTTTATTGACCTTAATGGCGTCTGCTATCGCTATGAATACAATACATAACCTGTGAATATCCATCATGCCTGTATATAGTGCAAATTCCATAATCAGGAATACTGAACTTGCATAAAGTACACGTAAAAGGATTAAAACAAATTCAGACAGATCTCATCCAGAAGAACCTGTATTTTTATGCAAAATTTAATGAGTCACTTTCTCTGTGGTTGCAAAGCAAAATATGACTTCAGTTCTGTTCCATTGTAAGGCAGGGCCGAATTTGGCCCTCAATATTTAAAGTTACATTTGATTTAAATAAAACTCAACCAAATTATTATTTTATTAGTAAGGAGGCTTCTCAATATAAGGCTGGGAGTAAAAACGGGTCGTTTTATTTGTATTACAGTAGCACCTATGGGCCACATAACTTCTACTTCAGCCTAGCATAATTTGACACACACATTTTACACTTCTGGGCTGACACTTTGTGTTCTGTGGTTTCCAGCGGATATGCTGCTCCTTTAAATGTAGTGGGTTTAAGGTATCACTGTGCTATGATTTAGCTCTTAATATTTTAGTTCAGGTGATTTTTGTGCCTATTGTGTGTGGTGTTCTGGCTTCTTGTGATTTTTAGTGCTTCGTCATGACACTCAGCATCGACCAGCGATGGAAAAACTGATAAGCTTATACACATTGTAAGGAGAGTGGTCACTTCAGATAAGCTATTACCAGCAGGAGAGTGGGGTGGGAGGAGGTATTTTTTCATGCTTTATGTGTATAAAAAGATCTTCTACACTTTCCACAGTATGCATCCGATGAAGTGAGCCGTAGCTCACGAAAGCTGATGCTCAAATAAATTGGTTAGTCTCTAAGGTGCCACAAGTACTCCTTTTTGCGAATACAGACTAACACGGCTGTTACTCTGAAACCTGACAAGCTTTTAACAGTGATATGACATAGAATGGGAGCACATGACACTGTGAAGTTATTCAGATCTGGCTGACACTGACATATAGAAAATTAGAGCCCTTAAGGTGCTAACTCAGTTTCAATGTTTCATTTCTTATGAGTTTTGTCTGATGTAGGACATCCACCTAGGTTGTTAATTTGACTATAAGAAAAAGCACTTTCTTTTACTTGTATGGTATATATCTAGAAAGTAGTTTTAATTCTTCTATTTCTGGTTTTGTTTTTGTTTTCCAAAAGAATCGGATTTGCAGATCTGCCAGCACAGAGCACCAACCTGTTGCACTAAAAAGATGGAAGAAAACTACCAGACAGCTGTTCGGAGAGAGAGGACTCAAAACATCCAGGCCTTGAACTTTGAACTGAAATATATGATAGTTGGTCATATCACAGCTTTTCAAGGTAGGAAACACATGGAACTTCATGACCCCCACGAAATAAGCATGCTAATGTTGTAGAAGTTATATAATTTGTACTATATAATTGCAGGCAAGGTTCTCTCACTTGTGTTTTTATCATTTCTGCTAGACGTTGAGTCATGGTTTGTGCCTCAGCTTTCTGTGGCCTTGATTCAGGAAGACATCCCTCTTCAGGAGAGCACTTGGACATGTGTTACTTTATGCACATGTTTAAATTCTCTACTAACTAGACATGGATTTAAGCAAATGCCTAAATGTTTAACTGAACTTGGGCCTACCTTCTAGGCTTGAAAAAGACTCAGACTTGGATTTTCAAAGGCACAAATGGTAGATGGACACTAAGACCTGAAAAAGAGCTCTCTAGCTCAAAGGCTTGTGTCTGTCAAGACATAGGTCCAGTAAAAGATATTGCCTCACCCACTTTGTCACTGTAATATCCTGGGACCTACACGGCTACAACAACCCTGCAAACATTTGTATCTACATTCTTCCATTCAATGTCAAGGAACAGAAAGTAGAATAAAATGTTTTTCTTCCTGATCCCTTATATAGTTCACAGAGAGAACTATCATCTGACTAGTGCCTTAAAACATTTCACAAACTATTGAGTCACTTGAAGCCTGACTCCTTTTTGAAGAGTTGTGGCACCCAGTTAAATGTGAGTGCATGAAGGAATTGACATTTGAAAGATTATGTTCTGAGAGGAGTGACTCTTCTCTTAATAACAAGTAGAATTGTCTTTCATCTGGAGATTGCTATATTCGGGCTGGTGTCTTCTCGTCACAGTATTACTCAGGAAAATCAAATGCTTGTATAGGACTTTATATTGCAAAGTGCTGAACGCTCTGTCGGCAGTCCAGAAAGAACTTACGCACACACTTAACTTTAAACGTGTGAGTGGTCCTATTGATGTCTGTGGGACTACTTGTGCTTACAAAGCACTTCAATACAGACTTCTTTTTTGTATCTGGGCCCGAGTGCTCAGCACCTTGCAGCATTAAGCCTTAAAATATGCTAACCTGGACCAGGATTCATTTGATTAATAGAATTCGCATCATCCTGTATACTCAGTGTTATCAGCAGATTTGTAGATCTCTTGTCTAGATGCTGCCTTTGGGGGGGAAAAAGATGACTTAAAATAAATAGAAATTAGTAGATGGTTTAAAGCAATGTGTTTCAACCTGTGGTCCATGAACTCTGGGGTCAACAGACTATCTAAGATTTCCTAAGGGATCCACACTCCATGCAAAATTTTTTAGGAGTCCTTAAATGAAAAAAGGTTGAAAACTACTGGCTTAAAGTATGACCATAACAAATGCTGAAAGCTTAAGAAGACAATCAAATTACAAACTAAAAGTTTTGCTTTTACTTTTGGATGTTACAAGCTGGAGGGAGGTGAGAGCAGGAGGGGGACAGCATGAGAGACATGGCATTTGCTTTATTTCACAGTTAGTCTTGGAAAATACTTCAATATTCCACATGGCTTTAAAATCCAGTAGCAAGGCCCTTTCGAGCAGCACTGTGGTAAAGCTGGGAAATACATTGGCATTGTTGAATGCTGGTGAGTGATTGATTCAAGTGATCTTTCAGTATCGTTATAGAATAAAGATACGGTCAGAATAGATTAACCTCTCAACCCCTTAGGTCAAGCCAGCAGTTTTATTCCTTGATGCTGATGAAGCCTTTGGAGGAAAGTCTTTGGACATTTCAAGTAGCTTAAATTTCCAGTCGTTTCTTAGAAATGGGCAAATAGGTTGTTTATTGTAAGTTATGGACTGTCTTCTGTCTAGGTTAGGTGAGAACTTTTGATAATGTAACTTTGCTTTGTTGCACTGAGAGCTTCATGTGTTCTTTAGGCTTTCCTTTGCACAAAACCAAAGTTCCTTTCTTCATGTGACATTCTGTTGCTAAGAGTGGTATGATACAGGACACTTACCAAGAGTGAGATCTTAGTATTGAATTAGTTCAGTCCTTTTTGTCCATTTTGTTTTGCTGCTGTTTTACATTATTATAAAAAGTCATGGCTGCAAATACGTGAATCAACTTAGTCTCAACAAACCTTGTTTTAAAGGGCCTCAGGTCTTCCTTAGCCTTGGTGCTGTAGAAGCAATACAGCATCATTCAAAAGTGAGTTGCCACTTCTCCAGTTGCTTATTTTTGAGGGTGTCTGCTGTCTTTCAAATTTTCTTTGCCTCCTTGAATGTTTTACAAGATCTTCCCCTTTTAGAGGGCAGCTCGCTAGTAGACCTTGTTGCCTACTCTTGGGAAACATATGCTCAGATGCTTTTATAGACTCCAACAATTCAAAACCATTGTATTACACGCACTTTGTGAGTGTGTGATCCTTAAAACTATAATACAGCTTTTAGGATGGGATTTTCAAAAGGGCTCAGTGTTGGCCGAACTCTTGTCCTGTTGGAGTCCGTGGGAGTTGGACTTTAATGCGAGGCTAGTTCGGCCCGTGCTGAGCACGCATGAGAGTTGGACCCAAAAGCGATGCACTGGGTTAAAATGATACATGAATTTTTAAAAACCCTCCCATTTGGGCAATGTTGTTTCTCATTTTCCTGTGTGGAGGCCAAATCCCATTTACTTAGATGGGGCCATAATTGGGTTCTGAGAGTATTCGTGGGAAGGCTTGGATATTTGATTAGAGAGGAGATTTTGATGCAAGCAGGGCAATATGAAGAGGTTCAACTGAATACTCTCCCTGATATGCATGTGAACCCCAAAAGGTTGTATCTATTTTGGACTGAGGAGACTTCATTTTATTTTTATTAAAAACACACACACACACACACACACACACACACACACACAGGTATTTGAATTATTCTGCAGTCAAAGCTGAACTAAACTATTTTTAACAGCTGCCAAAGTCACGCAACATGATTAGTGTGTAAAACTCAATTAAATGTATTACATCTGTGGACAGACTTGTTATTTTTGGATTAGTGCCCAGTTCAGACACATGGTCAACTTTAGCACTACTACTGCTGAATCCCTTTTTTTTTCCTTTAAATTTTGCAATATGAGCAAAGCTGTGCTAGTGCAAACACTTAATAAATCAAACTTTCACATTCTGCAAACGTCTGAGCTTGTGTTTCTGCCTCTCGTGTTGTTGCTGTAATACCTGAGTGGAATAGGAAGAGGGACCACTTGGCCTTGGCTACAGGTCTGGCAGGCACCTTTCCTGGTAATGTTGGGGATGGATGGATGCTGGTAGGCTGATGTCAACTAGCCAATTGGATCATGAGAGACACCACCAGCAACTGGATTCTACGGTGATGAAAGAGACAGACACTCTGTCATCTGAATCAGGCCCTGAGTATCTGAGATGATGCCAAATCAAAAAGTCGTTCTGTATATGGCATATTGTAAAGGTTTCATGGGAAAATTCTTGGATTTACTATTATTTAACATGTTATATCATGGAAAAGTCTAAAAGCCATAACCACTGTGCAGACATATTGTTAATGATGGTCCCAGCCACAATCCCTGGCTTATAGTCTAAAAGAGAAGATGTAGAAGGTGGATGGGACAAGCAGGTGGGCCAGGGTGGAGAAAACAGTGTAACAAATAACTAGAATATAGAATGTTTCCAGGTCTTAGTCAGCCGGGTATAGTGATCACAGTATGTCAACTTCCTAGCCACTATCAGGTTGTACTTTACCATATGCTGTATGGGAAAGTTCAAACCGTCCCATCCCTCAACCCCACTGTCCAGCAGATCCTCTGTCCCCAGCCTGGGATGACCAACTAATCCTTTTTTTACTTTTAAATTGAACAGAATCTAAAATGCAACCTTAACACTAACAAAGCCTTTCATTCTTTAATTCATTTTGAGAACAGAATATTCTTCCTTGAGCTAAGCATCCCTTTCTTAAAACTTTCTGTTTGCAAATAAACAGCTGACTTGCTGTAGGTTAGAGTGCAACAGGTTAATTTTGCTTGTGGTGATACTACACATAATTTGACACCTTCCCGGCCAGCCACTCCCTGCACTCCTGGTGGGGAGAGTTTCAAACAAGAGGACTTGGATTCATTGTTAATGGATTAAAAGCCATGCGAGTGTGGAGACTGAAAGTTGCTGTCAGAAGAGGTATCATAGTCTGACAATAAAGCTTTGTTGTGTGCAGACAGCAGAGAGAAACCTGCCCTCCATCCTCACTGCCTTTTCAATGGAGCACTAACAGGTGCTCTGTATGAGACCACAGAAGGTTGGCTCTGCTCCTGTCATCTTATGGTGAGGCTAATTTGTGGTAATGAGAATCCAACTGCTAGTAATTTATTCATTTGGCTGATGATCTCTGGGGAGAGGCGGGACAATGTACTTTGAAACCTATGCCAATTTTCAGCCCCCAAATTAGCAGGTGTTAGAGCTGCCAGAAAATGCTTTGTAGAAGTTTGACTGTTTCTGACAAATTTGGTTTCTCACTGGTGTATTTCTCTCATATTTTATTTACTTTTCACAACAGACTACAGGAAATAGATGTTCATGGGTGCTGAATAAAACACTGTTGTGTGAACAACAGGATATTGGCCATAAAGCAACGTTTTAATTCTGTGGGTCATAGAATCAAAGCAGCCCTACTACGTAACATTTGGGTTCCCCCCTCCAGATTTTGCGTGTTCCCATTAGGGCTCAGTTGTCCTATCAGACACAGCTGTAAGGAAGGAGCCGTTTGAGTCAACGGGTGTAGTTCTTCCCATGGTGCCCTGACATATGGGGATTTCACAGCTGGTGCCATTCCCTGGCCCTTCCCCCCCTTCACCCTTGAGGTGTCTGGAGGGGCTGTGAGGATGCTTGCCCTGAACAAGGTAGAGAAATGCAAGATGGAGCGATTCCCTGTTACTGTTGTATTGTTAATAATAAGAGTGCCTAGATTCCCCACTGAGACTATATGCATATTTCCCCCCCCCCCCCAATTGTGTGATCTAAACAGGCAATAAGTGGGAGGGAAAATGGAGGCACAGACAGGTGGAGTGACAGGCGGAGCCAGGCTCAGACCTAAGGACTCCTCACTCCCAGGCTAGCGATCTGCCCACTAGACCACTCTGCCTCCCACTTTATGACCCCACTACAAAAGCCAGGTCCAGTCTGGCTTTTTCTCAGTGCAGACAGTAAAATGACTGACAGTGCAGTAATCAATGGGCGCTGGATCTTCATGTCACTGGCGTCCCTGCCTGCATGACAGCTGGCGTTCTAAGAAAGAAGTAATGTAACTAGCCAGCACCGCCAGCCTCCTGGCTGGCCTATGAAATGAGCATTCTGCATATGAGTTTGCTGAGTCACAGGGCTGCTGACACATATCTTACTGAACTTGGAAATATTCGCTTGAAATGTGGGCGACTGGTTAGCAAAGCTGACATGCAATGAAATTTACAAAACAAAAAAAACTTGGCTGCAGAAATACATTCTGGTTTGTAGTTAATTACTATATGAAATGTAGGCACAGTGTGGTGAATAGATGGCATCCAAAATCAATGAGCTATTTAAAAAAAAAAAATCCTGCCTGTGGATTATTTACTGCTGGATAACAGAGAAGTAGGAGTCTTGTTTTTAAATAGGTTTTTTGTAATCTCATAATACTTGGTCTTTTATCCGGACAAAATGTTACACACCCCTTTCCACATGCATGACCCTGCTAAGTAGAGTCCTGTACTCTACTGACCTACTGAGCTGAAAGTTAGCCAAGGTGTATAATTTTGTTTTGGCTTGTTGAACAAAGGACTCCCTACAGAGAGAGACCCGGGAGAGGCTCCACTGGAGTATTTCTCTTCCCCTCCTGTACATGGTTCAATCCCATTTGAATGGGCCAAATGATCTCTGTTTGTAGCTGTGAAAGTTCTGATTTCAAAAAAATATATTTGTCTAAAAGGAAGATTGGAATATCCCTTTTAGCCGTAGCATCTTATGCATGATGAGCATACATAGTCTTTTGTCTCCTGTTGGTTTTGTGTTGTGTTCACGTTTACCAGTTGGGATGGCACTATATCTTCACAGGTATAAGATATATTTACTTACATCAAGCTCCATCATATTACCACTGCTGTCCGTTTTATTATTAATAATAACAACACCTAGCTCTTTATAGCACTTTTAATTCATAGCTCTCCCTTGACAAATATTAGTATCATTTCCCCATTTTACAGATGGGGAGATAGGGAAACTGAGAGATGAAGTAACTTTCCCAAGGTCACATGGAAGGTCAGTAGCAGAGCCAAGAATAGATTCTAGGTCTTCTGAGTCCCAGTCTTGTCCATCATGAGAGGCAGTGTAGAACAATGGATTAGACACTGGCTTGGGATTCTGAATGAAGGATCATCTTTTTGAAGTTATTCATCTTCAGCATTATGACGGGGTACCCTTCCTTTCTTCATTTCCTCCATTGGCTCCCTCTCACTCTGTGCATCAGGAAACAGACCGAGAATACATAAGCATTATGAACTTCCCATTACTGCTTCACTAACACTTTCAAGTTAGTCTACATATGGAGAGTAAAAGTTCAGACTTCTTTCTGATCAGTGTCTTTTTCTCAGCAACATATTGAATTATACTTTGCAGTGTCTAATATTCCCTGAAGTTCTAACCTTTTTATATTCTGAACATGTAAAATTAAAAAACCTTTGAGCTGTGCCAGGGAGCATGAATAAATATTAGCATCACATTGTGAACGAACGATTATTGAGCTTGCCCTGCAGTGTGCATCTTGTGTATACTAGACCTCCAAACTCTTCAAATGGAATGAGGTGTTTGTTTGGCTGTGGAATGCAATAGGGTTATTTTCTTGGAGCCAATGCAATACAGTACATTGTCAGAAGTTGTATGTGACTCTCTTTCTGAGTTTTTAAATTCAAACTGACAGATTTTCATATGAAAAACAATTGTAACTTCTGATGCCATAGAAGAAAAAGTGTGGCTTGTCTACTCTGTGTTGCCTATTTTACAAAGGATGTTGTGTCAGTGTGGTAATTTACTACACACAAATTAATACAAGGAAAGTGTTTCAAACATTGCATCCTGCACTACTGAATGTAGTGCTATAAATCTTCAAGTAATGGGGCGGGGGGGAAGGGGGATATCGACAAAACTATTGTCCAGTACAGAGCAATAACATGTATTTAGAAGGCTTATATGTAGTCCAAACTGAGAGAATTTAATATTTTGTATGGCTTGGACGGTATTTTTTATTTATTTTTTTAAAAAAAGAATAAATTAATACTACAAGTTAACACTCAGCCAGTCAGTTTATGTGTTGATAGTCCAGATCCAGAGAGCAGTGGTATTTCCAGAGCTCTTCTACAGTGGCTGGTAGAACTTTTATGTTTGGATAAAACAAATGAGCCTGGCTTTCCAACAAGGCATGCTTCTCCTGCAGTTTGGTCACTCATTTTCTACATGATTCAGCACAAGACTCCCTACGTATTTTAGCATGCAGTAAGGCTATCCTAACTAGGGTGACCAGATAGCAAGTGTGAAAAATTGGGACGAGGGTGCGGGGTAATAGGAACAAATATAGGAAAAAGTCTCAAATATCAGGATTGGCCTTTATAAAACCGGGACATCTGGTCACCCTAATCCTAACTGTGGCTAGAAGATCACTTGTATTGCTGAGGTCCTGATCTTCTTTTGTGAATATGAAATTGAAACTAATTTTGGGAAATCCATGAGCACATATGTAAAGTGGAGGGAGGGCAGAGATCCTCAGCTGATGTAAATTATCATAGCTCCACTGACTTTACTTATACCAGTTCTGAATTAGGCCCAACAAGCAGGACAAATGCCTGTATTAGTCATACCTGCTTCTTTTTGCTTTTCTAATTTATTTTCCCCAGGCTTCTAGCAGCTGGAAATCAGGTTCTCTTTTTAATTTTTCATTTACTACTTTCTAATTTTATGACTTTTTTAAACCTTTTTTTCCCCTGAAGTTGTTGCCAGTCTGAAGAAGTTTTCTAGAATCTATCTAACAAATTCTACTTAATTTAAAAAACCCAGAAAACATCACCAAGTCTTCTCTTTTCTAATATGAACAATGACAGCTTTCCTAATAGTTCATGTCCGAGTGGGATCGAATGTATCACATTATCATCACCATACTGTCTCTTACTATGAAAAAGTTCCTCTTGAGTCAACTGTAAACATAAAATGGCACTGCAGGCAACTAGCGGCTTACATCCCAAAATGTATAGGATGATTAATTTGTAGAAATAGAACATTATAAAACTGCATGAAAAGTGATATTTTGAGTTAAACCAAGGAACATTCATAAAGTCAATTTTTTCATGTGATGCCTCAAAATAGTCTTTCACAGTAATATGTGCTTGGAAAGAAAGTATTTTGATCAATTGAATAACTGTCAGGAGACCTGTGTTCTGTGTCTGACTCTATACCCCTGAGTTGCTGTGTGACCTTAGGCAAGAGCCTTTACCTTTCTTCTTCCATTTCCCCATCTGGACAATGGGGATAAAGACACCCCAATGCTTTGAGCTCTGTGGAGGAAAAACACGACACGACAGTTAAATATTATCAAGATGTCTCTTGGAGCTTAAAGATCTAGATAGAGCAGGTGAGTAAGGATGTGCAATAAGGAAATCATGATGATATCTTGTGGATGTGTAACCATCAGCTCAAGCTCACCGTGGCTAAGAAAGAGTTCTTAAGTTTTCCCTCTACACCCTCCCCCAGCTCCTTTTTTGATCACTATGGACAATACCACCATCTTGGCCTGATGCTCAGCCCAGTAACCTGAGAGACTTCTTTGACTCTGAGCCCTCTCTAGGTCCTCACGTCCAGATTATGTCCAAATATTTCTGTTCTTTAATCATCGCATGCCTAAGATGCGACCTTTCCTGTCCATTCACACAGCTAAAACTCTCATCCAAGCTCTCACCTTGCGTCTTGATTTCTGCAACATCCTTTTCTCTGCCATAACAGATGCAGTCTTGCCCATCTCATATCCCTTCAGAACGGTGCTGCAAAGATCATTTCACTAGCCTGTTGTTTTCACCATGTCACCCATCTCTCAGAATCTTTGCACTGGCTCCCACTTCTTTATCAAACATAAGCTGCTTGTCTTCATTTTCAAGCCCTTCATGGTCTATCCCCAGCCTACCTATCCTTTCTCATTCGCTATTGAAATGTTGACTCCTGATTCAGTTTGGCCATGATGATGCCACCCTCCATTGCCCACTGGTTAAATTTTCAAACAAGCACTTTTATGTTTTCTCCTATGCTGCCTCTCACATTTGGGAGGCGTGCCCCATAAACATCTGGAAAGCTACCTCACTGTCGTCCTTCAGATCCCTCTTATAACTCTCATCTGCCTTGATGCCTACAAAACACTTGATACTGGTTTTGGTGCAAGTGTAGGGTGACCAGATGTCCCGATTTTAAAGGGATGGTCAAGATATTAGGGGCTTTGCCTTATAAAGGCGCCTATTACACCCCACCCCCGTTCCGATTTTTTACACTTGCTATCTGATCACGCTATATGGGTGTGCTGACACCAGTGCTGGTCATGCTGACCAATCTCATTGTTTCCTTGTACTCCCC